>NW_025964146.1:1615000-2160604 GCF_023055435.1 Haliotis rufescens | reverse complement strand
TGTCAGCAATTGTCAATAGAGTCAATATCGAGAATCTGAACTAACAGCAAATGTTTGCACAGTGTCAAGTTTATATCTCAATTATGTTTGAATAATTAATTTTATGTTCGGTACGATGTCGATTGCCGCTTTCCCATGGGAACGCGGGATATACTGTTAGTTGTTGATGGGGCAAATGTCAACGCTAAACGCCTCATACAGACATTAAACGATACTACTTGGGACTTGATAAAACAAAGCGGTTGTTAAATCTTTCAAATAAACGAACAAGACTCATATCTTTGTCGTAAAGTACCGCATTATTAATTCAGCACAGGATTTCAGCAAAACGATGTCGTGCCATCAGCTTAATGTGGGGAAAAGCACAACGCTGGTCGTAGACGGTTATTACTTGGAGACAGCGGATCCTGGCGCGACTAAGGGAAGATAATTATTTTTAGTACGGGGTTTAGCAAACGGACAAGGCAACGGGACTTGATAATATATTGATTCATCGGAACTGCATCACTTTCGCAACACCGTTCAATGTTCTTCCTTTATTTGCCGGGGCGGTAGGTAGACTTGTGGTTAAAGTGGATGCATGTCGTGGGTTTAATTCCCTACATGGTACTGCGTGGGAACCGCAGCGTGATATAGCTAGAATATTGTTAAAGAGGCGAAAAACCCAACTCACCCACTCAAAGCCAAAAGCAACTGTTCTCTCTCTTCTCCATACTGACCCCCCACCCCTAGCCCCCACCCCCTTGCGTCTAAAACACTCAACCAGAATCGTGTTACTTTTATAGCCAGTCTTCATTCACGCACCTGACTTCCACATGTCATCAAGCCTACGGAAAACACGGGTCGAGTTTCGCGCTCAATTAACTATCAAATGAGATGGTAAATTGTTTTAATTCGTCATAATTAGCATAGCTCACAAAGGACGTATCCAAAATCAAGTCGAATCACTATGCGTAGCGTTAACTGATCGGGTCACGTGATCGAGTTACGCATGTGCGTGCATGCAGCATGTCTATTTCATCAGACATCGGGAATCAGGTCGCCCGTGTCGGTTCACACAGATGTTTGTTTTAAGGCGAATATTTTTAATGTATATTCTATATGTCCGTTCACGTCTGAATTTTACCGCGTGTATAATTAATTGTAATTCTCACCGTGAGCACTCGACGTGAGGGCTAAAACATAACATGCCAATGAAAACACCACACGAACGAATATACGCTGGCTGACATCGTATAAATCTACATATATACATATTCACCGTATTTTTCTAGTTTGAATATGTTTCAAACTACGGATTGTGTAGCGCGTATATTTCACAAGCCGTTGACATTCTGATGTCACGTGACTGAGGCTGCTAACCTCTCTAGCAAGGGGGTATACGGGACCTGGATATTTTTTCAGTAATTTAACTTCAAATTACACGCTTTTGTAAATGCTTTTTTAGATTTGTCTTAAGTAGTGTTCTGGAAATGAGACTCAGAGTGAAAACGTAGTTGTTTTTCGGGATAAGGGGGGGGGGGGGGGGGGGGGGGGGGGAGAGAGAGTATTGACGCCATCGTGACCATAAAATCAATGCCACAAAAGGGCGAAGACACATTTCGGCAAAGTAAACCTCTCGTAAATGAACCGTAAACGATAAATTCTCAATATAGCATATCTGTAATTATATATATGGAAACTTCAAATCAGTCATGCTTGACGTGTAGGATTGTGTCGTTCATAATGAGTTGTGGTTTTCGAGCTGTCTGCGAAGGGTAATTATTGACTTACTATCGCTCATAAAATGCACATAATTCTCCCGTGACATCCGGCACCTGATGAATGGGTATACACTGTCTAGTGTCTTGTAATATATGACACCTACGGACAAATGGATTAGTGTGAAGCTAATTTAACCAGACTGAGAGTCTGCAGATAAAGTCCCTTAATACCCCGAGTCATTTTTAAGGGTTTATTTGCTGAAATAATTTTTCGTTTAAAAGCATTCATCAAAGCCGACGCAATAAAAAATTGCACAGAATGCGGAAATGCAACGACCTTTTCCTTCACGCCATTGTTCAATTTTGACATTTACTGCAATTCATGACGTAAAACCGCAAACCTATAAGTTTCTCCCCATACTTCGGAATCTGAGACAAACACGTTCATCTCCATTAAGAGTACCCTCGTTGATCTTCCGTGCATGCCACGATGTCATTCGGAACAACTCGGTCAAATGCATGCTTTATGAAGTAAACAAGATCAGACTTGTTTGATGCGATTGAACTTTGTCCCAAGTTCATTAAAACCCTTGCTTGGCGCGGACGACCTCCCCCGATTAATGTTTGACATGACCCCTGGGGCAGTGAAGGCCTGGGGGTAGGAGCGAACTCACTGGACCATTTAAATTCTGCCTTGAGATTTTAGGACACGATGACGAGACCTGATAAGATATTAAATAACCTCTACCGCATCACTTTTGTAACACCTTTTATCGCATTTTCTTGCCATGGCGGGACGGAATGCCAGCCTAGTGGCGAAAGCATTCGCTCGCCACGACACAGACCCGGGTTCGAATCCCCACATTGGTAAAGTACGAAGCATATTTCTGGTGTCCCTCTTGACATTGCAATAATACTCACTCAGACAGCGTTCAATGTAAATGTAGACACAGTTAACTACGGTTATAACGAACTCAAAAGAACCTCTAATTTTAGTTCGTAATAACCGTAGTTCGTCATAACCATAAACAGCGTATATACAACAAATGGGCGGAACTAAAAAATAAGTTCGTTATATCGGTCTGATCGTTATAAGACTGTTCGTTATAAACGTAGTTTACTGTACATATACTGATACACGAGAGAAACGCAACAAATAATGAATATTTTGCCCATGAGTAGTTCCTATTTCATCGTTGTTTTACAGGCTTCTGTTCTTTATACGTGCATGGTCGCCGACTGCATCATGTACGACACACACACAACTCAATTTCAAACAATAATACATTCAGACAGACAAGTTCGGGGACACACACGAACATTCGGTAATGAGGTAAAGCTAACAGCGTGTTACTTGATTTCAGAATGTATGTACATGTACATTTTCTAATTAAAATCTAATGTTGGTAAATTATTCTTTTGTCGCTGTTTTGTGCTCGTTTATTTCTACAACAGCTGTCACTATTTCTTTGATGTTTCCGTTAATACGCACCATTCCAAACATGGTCACCGGTCTCATAGCTACCTTTGTCTTCGGGTTCCCATCAACAAATCTCGAAATCCACTTAATCCCAACTACTACAATGACCCGGTTCATTTACGTTAGGGGAAAACTTCCGCATTCTCCACAATATTCTGATTTCTACTTTTGTGCAGATGAATCAACAAAATCCCATTTAATGTTTTCTACCCTTTTCTGTCCCCCCTATCCTACTTTTCGTCAAAATATTTCCCCATTTTCATTTGCGACCATTTTAAAAGTTTTTCAAACATCCAATCCTGGTTTCATGAAATAAGCAAAATTTCCATTTACCCACCTTTATTTAATCCATTTCCACCCCCAATCCTAGTTTTCGTAAAACGCATTCTCAAATCTCGGCAAGATCTCCCGAACCGTGTCTCGGAATTTGCCTCCCCCGACAAACCGACCGCCTCGGCGGAGGGACTGCAACCACAACGATGAGAGGCAAACCCATCATCTGGGTCCGACCTCGTTACAACCCTCGATTACTTTTACACTCGAACAAAGCAAATACGACCGAGGTCACTGACGAGATCCTGCGATCTAGGAAACATATGCGAAAGCACTAAACCTACACGCCCAATTACAACTGCGCGTGGCTCTAACACACAAGTTTATGGATGTTTTGGAAGTCTGGTTCCCGATATTGTTCTTTCATTACCATGCCTTAGTGTTTTTCTTCGGGGTTCAAATGCCAGCACGAGCGCTTTAATGGACATTAGTTAGAACCGAAACTTAGGGTATTATTTTTTTAAAGTTCAAAGACCTGTCTTCGGTTTGGCCCAATTAGGGTCGTTTTTTCCTTTCCCAGATGAAACCTCTCTCTTTGTGTCTAGCAAAAGAGATGTTTTAATAAGTAATTTATGCTTTAAAGTTTCATAATGAATCGTTGTTAGATTTAAAGAGTATTATTATTCGCAAAAGATGGACATTATTTTTTTCAAAACGTAATTGAATTCGACGGTGAGTTTAATCAGCAGAAGTTGCAAAATTACAAACAGTCGTTAGGGGATCATATTCTCGTTTAGGATGACAGAATCTAATATCTTAGGATTTAAAAAATATTAGATTAGACAAAAACAAGACTCTCGTATCGCATGGTAAAGATTCATGCGAGAAAAACAGAGGTTTAAGATCAGATTAACCTTTGTGATATTTCTACAAAAGATCGGTAATCGGATAATGCAAGCAAACACTATTTTCTTGCGCGTAGAGCACCGAACATAATGTGATTCGATGTGTAGATTGCTTCGCAGGAGCATATTTATGGCATGTTTTTACACGAGTTTCCTGGAAATGTTTCTTTTTGGATGGAGATTAGCACGTAGGGAGGAATTCTTTGAAAAATAAGATTTCAAATGTGTTATTCATTGACTTGCCGGTAGCAGTAGCCATTATATTGTGTGCAGGTTACCATTTCTTCCTGCGCAGTAAACCGCCCACGTTCCTCGCTGTAGCGATACGTTGCTAGATAAATGTGAAATATACAACGCTCGAGCTCACGTGATGTGATAACGAGACAGGGATTGATCCAACCCAGGCTTGAAATGAACACGTGGACACAGATTACGTTAAAAACACAATTTTGGCTTTATCAGAATTGAAACCGAATAAATTGTTTAGGCTTGACAGATTTGTGGACATGTTACGTCACATAAACCAAATTCAGAAGCCGTGCCGAAGATGTGTTTAGCATCATGATCAGCTGATCAGAAGAAAAAATGTAAGATGTGTGTTATCTTTCAGCTTTTTATGGTGGCATTTGGGGGGCAGGCCATCTTATTCGTTTTTAGCAACGATTTGATGTTTAAAAAATTAAGTCGGAAGTATCCAAAACACAATTACAAAGATTATTAAAAAAACCATTTATTCGAAATATTCGAGAACCTAGATTCGGAGAATACCAGAAATGCCTGTTTCCATAGAAGCGTCTGAATTTCAAGTGACATTTAAGCAAGAACGTAGAGTTTATTGGCCTCAAAACAAATGTCTCGCGGAGCCATGGGAACAGAAACGGGCAATCGTGACATGGGGAGAATTTTGACAAAGTTCGCTTTGTGTATTTTTTTGAGAAAATAATACCGGTGTCATGGCTGCACGCTGTTATTGTAGATTGATTGATAGAAGGAGAAATTCGGACAAAAAAAAGTTCAAAATATTTTTTAACAGTTTTCTTTTATATACAAGCGTCGGTTGTGAAATCGGGAGAAGGTATATAAGTTTTAATTTTTTTATATGATTACATTTAATTTTTCTGCTACAGCAAAAGAATAGGGTTGAGTGCGGTGCGATGTAGTGGAGGTTACTAAGGGATGGAGGTGACCGTTACTTCATGGGATTCAGCATGAAGACGGGGGTCGGGGACAGTGGTTCGGTTGTCGGTGGCAACAATGGATGCTATTCAGCTGTCCCCGAGGATTCGGTGTTCTTTCACCCCGTGAGTGAATGTTGTGTTCCAATATGTCGGATACGTCACGGCGACTGTAGATAGCCAGGCATGGTCCTTCTCCCCCCGGGATTCCCCAAGGGTCATCTCTCACGCAGACTGGACATGCAGGACACACAATGACCACAGGTGTCACAGAGGAGCTGCTGGAGGTGGGAGGGGCAGAAGGAAGGGCGTTGCTAATTACCGGGAGATGTGTGAATTAAGTGATGAGATAACTTTCACAAGGAAGCGACGAGTCGAGAAGCGTTATAGCGAGGATGAAAGATGTGAAATGATGTCCGTATAAGATGAAGTATCTGAGTAACTGTCGCACAAACCAAAAAACACAACTACACAAAACGTCACATGCATGTGTATAATATTTGGATGGAATTCTTGTTTCGGAAAATGAAGAGATTCTCTTCTCTCCTTACTATTATGCATTAAAAGAAAGTGTCACCATTGTCTATGCATAGTTTCATTTCTGATACTAAATGTAATTCCAGCTGAGCCACAACGTGGTCAACAATGATACAATCGTACTGCATAGTGAGAGTGCGGGGAGGGGCTGGGAGAGGCAGGGGTGGGGTAGGTCGAAGGGGGTGGGGGTAGGTCGTAGGGGGTGGGGTAGGTCGAAGGGGGTGGGGTAGGTCGTAGGGGGTGGGGTAGGTCGAAGGGGGTGGGGTAGGTCGAAGGGGGTGGGGATCATGGTTTGAGGATAGTTAAGTAATGAAGTCAGGAAACAGATGGACAATGTCAGGAAGTGAGATCATGTATCAGCCATGATGATCCATTGTACTTCGTGTCCATTCCATTATGATCACTATTTGAAACGAACATATAGAACGGAGACATAAGACTTAAGATAATCAAGGATAAAACACGGGATAACCAAGGATAATGACGTATCAAATTGGAGTCAATGTTGAATATCATCATTTTAACGGGAATTGACATTCTTTTTTCGTTTTTGTCATATCATACGAACTCGTTCATCTATATTGAACAAACAATGTTAGCGATCATGACTGTTTTGGGACAGCACACAATTTTAATTAAAAATATCCCCCAAATTATTCATGATGCCTAACTTCTTTTGTTCAGTATAGATGAACGAATGCGTAGGAAGTGACAAAAACAAAACGAAAAAAGAATGCCAATTCCCGTTAAAATGATCCCCCGGAAAATCGCCCCTAATGACAAAATTCCCGCGGGACATGATGCAAAATATGCTCATAATTGTCCATGTTGATACACAAGCCGGGGGCAACGCTATTGCAGAGGGTGCAAGACGCGTCAGAAATGTCTCGCAACAGGAATAACCGCGGCTAAGACATGTTCAAGCGCCCCCACGAACACAGCCCAGTACCCGTTGTCCTGACATGGGGGATTAGGAACCCATAAAGCAACCCTCTTAGCACTTATGGAGTTCAAAGACTCACGAGGTCACGGGGATTGGCAAATTTCTCAGGGTAATTACTAGGATTATTAATGACATTTGGATGGCACTCGACATGTCCACGTGTCTATTTCAGCACTGCAGTAGTCAATATCACTCGACTGCCTGTACATTTCAAACATGGCGGCTGTCGTCCTGACAACGTTAACAAGCATTTCTGTTGATGGCATCTTTATAATTAGTTGGAAATATAGAAGTTGCCATTGAGTTAGAGAATGACTGAGTGAGATCGCTTTATACGCCTTGACATATTTATACGACTGCGGCGTAAAACGACAACTTTGCGGAAATTTGTGTTTTTACGTTTAATTTCATCACTGAGGTTTACAACGCGGCATGTTGTGTAGCAAAGATTGGGTGTTCAAACTACTTGACTGACAAATTCTAGGGTTCCAATACACCTAACCTTTCTGCAAAACGTGAAAAAGAAATGAAATATTTATCCGCCGGTCTGTTTAGTTAATTACCTTTCGAAATAATCAATTAATGTCAGGCCAGAGCGTCTCCTTATCATAAAATCGCCACAGAAATGAAATAACATTTTTAAATTTTAAAAAATAAATGTATTTGATTTAATCTAATCTCCTTTTCAGATGACCTAGATGTTATTACTTGTTTGACCGCCACCTAAGGTAGGTAGGGCGTCTGTCAGGAGGGGAGAACTTGAGGTCGGAGTTTCGATCCCCGTCATACCAAAAGACCTCAAAATATGGTAATTGAGAGTGGTAGTGGAAACTGCGGCATGGTATCTCAGTGGGCTAGGACTATAAAACCGGCATAAGTTTGGATTCGTACGCACGCACGCACACACACACACGCACGCACGCACGCACGAACACACGCACACACACACGTGCATGCACATTGCTCCATACGTGCAATGCTCTGGAGCGATGTTAAAACCCCATTTCATTTTACCTATTATTTACCAATAGAAGAATGAACTTGGACAAAAACCACCCCTCACACATAACCAATAGTCACAGACTAAAACATACACTGATATTCAAATCGGGTGATACCAAATCACTTTTTCTCCTCAAGATGGTACTAGGACAAAGATGGAAGGAAAACGGCAATATCGAACATCGCATCACGGAACACGACAATTACGCAATAAATCTTATTTCAAAAGAAACATGATCAATTCCCACCAGTGAACAAGGCCGATCCTCATCGATTACCCACAGCCTTTGCACATGCAATTTACTCAAGTCCATCCACATTTCAACAAAATGTTTTGAAGGTAATACATTTTCAACGAAAAAATGGTAGAAACTGACTTTCGAATGCTTTTCTAAAAACAACCCAGCGGATCTAAATCGTGAAAATATATGAGACCCGTGCGAATCAATTCTGAGCTAAAAAGTATAGCCTCTGGCTACTTCCGTTTCCGGTCTTGAAAACCTTATAACTAGTTGTTAGGAAAGATCGATGCTATTCGGAATGTCAAGATGACATACTGATTTCCTTACAACAGAAAAAGATGATTTATTGAAAGGGCCTCAAATGAACTTAACTCGAAAGGGCGTTGAAAAAAATCTTGTCATTTTGACATTTCCACTTAATTCGAATACTGGAACTTAATACAGAATGGCATTTCCTTAATGGATTTCATTGCCTGTCACTGAAACCGATCTACATGATAACGTTACATTTTAAATCTTCCACGTGTGAACCACTGTGATGGATACGTCGACAACTTGTCATCCTGAATGTGTTGATGGAACGAGTGGTTTGTTTTAACGCCTATTTGAACAGAATATCAAGTTATTCTAGTTGTATCAAGGCGTGTGTGCATCAACCTAATGTGTGCGTGAATATGATTTTACGCCGCCTGTAGTAACAGCAAAAATGTACTTCACACATTGTACCCATTTCCGATTTTATTGTGCTAGCTCACTGAGATACCATGCCGCAGTTTAACATGAATACCACACTCAGACACAGTATACTGACTCCAACCAGTCCTTGTTTTAGCCCCTTAATGCCGAGCGCCAGGCAGGGTAACAACAAGTCCCATCTACTAACGTCTTTTGGTACTAGGCGGCCAAGGATCGAACCCCGGACCTTCCGCTCTCCGGGCGGACGCTCTACCACTAGACCACGGAGGCGGTCTGTAGTGAAGTTAAAATATATTATACATTACATATTAAAATAAAACTATTGATAATATTCGTCAGCATACATATTGATATTAAAACCAGTAAATAGCCCGCTACTACACTAACGTGAAGGTGGGGTGTAGTGTTTGTTTACATACGAAGGTATGTGGGAGTTTCAAAATGATTTCATTTCTGATTGGCTGTATTTATAGAGGGCACAAAAAACGCGCATAAAGAAGAAATCCGCTGTAATGCACAGAACATGTGCAAGTCAACAGCCAGACTCCTGCAACATATGCCAACTGATATATTGAAAATTTCCACCATTTTTGCACTCTGTACAATAACAAACCGCAGTTGTACAGGAAGTATCCGACCTGCCTAGTGGAAAGCCTCGGCATCACGCTGTAACCGCATTGCATAATATTTATGCGGTACCATGGGTCTTTTAGGCTCTGGCTAATTTTATTCGGTGCTGTGCAAAAAAAAAGATTCCACAGCGTGTAATAGCTTCCAGCTATATGTAAATAATGCAGTTTGTCCGACATATACCAGGAATGTTAAGATTTCGCCTTCCGGGGGGGGGTGAATATTGAATTCATGAGATCTACACGCGTGTACGGTGCTCGTGGAACTTTAGCTATGCTTGGCGAATATTTAGTATTTAAGTGCGCCATATGAAGTAATACATGTGTCATATGAGTGACTGAGTGAGTGAGTTAGGTTTAACGCCGCTTGATACAGTTTTCCTATATATCACGGTGTGTCAGCGTTATGTATGAGTGAGTGAGTTTGACGTAAATCCGCTGTATACATTATTTCAGTCACGTGGTGTGTCAGCTTGCTGTGGGAGGAGAGCTCGAAGTGATGTAGGTCGTAAAGTTTATCCTTTTTATGAAACCCGAATATGGTTATGGTGTTGACAAACCTACACCCGTAATCGGGGCGAATCTGGGATTCGAACTCACGATGATAGGCTTATGGCACGCCAAAGGGACGCAACTCGTGTACCATATGAAATGGCATGCGTGTTAATTAGCATGAGGCGTACACAGTATGGTACACGAACAAAGCGATGTAAAATATACTTTGGAAAAAAACAGTTCCACGGTCATGAGAAATCTGTACCAAAGCAGGCTACTGTAGGATTCCGGCTGTATCATGAGCATGTGTTTAGGAATAGTGAGTAAAGGTGAGCTTATCCCCAACGGTGGCACCCGTCACAAACACATGCAAAGGCAAGTCAATTGTTCTAAAACAACACAGGACTACATGATACAAAATAGGGAATTGCATCGGACATCATATTTATCAATGCGGCCGCAAATTTGGAAATGACACCCACATGTCTACTATAGTACATTTTTAAAGCTTTACTGGGGCCTTGTTTATTGTAACCCTGATCAAACAAATTACGACGAGTAAAGTGATACGACTGGATTAAAAATTATGCTTGTCTGTGTTAATTAGAATGCAGAAATGAATACAACTTGAATTAATTATGGTAACTCAGTTTAGGGGCGGTCGGGTAGCCTAGTGGTTAAAGCGTTCGCTCGTCACGCCGAAGACCCGGGTTCGATTCCCGACATGGGTACAATGTGTGAAGCCCATTTCTGGTGTCCCCCGCCGTGATATTGCTGGAATATTGCTAAAAGCGGCGTAAAACCATACTCACTCCTTAACTCAGTTTATGCTCTTGATATTTTACGAAGTGTCGAGAGGGGGATACAACAAAAGCGATAAGTGATACGTGTTCAACAGGGAACACACTCCGAGAAACCGGCTTCACAGAACGACACCACGAATGACTGAAAAACAGCAGTCTGCAAAGTAGCAAGCGAAATGACGAGTTCCCAGTCTGACGATGCATTGTCAAGATACCCTCGCGAGACCACTCGCAGTGTCTTTACAGATGAAGTGATTGAATATTCTCGGTGGCGGTCTCGCAATTGAAGTCAATGTGATAAATTGTACAGTTTCTTACATTCTCCAGACTAAACACTCCATCACTAATGGATGCTGCAACATTTGTTGAACAACATCTTCAATGCCCTTAACCCAATAGAGTCGTTAGGCGTTCTGAAGGTTATAGCGGTATGTAATTGATGACCAGGACATGAAATCGATTCTCCCCATTCTGTATTTCCTAATGATTGACACTTTGACCGACGTCACGCTGTGATGGGCATTTTAGGGATGGTTTATTAACGGATTATCTTTCAATAATGGATGAAGAGGCAAGTCGGGCTTCCTCGAATAGAGACGTCTGTTCATTTCAGAGTGAAATAGACAAGTTGCGTCATTGGTAATGGGCGGATTTACCCGACAACAGCTGGTATGAGGTTAATTAAACCTAGCGACACATGGAGATATGCTATTTGCATAAATCACTCAGCGCCTTAACGTTGTCTTAAAACAATTAAGCTTGAAATATTACTTTTCCTGATTTATATCCCAGTTTTGAAACCTACTTAAGAACAAAACGGTTGAGTTTTTTACCACGGTGACAGCATGGCATTAGCCCCATAAGAGAGCCATATTTGAAATTGAAAATAACAAAAAAATAATATTTCATAAATATATACGTGCAATAGAAATATATGGTAGTAAGTGAGTGGGTTGGGTTTAACGCCGCTTTTAACACTATTACAGTTATATCATGACGTGTCACCTTAATGTGGGAGGAAAGCCCAAAGTGATGCAGGTCTTAGACGTTTACCACATTCTTGAAACCCACGAGCACGGGTATGGTGCTGACAAACCTAGAAACATAATCAGGCGAACAGGGATTCGAACCCACAATCATAGGTTCCCCAATAATATAAAGCATAAAATACTATATATGGATGACGATTATTGACCATAAAGATATGATAAACATGATGATAGTGATAATTAAAAATATTCCTCTTATATCGACCTTAATTACTAAATGCACGAGCTTTCTCGGCGCCATGGAAATATTACAACCCATACTGCCAGGTAGTTCAATATCAACTAACTTCAAAGTTCAATTTTCAGCTTGGTTGGACGTCAGGTATTAAACTCTACATTATTAATCTTGTTGAGAACTGCAAATTCACATGCAAAGGAAAATTCCAATCGTTCCACTGAAATTACAAAAGCATTACTCTCCCGAGTTCTTCATGTCTCCGTGAATTTTTCGAATGAGTCAAAATTGTTAAGTTTGACGGTCCGCATCTTGTCAGGCAAAACTATCAATTCTGGTTGCTAACGTAAACGGACCTTAAGACATATTCACACACGCAAATACCTCTTCAGGTCTCGAGATAAGCCGTTGCCAAGTAGTATGGAGGAATAGCTTCACTCAACGACCTTGTGGCGGCAAACAGTTCGGAGATCGATGTCAATAGCAGAGTCTTGACAAGCCCACTGACAACTGACGGGTGCTTATTTCAATAGTCGGAGGTGCTACGCGCTACTTTGCCGTGAAAAGCCATGTAATCGAATTACCATTTCCTCAATTATGAAACCGAGACTGTTGTTATTGTCATTTCTGGATTATTATAACACGCAATAGCGAAAGATAATTTTTAGAAAAGACAAACACGGTAATATATTGCAGTGTACTTGTGCCTCTCATGTGAACACCCGTGTTGTTTTTTGCATGGAGTCGTTGGGAAGGTTTTAAGAAATGTTCTTCCTTGTCAAACATAACCGGATCACTTCATATCAAAAAAGTATCATATCATAAATACTAACAGAAATAGATCAACCAGGGTCTGACAGTTCTTCAAATGTGAAATATACAAGAAATAGACAAAGAAGCGTGCAACACACGGTTAGCATAATGGAAATGGCATATTTTCTTATCTTGTTTTCTCACCTAATGGCAAAACCATGTATGTTAAGGCGCGTATCGCGTGCCCCCTTGCCTCTCATATATCCTCCACAACAGCTGATCGGGGGTATCTATATCTGTCAGTCATCCCCATTTTCAGAAATCCCCCTGAGATTCAAAAGGGGCAACGGATTTAATGAGGGACGGGGGCGAAATGCCTCATAACAACGAAACATCTGTTTTAATTTGGTTTGCAGATGTGATTCCTGGGTCAGGCTCGGGTTAGCTGCATACATGCACACGAGCTGATTGTTTATCAAACAATGACATATATCAAATGTCAGAAATAACGGTTTAGTTAAATGTCAATTTCAAACTAACTGCTACGTAAATTAAAATATGGGAATGATAGGTAAAGGCCGAATGTTTTGAATGTCAACAGCACAGGTTGTCTGAAATGCAGTGTCGAGCATGTCCACAATGTCTATCTGTACGGCGAATAACAGTAATTATTTGCTGTCAAGCTGCCATCCGCTAGAACATAAGCAATAGACATCGCGTGATTCAGTGGAAGTCCGACTGTTCCTTGTCGCGTGTGGTGCACGTGCATAGCAGGATGTGTGACGTATCACGCAATATGACAGGATGTATGATATATTCACTCAATACAGAAGTGTGTGACTAATACACGCAATGTCGTAAGATATGTGATACATACAACGAATCAAGTGCAATTCAAAAGAAAAGAAACAATATGAAATGTTTTGCATGTTTTTACAGGACCATTTCGTGTTTAAGTTTTGTTTTGTTTGTTGTTTAACGCCGCACTCAACAATATTCAAACTATATGACGGCGGTCTGTAAATAATCTAGTCTGGACCAGACAATCCAGTGATTAACAACATGAGCATCGATCCACGCAATTGGGATAAGATGACATGCATCAACCAAGTCACCTAACCTCACCACCCGATCCCGTTAGTCGCCTCTTACGACAAGCATGGTCGCTTTTTACAGCAAGCATGGGTTGCTGAAGACCTTCTACCCCGGAGCTTCCTGGGTCTACACATCATTCTTACAATGAAACCTACAGCTAAAACACCCACGACATTGACCTTTAACAACTGGTGCAACGCCAGAGGTGAATACTCCGAGAAATCAACAACGTAAACACTACGCTCATGTATGCTTTGTTTTTGTTTTGTGCAGACAAATAATTAACGTGACAATGTACATCGTTGCAAAAACATGCTTTTGTTGGATAGGGGTATAGAGGCACGTTATGGCGATGTTGCCTGTGATTCAACTGTCACTACAGTAACGATAGTTTAGACAGGACTTATTTAAAGCACTAATAATACAGGAACGTGATATCGTTATGGCTACACGTATCAAACTTGGATGAACGATGTTTGTCCAACATGAATTACTTTCGGAGATGTATATATCAGTCCATCAGCATAATGTCTCACTGATTTCATAAATCGAGACCCGGTTTGAATTGGTCTTCACAACACATGCTTGACGTAAGAAGCGACTAACGGGATCGGATGGTCAGGCTCGCTAACTTGGATGATGCATGCATCGTATCCCAATTGCATAGATCGATGCTCATGATGTCAATTACTTGATTGTCTGGACAAGACTCGATTATTTACAAACCGCCGTCATATAGCTGGCATTTTGCAGTGTAGCGTTAAACAACAAACAAACAAACAAACAAACAAACAAAACATCAAACTCCTCACGGAATTCCAGATCAAAATTGACAAAACGTGGAATTTGCAAAACGTGAAATGTACAACCCCTGTGACATGTGCTCAAGCCAGGAACAAGGTTTATTACAGGACATGGATCACTGTACATGCAATAACCCATTTATTTGCTGGAATATATATCCCACGTTGACAAGGACGAATGACAACGATGAGTTTCCACGTGTCACCGCGATGATGGACTGAAATACACACCTGGAAATGAAGAACATTTGTGAAATGTACATCCCACCTGCGCTGTACCGTGATGAAGCGAATCTGTGCCATCAGCTGACGCGGGAATGTCGTCACTGTTGTTAATTGCATGTCAATCATGCAGTGAAGTACAGCTTCCCTCATGCTGGACGTTATTGTCAATATATTCGCGGGTGCTCATTGCATTAGCGAATGAAATGAATGTCAGCCATTCCATGAACCGTGATATCATTGTACTGCTGGGTTGTATTGTATGACAAGGCAATAAGCATGCAGGATATCATTTATTCTTATCGGCCACATCTGCCATACATGACAAATTCATTGCAAATTGCCGAGTGCAATAAACACTCGTATTGCTGTTATACGAAACCCAGATCATTACATGTGATATCATGTTGATATTTGCAATTGTAATTCAGTAATATGCATAATTGTAAATTTCATATATTAATAAATAAATTAAATATTAACATGTGACTGTAAACCAATAGTGCATCTACGTCCGTGTTATCCTATGCGTATTTTGTCTGCCAGGGTATCACATTGGCAATAACACATCCATTCATAAAAAATACACATCATCGTGGGGAGGAAGAAAGTGAGAAATTATTCGTCCCTATCGAAATAGAGAGAAAGACTACTATGCCATGTCGAATGATTCATTCCTTAAATAAAATCCGAGTAAAAACAGACGTAATCAGCTTGTCTTCATTATATTGATCAATCTCAATAATTGTTTTCTATCAAGTTGCACTTAAGGTTTAATTATGATAAATGCATAAATCATTGATTTGAGTGTCAGGTAGCTGTCACCGCGTCTCTTGATCCAAGAACATTTATTGATAACAATCATAAATAAATCATTTCATCGTCTCCCTGGCTTTGTATTCCATATCACCGTAAGTACTATGACTGTCCGAGAAGACGTTTCATGTCATGCACATTCATGATTAATGCATAGTGTAATTAGACGTACTTAAATATGGATAATAAATCTCAAACTGCAATAAACAAGTACAATGTACTTGTTGTTCTGATCTCACAAAATATGGACTATCTAAAATATCACGAACATCTATTTGTTTGTCTTTCAAATAACAAAATAATAAATTAACCCAAAACGTATTTGATTATTAATTTACCTGTAAATATTTTAGAGTTATTTTACATTGTGGTCAGTTTTATGAAAACATGACATTTTTTATGGATAGTGACTTCTTTTATTCTTTGTGAAAGATTCAAAGACTAAAAGAAGTTGCTATCCATAAAAAGTGACATGTATTCATGTTCTTCCATCTTCTAAATGTCTATCAAAGACTTTAGTCAGTTTTAGTTTCTTCGTGTATTCTTTACGATATTTTCAGATAAAAATCGGATTTATTTGTACATTGACATAATATTGATATGATATTGACATGAAATCGACACAGCATAAGACATATGCTTCTATAGAGATCATTACTAAACGCCACGAGGCCAGATCGAAGTATAGTTACGCGACAATGGCTTTAACTTTGAAATCCGATGACATTTTTACACGAATTCATTACGGTTGCGTCATGGCATCTTTTGATGTTGGCCCTGATACAAGTTTCAATTTTGCTATTGACAACCTATTAGCATCTGTCAAGGGTAACGAGTTCCCCAAAACTAAACGCATAACATCCACGGATAAAAACCAACACGGTTGATGACAATAAATGTGCAATACAGCTAGTTTGATTGGTCCAATCGCGCCCCCAAAGCATCAAACTGGCAATAAAAGCTCCGCGTCGTTACTGGGGCAAATTTACGAATCTCCAATGATTATGAAAGTCAGTGACTCGAGAGACACCAAGTCCATTTCCGCACGGACACAACGTGACCCTGGTTGAGGTCCTGAGGCTAATGTCAGCTAAATGACGGCTCAAGGATCTGGAAAGCTGAAAGTAATTCCGGCTATCATAGTGCTATTTGTTGAATGTTCCTTATTGATTTGAACGATGGGAAACATGCGGGGGTTCGTATCCAAATGCAAAGCAATGGTAATTTACCGTTCCCTTGTCCGCAGTCGTTTGGGGAATCGGGTCGTTGTTCGTGTCGTTGATACCGCTGATGTTGAAGAAAAGCTGCCAATTAGTTCAACAAAATGAGACCCTGCAGTGCCCTGATAACATTAACAGCTTCCTATTTAAATATTTAAATGAATCCTTGAAACGAATGTATAGCCAGTCGCACTATCAACCTGGGAAATCTATCAATGGACTTGGCCTTCGCGAACGATGACCCGCCTTCTCTGGTACCGCTTCTGAAAGGAATTAGTCCAACGCTTTCCCTGATCTAATTCCTGGTTGTTAGAGGTCGACATGACCTAGATAATTGATTGAATTCTCCATGCTGAGGGGGTATTTGGAAAGGGTTAGCGATCCGTAAGTAGGGGAGATTGGTAGTATTACGTTAACAGTTCCTATAATCAGTTACGCAATCGGTTGCTGAAATTGGGCGGCTGTGATCTCCACACCGCCCCTGATTGGGTATATCTATAGTTATGGGAGCCTTTCATCCTAGTGTAAGTCGGCTAACCATGGTAAGGGCAGCCCATATTTCCTTATTACTGTTTGCTGGTGATTGTGAGGATTTTAACCACTGTAAAGTTTTAATGCCGAGTGAGGACAGAGCGCGTTTCAGCCCCTTATAAAACAGACCCTTGACCTCGCACATTTTGTATCTCGTTCACATTAATCTCGATAAGGGCTACGTGAAATCCCACACGAGCCCGCGAACAGCATATATATAATTTTTCGATTTAAAAAGACTCCTTTGAAGCTGCTGCATTAAACGTCAATCGTTAAACGAAACAAGTTTAAATTAATCGCTGACTCTGATGCCGTACAAGTGGGACCCACCGTTCATCATTCACATCACCAGCGAACAATTATATTTTGTAAAACCCGATGATAAAGATCATCCCCCCTTTTATTATTGAAACATGATATAAAAGCAATCCATCGATTATCTTACTACCGATCACCGATCTGCAGCTATTCAGAATAAATAAATACATGAATGGGTTTGTTTAATCAAAACACAAAGGGACAATGGGGTAGCCTAATGGTAAAAAACGTTCGCTCGTCACACAACATCGGGTTCGATTCCAATACTGGTACAATGTTGCCTTGTGACATTGTTGGAATATTGCAAAAAAGCGGCGTAAAAACACCCCATGAAAACATGAATATTGGAGTCCATGCGTCATGAGTGAATATGGTTTTACGCCGCTTTTATCAATATCCCAACACACTCACATTAGGGCACACAAGAAATTAGCTTCACATAATTTATCTACGTAGAAATCCAACGATGGCTTTCGGTGTAACGAGCGAAGGGTTTGACAATAAGGCTACCTCACAACCCCTTTGTGTGATGCAACAAAACAGACACGAATCGGGGGTACTACACACGCTACAAACGATAGACGCACGATTTAGACAAGATATTCCAACAAACAGCAGGTGTACGCATGCGCATAACCCTATGAGGAACGTGTCAAATGCCTCCCAACCTCGCTGCCACAGTCGCTTCATGGCAGACATACCACGGAATGACTCAATGGAGTCGATTGCCCTTGACTAACCTGCATCCATTGGTTCCAGTCGACTGTAATAAGCCATACTCTGTTGGATGTCACGCCTGGTTTGAGTTGGGAAGCATTGCAAGAGTATTCTGGGACTCGTTGGTGTCAATAGCAATGCTTGTTCACTTTCAGTAACTTTATTGTCCACATTTTACCTCGAGTTACGCGTAATAAGTTTCAGAATTGTGTCAGGCAAATTGAAAGTAGACTTGTAAGTGCAATCAAGCGTAAACGCAAGCGTTGCAGATGTCACTCGCACTCGTCGGTGTCTGTTCACTTAGTAAGGGGCGGTCGGGTAGCCTGGTGATGTTCGTCATGCCGAAGACCCGGGTTCGATTCCCGACATGGGTACAATGTGTGAAGCCCCTTTCTGGTGTCCCCCGCCGTGATATTGCTGGAATATTGCTAACAGCGGGTAAAACCATACTCACTCACTATTCACTTTGTAGTTATGAAAGGGTGATGAGAGTTACCTACCCTTGTCGTGTTCTTAAATCCGGATGCGTTATACACGAACAGGAGACACAAGTAATTATTTTGGGCAAAAGGTCACGTTTTACAACCAGCTACAGCTATGGCCAGGTCTCACTTCATGCTATAAGCAGTTTAACTCTTATTACCCAAAACCCATCCCTATTCATTGACACGTCTTGTTACACTGTTGTTTTAGTTCTCAAGTGTTAATAGGCCCACGTCCAAGAAACAAGATGCTTTGAATCTCTCCTCAGATGATTAACCTTTAACAAATTGCTCACAGTGTCTCGGTATAACATCGGCTGGTCTCGGTAATAATCGTGAAACGACGGTTATGAGTAGATGATAACGAAACTAATCGTACAAGCCAATGGTGGTATATTGTTATCAGACACCGAGCTCGTTCAGCAGTAAATTAATCGCCTAATTCAGTTCTATGCTCTGCTATCGGCGACAGATACCGCCGAGTTTTGAATAACACCACTCACATGAAAAAATAAGCGTCACGTAAACGGATCCGGCGATATAGCCGGTTTACTCAATTTCATCTGCATCCCGACGGCAAAAAAGAATAGTGCAAGGGGAGTCGAGGGAAAACTCGCCCACGAGCAAACATGAAAACTGATTCCATGTCTAGTTTTTATGTAATGCGAAAAGATTGTCGTCACACTACTGACAGAAAAATGTTTGAGCCATAATGGCGCTTAATTTGCTGCAAATCCTTTGAGATATATACTGAAATAATATAGAAACGCAATTCTGTCTGGAGCGATTTGTTTCTGAGAAATAACAATATCGCTACGACATTAGAATTGCTAATACAATCATCGAAAGCCTATCGAAAGTTTTCTAGATCATATTTTGCTCGAACTATGTTTTACTCGAGTGCTGTGTATGGTACCTGCCGGTAGGCGAACTGGAAGTGGTAAAAAACATATTTTGCCATCAAGTTCTACAACAACAGGATATAAATATCGTTCAGTTGACAACCTGGATGTTCCTATATATAGTGTTTGGCTTCCCCTTTCAGAGAACAATAATGTTTGTCTTGAAGCATCGACTAAATGAATGAATGAATGAATGAATGAATGATGTTTGTTTGTTGTTTGGCGCCGCACTCAGCAATATTCCAGCTTTATGACGGCGGTCTGTGAATAATCGAGTCTGGACCAGACAATCCAGTTATTGACATCATGAGCATCAATCCACGCAATGGGGATACGATGACATGCATCAACCAAGTCACCGAGCCTGACCATCCGATCCGTAAGTCGCCTCTAACGACAAGCATAGTCGCCTTTTCCGGAAAGCATGTTATATACGGCGACCATGCTTGTCGTAAAGAGGCGACTATCTTGTACGAAACAAAAAATATCCCCGCACAAATATTTACGTGACGGCCTAACACGCTTTGTATCTCACAAGCACCAAATGGTATCACAGATATCCAGCATTCATCACAGTAATGTAGGCCTGACGTGGCCCTCTAAATTTTTAATAACTACTGTGTTACACATTTCAATAGGAATAATTTCGTGGGAATTAAAAAACGCGTTTAATGATCGAGATTTAGACATAATCACGTGCAGCTAACATATCCAACTGTATACGTATCAGTAGTCTGTCATACAGACCTGATACAAATATATCCAATACAGCCCATGCAAGTCTATAATGTTTGGCAAGTCTAGATTACTGCACTATCTGAAAATGAAGAGAATCTCTGGGCTCCTTTTTATTAATTTTCATTAAGATAATTTAACAACTTTTTTCTCTAGATATGTTCATTTCAGAGATTAGATGTTTGTCTAACATATCAGTAGTCTGTCTCCCAGGCCTCTGAGAAAAAACAAAAAACGAGTCCAACTCAAGTCTAGAAGTTTTGGCGAGTCTGACTCTCGTCATCTCCTGAAATTAAGCATTGTTCTGAGTTCCATTTGGATTTTAATTTTATATGTATATATATTTTTTTTATAAAGATGTATTTATTTCTGAAACTTAATGTTAGTCTAGGTCTTACACATCAACAACAGTCCTCCTTCCATGTGTTTCCCAGTGCCCCTTTAACACCGCTCAGCTGGTCTCCTTTAACGGGAGACCTACAATCTCCACTATCACAGTCAAGCATAGAAGGCAGGGGCGTGTTCGATTAGAATAACCGCTGTGAACCCGGGGTTCGGTTAACCCGATCACACGCCCAGCATGACTGTGTTTTCCTTGTAAAAATGCATATTTGGCGGTGAAGCTACAAGCTGGGCCAAGCCGTGAGATGGAGTCGTAAACCTCCAATCGAATTGACTTATCATACTTCAACACCTGTGGCCCACAGTGCAGAGAGACGGTATAATCTGTTTCTGAAATGTCGGATGCAAGAACACACTGAAATACGTTAGGTTTCTGTAATAAAACCATAAGACGTGATTTAGTGAATGTTCCGATTCCGAATGTAACGTTACGGCAGAAAAAAACAGGTTAGCTATACACAATTCTTATACAGTCTCTTCTGAAACGTTCGAATCCCGGTTCGGCCCGATTATGTTTCTAGGTTTGTCAGCACCATACCCGTGCTCGTGGGTTTCACCGAAGTGGTAAACGTCTGAGACCTGCATCACTTCGGGCCTTCCTCCCACATTAAGCTGACACGCCGCGATATAACTGGAATACTGTTAATAGCGGCGTTAAACCCAACTCACTCACTCTTCTGAAACATCTCAAAAGACGTGTTTGTGTTGAACAAACTGATTATTTTTATTATTATCATTATTATTGTTATTATTATTATCATTATTATTATAGCAACGTAAAGTTCGTAGATTCGAGAAGTTGTGGTCATTTTGGAAAGTGTCATCTCGTCTTATCCCTGAACATTGTTGTATAGTGGGTACCAGGAAGTGTGTTTGATTTAAACCCCTGCGATAACCACATCCAAACGACCGACAAAACGTGCTCGTTGCATCCGGAGTGAACTACAGCGACGTTTTCACATATAACAGACCAGGAGTTGTAGTCCCGATATATTCTGACACACCCAAAGAACCAGGAACCTGGCGCTGTCTGTAGAGTGGTGAGTGGAAGGTCGGTGATTTCCCGGCTGCGTCATACCACATGACGTTAAAAGATGGTACTTGTTGTTACCCTGCCTGGCGTTCGGTATTAAGGGGCTAAACAAGGACTGGTAGCTGGGAGTCAGTACTCTGTGTCTGAGTGGGGTAGTCATGTTAAATGTGGCATGGTATCTCAGTGGGCTAGCACTATAAAACCAGCGTTAGTCACGACTAGGACACACACACACACAGACTTGCTATATAAGTGCAAAAATCTTGAACGCGACGCTAAATGCCAGTTCACCTCACCCACCCCACAGAACCATGTTATGATCACATAACGTTATCACGCTGAAACATATTATTTAAATGGAAAAAAAATCACCCTATTCTAGTCGTTCCTTAATACATTTAGTATTTCAGCATAATTCTAGTTATCTCAAACGCTGTCTGAAGCAGCTTATTAAAACCATCTTCATCATAAATATCATAAAAACACCATGTTTATCTGGCACAATAAACTACCTCGAAGATCTTGAATTTTTCAATCTATTCCCAGGTTGTACAATTTACGTGTGAGATCTGCGTCTAAACATGTTTAGTTAAACTGAAAACCAGTAACACAATACGGCCAATCACGACACTAAACATATTTCTTCACAATAGGTCATTATAAGTTTCGAGTGTACGTAACTGTGGATATGTTTAGTATCGCGTTTCCATCATCCATCTTAACACTATGACGAATCTCTAATGATTTAAATAAAATGTCAAAGTTAAAAACAAGCTTAAATTTCTCGGATGACGGTAACTCAATTCTATCAAGGCAGTATCGCGCAGATTGGACCATTTATCTCCAAGATTGGCAATTTGTTGTAGATACGCTCAAACGAGGCATTTGAACCTCTCAAAATGAAAATGGATAAGCATTAATTCAGAAACAGAGACCTACGTGACGGGTCAGTGGGTAGGGGGATTATAGCTATAAACCTCTCGTTCAGACACGGGGGGATTGGATATCTCTGAAAGAGCATATCTAGGCGATATTGCAGGATTTACATAACATTAGAAGTTCTTTATTACTACTTTGGATTCAGCATATTTCAACAGTTCTTTGCTTGAACGAATATATCTGGTGTCACGTTCTCATGCCAATATAAACGCATGATACACCGAACTTAATGAATTATTTATATGCGTTTTACGGGGTACATATCCTTATCGCTGACAGCAATGTCTACAAGTCATGTTTGGGACGTAGTTCGACACATTCACACACTTTCGATAAAGGTGTAACTTCCCCTCACCGCCCCGGTGGCTTATCCGAAAAAGAACCTTTTTACAAACAAAACATAAGTGAAAAAGTACTGAGCAATGCAACCGGTTTTTCTTAATAACTACAGTTAAATGATTGAGAGGTGTCGCTTTTAGCAATATTCTGGCAACATCACGGCAGGGAACACCAACAACGGGTCGAACCCGGACCTTCAGTTGTGACGTGCAAACGCTTTAACCACTAGCCTAGCCCACCGCCCAAATGCAGTCAGAAAACAACATAAATTCGTCATTCCAGATTTTCCCTAATCATTACTTCGATATATCCGACAGTTTTCAAGTCATACATCGTCATAGCCGATTATTTGCAAGACACATCTTTTCATATCCGATGTTCGAGCTGAGTATACTTCGTTATATCCAGTTCTACCTAAGCCCTACTTCATCATAAATCCGTTTCCCCACGTCAACTTCGTCACATCCGATACCCTGCGTCAACTTCGTCAAATCCGACTCCCCACGTCATCTACGTCACATCCGATACACTGCCACATCACCTCACATTCTAAGTAAGCAGTAGAAAGTTTACCACCGCTGACTTATTTAACAACGGAGCAAAAATTAAAAAAATTCGAAAATATTTTCTTTTTTTCTATTTCGGCAAACAAAGTTGTTATTCATCATCATCTACAGCTACACATACACATTCTACCAACTCCGCAGATAACCATCAAGACCATTTGATTCTAAGCGTATGCTAATAATCTACTCGTAAAACATTTGACATTAAATCTACTTCGCTGAACAAAAGGATAAATTGTCCCATATAATTTTCTCTACATTTCAAAGTTCAAAATAACAATCCCCGAGGGCGCACAGCCCTTGCATGTATTTATTAAATAAACAATGGACGGGGTTAAATTCCAGCTGGCATTTCAAATACACTGGGAATGAGTACATAAATATTCTCATCAGATCACCTTCTTGGGGAGGCTGCTAATATACATGTCTGCCATAACGAAGTTTTTACAACGGTATTAGATTGTCGACTTTTGGTGACCTATATTTCATTTCAAGTAACGTCAATAATTGAGAACGCTTGTGAAATGCCAAAATCATTATCGATGCGTATTGGTGCGTATCAATTCGCACCGATGCGTATTGATGCGTGCAAGCCCCTTAAGCGATTCCATTACAACATTTTTGTCTAGAGATTTAGTTGATAGTGATTCGGAAAAATAAAGTCACACGCAAAATTGATATACAAACGTGATATCAATACCGAAGATACACACATTAAAATACAACTTCATTTAAAGTCATTTGAATTTGCAGTAGATGCGCAAAGATTTGAAGATGTTGTTATTCGTCAGACAGAACATTGAAATTTGATGACTTTCATTTCTATACGAGTCACGCCCCTCGTCACGGCTTCTGCTAAACTTGATGTGACATTGATAAAGGTGTATGTATATATATTCTAAACCCGCATACTTCATGACCGTGGTTCATAGTCAATCTTGTGTCATCAACTGCGGCCTTATAACGGGGTATGGTGGCGTACCATCGAGTTACGCGTTGTACAGAGGCTACGAAATATAGATTCTGTCAAAACGGACAGGTATTTGGTTTAGACAGTGCCGGAGTTAAAGAATAATACACATTCGGACAGATGCCTCTTTACAAAGAGTACCTTATAGGGTAAATGTCGGTTCGCCAACGGGAGAGGCATTTCAAAGGTGTCTTATATGGAGATTTGATTGTATACAAATCCTTGTTGAGCAGTGTGAATATCATCTTCCCGAGGCAAGAGAGTTAACTGACTTTAAAAGTCCAGTTTCCACCCTTGCCGAACTAGGCTGGAATTACTGGGCTCGATCGTAGCGCCACCAGTGGCTATTACCAGTTCTGTCCCTTCTAAGCCTCTCCTATCGACCAATCAGATTCCACCTCGGTGCGCGAATTTGATTGGACTATGCATAGACTCGTTAGTCCAGCCAAAATGTAACTTCATAATACCAGCCTAGTTCGGCAAGGGTGGAAACTGGACTTTTATAGTCAGTTAACTCTCTTGCCTCGGGAAGATGTGTGAATATTCGCGTCAGCATACAAACGCTTACATCATGATCGAAATATGGACGGAGCGAGTGTTTTGTTGGGACACGTGTTCAGCTTCCGTGTGAGCGATGGTTAGACTTTAGTCACAATGAGGAAGCTGATTAATCTGATTCCTGCTTGAGCAGGTTGAGGTGTTACTCTGATAGGGTTCTAAGAGAGTATCACGACTTTGAGCTGATCCTCGTCATAAATCACCCCTTCATCGCGCCTTGTCAATTAGCACGATTCTGATGTCTTATCGTCGTATTAATGCGCATTCGGGGCTACAGATCATAGGATCAGGGCCCTGATTCCGGCGTGGATTAAATACAGTCACATTTGCTATCACAAATATACGAGTTTTGTATATTTCGATATAAGCAGGGCGTTGTAGAGTAAGTGAGTGAGTATGGTTTTACTGAACTTTTGGCATTATTCCAGCACTGTCACAGCGGGTGACAGCAGGAAAGACTTCACACATTCTACACACGTGAGAGTGAGTGAGTGAGCGAGTGGGGTTTTACGCCGCTTTTAGCAATATTCAAGCAATATCACGGTGGGGGACACCAGAAATGGGCTTCACACATTGTACCCATGTCGGGAATCGAACCCGGTTGACGGCGTGATGAGCGAACGCCTTAACCACTAGGCTACTCCACCGCCCTCGGAGAGTTGAAATAGGAACCTGGGTTTTCACAGGGATTATCACACACAAGTTACATCGCCTTAAACGAGCCCATGTCAGGTGTCCCCTGTCGTGATAATCACTAACCCAGGTCACTCACTCACTCTGGACACGGGGGGGGGGGGGGGGGGGGGGCGGCACGGGGCGGCCAGTCGTCTACGGCGCCGCGTTTCGCTGTGAAATGTTGCGTCCCTTGGGCACGCCAGAAACCTATGATTGTAGGTTCGAATCCCGGTCCGCCCTGATTATGTTTCTAGGTTTGTCAGCACCATGCTCGTGGGTTTCAAAGTGGTAAATGTCTGAGACCTGCATCACTTCGGGCTTTCCTCCCACATTAAGCTGACACGCCGCGATATAGCTGTAATACTGTAAAAAACGGCGTTAAACCCAACTCACTCACTCACTACTCTGGACACGAGTGAGTGAGCGAGTTTGGTTTTTTACGCCGCTTTTAGCAATATTCCAGCAATATCAAGGCGGGGGACACCAGAAATGGGCTTCACACATTGTACCCATGTCGGGAATCGAACCCGGGTCTTCGGCGTGACGAGCGAACGCTTTAACCACGAGGCTACCCGACCGCCCCCTCTGGACACGATATGTCGAGATAATAAAGTTCGTCGTTTCAGTATTAATGCCAGTTACTCCCTTCACATGAATCGGTGGCAATCCGTATCACCATTTCGCATGTTTAGGGCCAGTCTGATTCACGCCATGGCCCTAAACAAGCATACCAATCCCGCATTACATTGCGTAATATCAGGGCCGGTAGTGGTTAGAATAAGGCCCGTAACTTGCATGTTCATCAGATTCGTGTATACAATCTAGGCTTAATGCTAATCAGGGATATGGAAAGCAATGGTGATGGCAGAATGTCGGTCACGAACTGAGCATTAATGTCAAAAGAAATTACACTTTTCTAACCCGGTATGCCGTCATGTCTATTGAAGCGAGCAGTGGCCGGAAAGAGAGCGTCACCTTGCATTGTTGTATTGTTGTAAACTGTGCATTAATGTCAGGATACGAGGCAAAATATAAGACCCTCTTCATCCTCCTTCGTCAAAAAATAAAATCACGAAAAATGTGTGAAAAACGTCACATTGTATTTGTTCGTCTATCACATACGCTGTTATTTAATTACACGAAGAATGCTTCCATGCAATTATGGCAATCATTAACTTAGGACTGGTAGACAAAATACAGTTAGATTGAGCAAATATATTGAATTAATATGGCGGGACTGCCCGTTTGGCTGAGCCTTGCTTTCCTTTAAAGGGCCGGTTAGACTTGCTTTAATCATCCTTTCTAGATTATGTAAATAATTAGAACAAGTTGTCCCTATAAGAGACTGGCGTCCTTAGTACTGTCTTCATATCTAGACTTGCCTTTTAGGAATATAGAATTACTACACAACAATGGACTTTTCTTTCAGTACAGCCTTGGAGCAAGGCTAGGCGCCGGTCTTCGCGATCACGTACGTCTTCATCTCCTGGCGTTTCATCACGAAGCATTATGAATCCTGTGTCGATTTCAGAAATTCCTGTCTCGTCTATTTCAGTACCAGTCTCCATTTCATTTCCGTGTCTGTTCCAAAGTGTTTTCACCCTCCTCAATAGTTCCTCCCTGAGTTTATTGACCGCGACAAAAAACCAGTCTCGCCGCAAGGCAGCGAAATCGTCAAAGGCAATATACAGTCTTATCATTTCCATCGCAGTGTTATCATTTCCATCGCGCTGTTATCATTTCCATCGCGCTGTTATCAATTCAGTAGGCATTTCTACATCAAAGATATGACGAACGAACACGAATGTTGCTTTCAGTCTCAGAAAATACCCCCTTTTACTACAAACAAGCAGAGCGACCACAACATTTGGCTTGCGTTCTTCACAGTTGCAAAAACACTGCAATTGAATTGCCCGGATTGTTGAAATGCTGCGCACGGCACTTACAAGATGGCGAGACTAAGCACCGGACTGCCGTGCCCGTGCTTGGCTGGGAGGCACGTGAGAATGCTCGAGCTAAATTAAAAACCTTTGTTTGAACAAGTTGCAGAAGAAAACGCTACACGTGTCTACTTTGCTCCGCTAGGTGGCCGAAGTGGTGTCATGGCGGTGTACTTCGGTCCAGACGAAATTGGGAAACAGTCCAACGCTAACAGCTCATATCGGTGAAATTGTACCCTTCACGTGTTGACTGTTTACAAAAACAATGGTTACTGTGTGTTTCAAGTAGGAATTTCTTTGCTGAATAATGGGTTTGGGGCGTCTGGTTTGATGTAGAAACGTTTCCATGCGTGAGTGAGTGAGTTGAGTAGAACGCCGATTTGAAGAGTATTCCAGTTATATCACGGCGTGTCAGCTTAATGTGGGAGGAAAGCCCGAAGTGATGCAGGTCTCAGAGGTTTTACCACTTTGGTCAAACCCACAAGTGTGATATGGTCCGGACATGTCAAGACTCACTCAATGTCAGAGCGATTCTAGGTTTCGAACTTAGGGACGCAAGCTGCGGTGGTTGCGGCGTCTTAGTGGGCGTCTTAGTAGGCTTGACCAGGTTGAACCAAGTTTTCCGTGTTAAGCAAACTATGTTATGTCCAAAATACTGTAAACGCATATGATTACTGTCTTCTATGTTAGGCATTTATCATGTACTCTAATAGTCGAAACCATTTGAGCCTCTAACTTATCCTATAGTTTATCAGGGTTACTTATTCAAGTGACTTGATTTTGGAACCCTTAGCATGTTGGATAAAACCCAGATCAATTTTCAGAAGAATTTGTCATAGACAGAGCCTCGCTCTGGTACTGGTCACCAACAAAAAAGTGGAATATTTATTTGACTACAGCTATGTGAACACGTGTGCAAAGAAACATACTAAAGTTCTATTACCATACTGAATATTGATATTACACACGTTTGAGAATTAATAGTGTAAAATGCTCCAAAAGCCATTCTTCCCTGTTTTCTCAACCACAATAATCTTCAAGTTGTCTAACGTATTTGATATTTTCTCAGGTAACCGTTTCAGGGGAGATATTTTACCATGACGTTTCCTGTAATCACCGTATCAACACACTTCGTTATCCTCGACATATCTTCCTTATATAAAAAAAGGTTTCCTATTAATAATTTCTTTTACTGACGATTAATCCAATACAAACGAGCATTTCTCAGCAATGCAAATCGACACTTGGCGAAAGTCCCTAAGATTGCCATCAGAGCCGATGTGCCACGAGACAGTCCTCAACGCTACATTTGATCTTTGAAAAATGACTTCACTTTGGGGACTACGTAGTTCGAACAGAGCTATTACCCTAAATATCGGCATATGTCTTTTATCAAGCCAGTCCCTTGGGAGGTCCAACTCACAAACGCAAGAAAATGAGAATAGTTTGATCCCCTTTGCGAACGCAAGCTCATCGTTTCTCAAATCACATTTTGGAGACTATGCGAAGGAACGACTCCGTCCCGTTTTATTTTTTTCAAAACACCATTGACGTTTGACAGCCAAATTCTCCTTATATCTGCACCACACGCATGAAGCAGATGAATGGGAAAACGGTGCTCACATCGTGGTTGTGGGGAAATAGAGGGAACTGGAAGAGATATTATGACAGTGAAATTATAGAAGCATCCATTTAAAGAATTATGGTCAATAAAAACCGTTGGATCCAAGTCTCATCTGATTGGATGCGTCCTGGCATGTGGAGGTTTTTGGATGTTCATTAATTGTCGTAGAGATTAATAGGCCCCGTGCAAGGCGGGGGTAATGAGCGGGGGCCGGGGCCTAGGTTGTAAATCATTTTCGCTGGAATCCTTATTACACTGGGGGGCAGGTTTGTTCAAGATAAATGGTGCGTTAGAAATTGGGAGATGTTTCTGTTGTCGGTTTTATGGTCTTTGAAGTGACGTTTCGCGCATGTAGCGATGCAACCTTCAGAAACACAGTGCTTCTTTAGTTCATGACAAGAAATAATAGCATTATTCTTTCATTATTTTGTCATTTGCTTCGCCAAAATTCAATCTGTGCATCTTCTGTGGTCTTCTATGCTTCTGTGGTAGCCCTGTGGATAAAGCGTTCGCTCGTCACGCCAAAGTTCTGGACTCGATTCCTGGCACGGCTACAATGTGTGAATCCTATTCGTGGATCTCCCCGATGTATTATTGCTGAGATATTGCTGAAAGCTGCGTGTGACTACACTCGCTCTCCTGGTATCTCGGTTTATGGCATGACACGTATTTCTTCGTTTAACATCATCATCATCATCATCATCATCACGGTCGCACAACCTTCCATCATCATCATCATCACCATCATCATCATCACGGTCGCACAACCTTCCATCATCATCATCATCATCATCATCACCACCACCACCATCATCATCATCACCACCACCACCACCATCATCATCATCACGGTCGCACAACCTTCCATCATCATCAAAATCATCACCACCATCATCATCATCATCATCATCACGGTCGCACAACCTTCCACGCATCCACGCAGTCACTTCGCGCATGTATCCTGTAGGATGATTTGACCCGCGTGTTGTCCCATGTATTGGATAGATTTCCAGTTGAGGCCTGACTACGACCTTTGACCTTTACAACAAAGTACCTAATTTAGCTTATCCTATAAACAAAGTCCAATATATATTTATGAAGCCACTTGTGTCAGTTTGATTGTTAATCATTCACATTTTATCAAAATAAGGCAGGGGAATCTGATAAAAACACCAACCTCATGTACAATTTCATATAAGATTTCTTTTGGTCGACAGTCTAACATTAGGACATCTTCCCGAGGCAAGAGAGTTAACTGACTTTAAAAGTCCAGTTTCAACCCTTGCTGAAGTAGGAATTCCTGAGCTCGATCGTAGCGCCACCAGTGGCTATTACCAGTTATGTCCCTTCTAAGCCTCCCCTATGGACCAATCAGATTCCACCTCTCGTATCACTTGCTTCAAACAAAATGGCGGCGCCAAGTCAGGACGATCTGCTCGATAATCAAGATCTATATTGTGATAAAACGGGCCTCACATCGCGAAATGCATCAAATCACGTGAGCACCCTTGATTAAACACATGAAAAGATTTTGAAAATATCTGCTGACAACGAGTAGGCGGTGCACATGCTTTGCAAATCCTGCAATCGACCGAAATCTGCATGACCGGATTTTGATTTCGTTGCGCGATTTTGATTGGACTATGCATAGACTCGTTCGTCCAGCCAAATTGTATCTCCATAATACCAGCCTAGTTCGGCAAGGGTGAAAACTGGACTTTTATAGTGAGTTAACTCTCTTGCCTCGGGAAGATGACATAGGGGTTACTAAATGCACGTTCTTCTCAGATTAACAGTGTTCTGATCAACTAGATCATTTCCTTTTCCATTTCAAGATAAGGGTCACGTGGGGTAGCCTCGCGGCTGAAGCGTTCGTTCACAACGCCAAAGACCCGATTTCAATTCCACACAAAGACGTGATGTCCATGTTTGATGTCCCCGCTTCGATAATGCTGCAATATTGCTGAAAACGGCATAAAACACTATTCAAACATATTACGTCAGCTGTATAAAGAGAAGGGCGGTAAGGTAGCTTAGTGGTTAAAGCGTTCGCGTCCGCCGAACGCAAAAGTTCCCGACATAGGTACAATGCGTGAAGCCCATTTCTGGTCATATTGCAGGATATAAATCCACCCTCACTTACTGTAAAAAGGTATATATTCCATACCAAAATCTACTATACAAAAAAAACACCGGCTTGATATAACACAAGTCACACACCAAAGCTCGTGCTGATCACAAATAGCTACATTTAAATATAACGTCTTCAGTCGAGACGCAGAAGTTCAACCTTATGCAAGGATTATGCAAAAGCAAGGCCTCCCACACACTTGCGACCGCGGATTTGGAAAACAATTTCAAGCTACGAATTATAATACACCTACATTCAGAATTATGCACACCGCCAACGCGTTGTTGAACTCCTGGGATTCGCGTCAGATCTTCGCATTACATTTCATACAGTGGAACATTCGCTCACAGCGCGGGGGAGAAGATCGATCGGCCTTCACTGATCTGATTTGATCATCGTTCTGCTTCTCGCGCAATAGCTGAATCGCTTCCTGGTGTGTCACGTGACCTTCAAACTGACCTTGACTCGGAGACATTTTGAAATGTTGGTTTTGACATCATTTCTTGTAGAACGACATATGTCGCAGCTCGTTACAGGTTTTGATTGACAGGTGTACATGTACTGTTCGGAATACACCGCACAACCTTGACATTCAGTTGCTTTCTTATAATATGGCCGAGTAAATTTGAAAATAACATCAATTTCACTCGGGGGTTATTTCGACGTCAAAAGGACCGACAGCCTGTATTCCGATTGCAGAAAATTACTTAAGTACAAACGACGTAACTAAATCGTAAGAAAACTAAACGCACGTTGGTAACACCGATGTGATATCCAAACTGACTTAATAGTCAGTTCTAAGAAAAAAATAATGTTTGTTATCATTTAAGAATATTTAACTCCAATTTCCGACACTTACATCATCATGCTTAATAAAGGGGCAAAAGATACACCGGTATGTGTTCTTATATAGAGAACGATACGTGTCAAAACCGGATTTTCTAAATAACCACAGGACCAAAAGTTGGAATGAATCCAAAACGAATGATGGCCGCAAATATTTAACAGCGCGATATGCGGAAGTTTCTCAATATTACGCCTTAGGCTGTTAGCGGCTGCTTATGACTTCATGTATTATACTTAATATAGTTATGTATGAAGTGCTTGTCTGTTTTCGTAATTGACAATAATAAGAGGTAATTTATGATATTTATTAGACACGTTGTACAAATTAAATAACCCAATATCAATAAACATGTCAGATGCGTATCAGTGTTCGGTCTTGCATCTCCACTAGGGTATTTTAATGTCTGCTCTACTGCTGCTGTTGACTATAACGGTATTTAACCTACAGTAATTGGGTCTTCGGAATATCGAGACAACCACCGATACGTGGTGCGGTTGCGATTTGTGCCATTTTGCAAAGAAAGGTTGGGTTCATAAATTGAAACCGTATGTTTCCGATTAAAACCATTCCGGTCGTGGTTATTTCTGGAACACAATCTTACATGCACGTATCAAACGGTTTCAAGACATCATATTTCGCTCAAATATAACTGGATTTGTGAAAGATGAAAATGAGCTAACGATCACTGACATTCTAGCAGCTCTCATAGCTGGCCTTGCATGGTGGAACATCATTAGCAACGCAAAACATAAAGCCATAATCAATATTAAATGAATGAGAATGAACCAAGCATGTCAGCTATTAGGGAATAACCGTGCAGATAACACACAATCCCAGTTGGGTAACCAAGTGGTTAGTGTGCTCGTCCATCGTTCCGAAGATCCGGTTCGATTCTCCACATGAAGATTTTCAAAGCTAATTCTGAATATCTCCGCCTTGTGTTTGCTAAGAATGGCGTCAAACATAGCATGAACGACTGGAGAGCATAATCGTTTAAAGAGGGACTTTGTCCATACCAATTAGCATGCCAAACTCTCTTCAGCTTTAGAAATTCGTTTTTAAAGACCAGTCCAGAGGGCTAGTATAAGCTATATTTCGCTAAACCTCAGTTTGCAGCTAGTCAAAACTGTTTGCTATGTTTACACTTTCTAAAAGTTATATTCAGTTTCAATTGAAAAGAACTCAAGCATTGAGAACTTGTTCAGAATTATAGCCCTCAAATCTTTCTAGTCAATGAGAACAACCATCTGGGCCTGAACCTGTCCTAAGCATAATTTTGTAGTCTCGGGCGAGCGGAGTAGCGTGAGTTTCGAAGGATGTCTCTTTGTCTGCCGGGCGGTCGGGTAGCCTAGTGGTTAAAGCGTTCGCTCGTCACGCCAAAGACCCGGGTTCGATTCCCGACATGGGTACAATGTGTGAAGCCCATTTCTGGTGTCCCCCGCCGTGATATTGCTGGAATATTGCTAAAAGCGGCGTAAAACCATACTCACTCACTCACTCACTCACTCACTCTTTGTCTGCCAACATGAATCGCATACTGCATATCAGTCAAGTTAACGGACACGCTAGTGACACGGAAACAGAGTCCCTGTTCCGGACAGGGCATCTATAGACAACCTCAACACTTGAAGCTAAAACAAGTCGCCAGACCAGATATATCATAGTTCCTCAGCCATGGAATTTTTATTTTACTTCTGGATCCTGTTAAATTTAAATGTGGCAAATTTAGTCTGATATGCCTGTATAACTTATCACATTGAAACACTGTAAAAAAACTGAAGCTCTGCACTTAAAAGTGTAACGTGACCCACTACTCCTGCAGAGTATTCGATTGCATCAGCGTGACACAACACACCTGACATTCTGCGTTTTATAATATGCGTGCCTTGCAGATTCAGTGCGTTGGTGTGGGAGGACGAGGCGTTCTCACCTACATGGCGACACATGTTGCACACCAGTGACTTGAATATGCACTAACATATACAATAGGCTAGGCGCGGTGTCGTGTGTGTGTGAACAATGGCATATCGACTGACACACTTATTGCTATAAACCCTTGCAACGTTTGACACACATACTGATTTCTCTCCCGTAGCTCTGAACTAAGGTTTGCTGTGATATTGTCGGGAGGGGGTTTAGGTGAATGGCGTTGACTGATGATGTTTCGACAATTGTGGCAGTGATATTGCGTTGAATGTTGCAGACAGTGATATTGCGTTGAATGTTGCCGACATTAATATTGCATTGGATGTTGCGGACATAGTGATATTGCGTTGAATGCTGCGGACATAGTGATATTGCGTTGAATGTTGCGGAAAGTGATATTGCGTTGAATGTTGCGGACATAGTGATATTGCGTTAAATGTTGTGGACATAGTGATATTGCGTTGAGTGTTGCGGACATAGTGATATTGCGTTGAATGCTGCGGACATAGTGATATTGCGTTGAATATTGCGGACATAGTGATATTGCGTTGAATGCTGCGGACAGTGATATTGCGATGAGAGTTGCGGACAGTTGTTGCGTTGAAAGTTGCTGACACAGTGACACTGCATTGAATGTTGCGGACGGAGATATTGCGTTGAATGTTGCGGACAGAGATTTTGAACTGAGTGTTGCGGACAGTGAGTTCGCGTTGAGTGTTGCGGATTTTACATAAATGTAGTATTGTGATGAATGCCATTTCGTGTGTGGTAGAGATACGTTGAATGTTATGGTGTTGATGTTAAACTGCTAACAATGCATGGTGATGGTGTTATAAGCTACAGGGAACATCTAGACAGTGATACCTTGTGTTGTGGGTTTACCGGCAAACACTGAGAGGTTGTGCGGTTTAACGCGAAGTGATATTGTGGCTAAACACACTTAATGCGGTGACTGAGCATTCCAGGATAGACATATATCTAGCAGGCCACAACACTGCATGCTGTGCAGGTCAACAGGTCACACAGTGCACTGTACTCCTCCAGCCCTGCATGATCGCGTGGCTCCTACGGAGGTGCGCATTCGGCTCCCAAAGCCTTTGCTTTGAGCTTCACGTGGTATGTCATGGCACAAGTCTCTAGGGCAATAATTATTAGTTTAAATCATAATTTCTAGATTATGTAAATAATAAAAAGAAGTTGTCCTGTAAGTGACTGGAGTATACACACAGACTTGCCTATAAGGAGGATGGAATTACTACACATCGTTGACTTTCCTTTCAGTACAGCCTTGAAGCAAGGCTACCTATGGGGTGTCATCAAGTCGACATGCCGCACGATGCACGTTACGCCAACATTTAGCCAGGAACGTATGGCAAAAACAGTAGACTGACTCTAATATTATTAATTTGAAAGGTTCCTGACGCACACTGAGGACATTGCTAAAGGCGGACATTATGGGGGGTCCCGCCGGGTATTAAGTTGTTACCTGTGAAACTGATATATCAAGGGGCGTTATCAGAAAACAAAATGTGTTTGGTACGTTCGGAACGACATATTCTAGGACTGCTAACGCGAGCTTCGTGTTGCGTTCATGTGTACCCTTGAGAGAGAAATGACGAAGAACCTATTGTAGCCTTAAAGGTGCACCCGTGAGAGTTTGTTTTTTGTTTGTTGTGTAACGCCGCGCTCAGCAATATTCCAGCTATATGGCGGCGGTCTGTAAATAATCGAATCTGGACCAGACAATCCAGTGATTGACATTATGAGCATCGGTCCTCGCAATTGGGATACGATGACATACATCAACCAAGTCAGCGAGCCTGACCACCCGATCCCGTTTGTCGCCTCTTACGGCAAGCATAGTCGCCTTTTACGGCAAGCATGGGTTGCTGAAGACCTATTCTACCCCGGATCTTCACAGGTCGTACCCGTGAGAGAATTGATGGTGTGGATTTGTAATGTCTGTGTGAGTCAGGAGTCACCCAACCCATTCCGCTTTGGAAAACATTACAATTCATAGCTGCATTGCTTAGTAAAAAACAGGACAGTGAAGAGATTACCCATGTAACATTTCTTCACAATAAAACTTCCTCACACCCGCTGCTTGTTACGATATAAAACATCATAAAACACATCAGGTTAGAGATAACAAAAAATGCAAGCACAGGCTTCACTGCTTTGAGTAAACGACCTGTACCAATTGCCTGTAAAAAAACAACATATGACGGCACGACAATGAACAGTTGGGATACCTCCTCTACTTGGGAAGAGAGCAACATAGGTGGTCGGTCACCCAGGTAATCCGCGCTCGCTGTAGACTATAAACAACAAATCTGACCTCATTCACCGTCGCAATAAATCAAAGAAAAGTCGGTACTCACACGAATGTAAACACTCCACGATCGTTGTAGCATCCACAAGGTATCCTCCGCACAGTGCACAAAGCAAATGGGGGTTTAACTCCGTTATCCTCATCTTTTCACACGCAGGGTCCATGTTCTGCAAAGACGAAAACAACGACATGTTTGTTGATGATTCAAGCCTCTAGTGAGTGGTGGATGTGGGCTTCGAGAGCTGGCATCTCGTAACAATCACACAACACCGACACCCACGGCTCCCCACATTCCGCATTTTGAAGCACACACGATAAGGTTGATTCACGGTGGAGCTAATGACTTGGACTGTCCTCTACCTCAGCTAAACACGTAATACTCCTCAGAGCTCTGCTCGTGGAGCCTACATTGTTAGACACAGTAACCCCAGTGAGCGATCAGCCTCGTTTTCACGTAGCGGTATGTCGCTCTCCGATTGCACGGCCCTCAGCGAGAGGCTAGTCTTCGCGAGGTTCTCCCAGGGTAAAATATCGAGTCCAAGCTCCCCTGTTTTAGACTAGTCTTGTCACGTACTTGGCCAGTGTTCTGTTAATTTGCTATCGCCTGTGATCCCCGATCGTTACAGCTGCAGAGCTTTCATAATTTCCAAAACGCTGACGTACGGTACCGTTAGCGACTCTCGCAAAGGGCACGATTTTATTGGGACTAGCGTCATCGATTTTCAAGTACTCTCGTTCGCCTGAAAGCGCTTAGATTTGCCTTGAGCTTTTGCAGTCAATAATGTCGAGATACCGATGTGTTTCTGTCGCATTGCTGCGTTTAATTAAAAAGTGCACGAACATCAATCTTTTGAGCTTGGAAAATTCGACCAATGGAGATTAAGGGGAGGACGCCTGACTTCCCCGAAGATTGGTCACCGGCCTCTCTTGGTGCCAGAACGCTGACTAATTGTCTAAAAACGGTTTTAATCAATACAGCAATCATGCAGTTTAACACCTCTGCACCCGCAGTTGTGAGACATATTTAATCATTTAGATGTAAAGTAAAAATGAACAGAGACTTATGTAAGTATATGATAACAATAAGGGTGATGATGATGGAGATGGTGTTAATAATAATTAGTTAAATTTTACATTTAACAATCAGTTAAATCGATTAGTTGCATATTTTTTGCCCTACGCGAAAATCAGCAGTGATAGCAATTGTTCTTGTAGCCACTAGTTTCAGAAGTGTGTTTGTTGTTTAACACCGCACTCAGCAATATTCCAGCTGTGTGACGGCGGTCTGTAAATATTCAAGTCTGGACAAGACATTCCAGTGATTGATGTTGTGAGCAACAATCAACGTCGAGGTAAGATGACACGTAATCAACAAAGTCACCGAGACTGACCACCCAATACACAAAGTCACCGAGACTGACCACCCAATACACAAAGTCACCGAGACTGACCACCCAATACACAAAGTCACCGAGACTGACCACCCAATACACAAAGTCACCGAGACCGACCACCCAATACACAAAGTCACCGAGACTGACCACCCAATACACAAAGTCACCGAGACTGACCACCCAATACACAATTCACCGAGACTGACCACCCAATACACAAAGTCACCGAGACTGACCACCCAATACACAATTCACCGAGACTGACCACCCAATACACAAAGTCACCGAGACTGACCACCCAATACGCAAAGTCATCGAGACTGACCTACCAATACACAATTCACCGAGACTGACCACCCAATACACAAAGTCATCGAGACTGACCACCCAATACACAAAGTCACCGAGACTGACCACCCAATACACAAAGTCACTGAGATTGACCACCCAATACACAAAGTCACCGAGACTGACCACCCAATACACAATTCACCGAGACTGACCACCCAATACACACAGTCATCGAGACTGACCACCCAATACACAATTCACAGAGACTGACCACCCAATACACAAAGTCACCGAGACTGACCACCCAATACACAAAGTCATCGAGACTGACCTACCAATACACAATTCACCGAGACTGACCACCCAATACACAAAGTCACCGAGACTGACCACCCAATACACAAAGTCACCGAGACTGACCACCCAATACACAAAGTCACCGAGACTGACCACCCAATACACAATTCACCGAGACTGACCACCCAATACACAAAGTCACCGAGACTGACCACCCAATACACAAAGTCGCCTCTTACGACCAGCATATGTTGCTGGGGACCAATTTTAACCCGGAATTCCGAAGTTTTAGAAGTTTTAAACGTATGCTGATGGTATAAAAAGTAGTTTAATGGAACGAGCAGTATCAGCAGTATCCTCAGTTGCTGGAGTAGATGTAGTTGTTGGTGTAGATGTAGTTGTTGGTGTAGTTGTAGTTGTTGGTGTAGTTGTAGTTGTTGTAATGATAGAAGTTGCCGCAGTAGTAGTGCGTGAGTTGAGTTCAGCAACGCTTTGAAAAGTATTTAAGATGCATCACAACATGTCGGCTTATTTAGTTAATCGGTTGAACAAAGCCACAAAACCCTTGCCATATCCAATAAAAATCTCTGCATAAAGCAGAATCGATTGTACGATTCCGACTATATCATGCGCATGTGTTTATGAATCACTATTATATAGTGATGAATCCAGGTGTTCGCGAAAAGGTGCGCGTATCCTGCCCAAAAGGTGGCACCCGTCACAAACACATGCAAAGGCAAGTCACTTGTTCACCTGAAAAAAATCCGGGAACATATGGTATAAGTCAGAATAGGGAATTGCATCGGATATCATTTTCGTCACTTAAACCCATGATGACGGGTATAGTACCAAGAGACGAAGAACCAAAATCAGGTGGAATCTCGGATTCAAACCCGGGACCAGTGGATCCTGACACAGCTAAGGGGCACAACTGTGCATGGCAAAATGCTTCTTTGGTCCACTGGACCTCCCGTGCCCCCGGTAGAAACAAAAGGAGAAGGCGAGGAGACGAATATCTGCGGGTCTGTCGGTGTTCAAAATATATGTTGGCTCCATCAAAGACATAGCATTTTGTCTATCAACTTGAACACGAACGACGCGCATTCTTATATTGACCTAAGGTATCTCCAACACTGAAAGACTTAACAGACCGCCCTGATAAACCAGTGACTCTGCCAGCCGTACGTACGCCCATACACACATGTACACCGGCGGAATAACGCCATATTATCTTAATAACTTAACTGTTTTATCTGAAAAGCAGATGCCAAATTTCTCAATTACCAGAACTGACTTGTCTCAAGGATACAGACAAGGCAAATTGACTCATACACAAGTCTGGTCAAATACGGTTCAAGCAAGTACACCCAAACATAGAAACCGCGTCGAATCCGAACAAGGCTGAACCGAAATGTATTCGTGAAAACTGTCTGTCCGAGTTTCAATTTAAGTACGCCTCTATTCCCACTACCTCTGATAACCTATTACGTCATCAATTTCTGTTGTTTACGAATGTCCTGTATCGTTCGACAAGATTGGAGGTGTGACGGCTCGCCGATAAGCTGAGAAAATAAACGCCCCACGATATATCATTGGTGCTCATTCAAGCCATAGGCCATTACGCTAGGGTAAGTGAATGCCTGCGGTTTGCTTCTATGTACACAGTTGGCGAAACCACAAACCACATATGTTGCCCCGCAGGGGGTCGGAGGTCATAGGTTACAAACTCCGCCACCCTGAATTCCTTACAGCGATAATAGACTGCGCACAAGAGTATAATAGGAAGTTGACTGCTTACTGACCCCAGAAGAAGAGTGCAGAGAGCACTGGGAAAATATTGTTAAATTATCAGTTTAGTTGAATTTATCAATAATTATGCAAACTAAGTTTTGAAATACGCCCGTAGTAATAAATATCCTTGAGATTCAATTCCGTTCAATTAAATTCGTTAAATATTTATTTGTAATTAATGTCATAAAAATGTTTCTAAATTTCATAATACATTTTAATATTCTCATTAAGGCACGTTTTAATAGTGTCAGTCGTATAATTTTTTTTATGTTATTTCGTTTTTGGACCATTATCGATTAATTTTACAATTATCAAATTTGAAACACCTAATTAAAACAAAACCCAAATCAATTCCACATTGTGATACAGAATAAGTTCTGCACAAACAGGTACACGTCATATTTGTCACTAAAACTAATGCGCACTTTCCCACGAGGTAAATAACACGACATATTCTCTGTATGCGTCCACAAAATTCCAAACAAAATTCAATACAATACAGCCCCCTTTACTTGGATGCATACATAAATGCCCCTTTAAGATACCACCACAAGGACGCACAACGCTAATCAGCTGCTTAACCTAAACCAGTATAAATATTTCTTAGACCGCGTGACAACGCTTGCAAAAATGTCATTATGCTATTCGCCTCATTACACACGCCGCTGCTATTAAAACCTAATAAAATATAAACATTCATTCAAACTCTAAACGAAATTTCTCCTTTTGTGGTAGTTACGCGAATAAAAGTTGAAGCGTTTTCGGTTCGCTTCTTGCAATAATTTTCACCACGCATGATCAGTGAGCAATTAAGGCACGTGACATCCTTGTCGCCATTTTCAGATTCTATTCAGAATGATAAAATTGTAAAATGTTTTTCAAAAGCGATGATCACTATGTTCGGAGGCACTGAAATCCCCAGGTTGTCGTAAAATTGATTGTTTGTATCAGAAAAGGCAATTACCTCAAAGACACGTAAAGCGATGTATTATGCAACTTATTTGATAGAATTAATAGTTGGTATCAATAATTTATCGTCGTAAGCACCATGTGTCTCCGTTTGAATTTCTTTTTCATTCCACAGACGTTTATCAATAAATACGATAAATGTTCATTGATGTCCGTGTTTCAAGAGAGAAGCTGGTATAGACAAAGCTATTGGTATAAATTGTCACAGCCATGAGTGAATCAGTGGGTGGCTCAAAGGATGGAGAGAGTGTGGTTGAATATTCGGGTTGACAGTGGTTGACATCAAGGTTGGCCTCCGATAAGTGTTCCTTTCGAGGAACAGATAGTAGAGGCTGCGCAATGAACATGTTACACAATCGCTGACAGAAAGTATTATACCGTTTACAAGGCAATAACTTCAACATCTACCACGTGAAGCGGAGTCGTAGCTCTCACGATTACCATCAGAGTACGGACAAATATCTAGCGAAAACTCTTACGACCATAACCAGTACGAGCATACAACACACTACAGCACGAAATCACTGAAAAATATTAATTAAATTCTTTAAAAAGTAGTTTTATCACTTTTTTCACATTTTTGTCACGCTTTAGCCCAGATGAGAAATGATACTTAAAAAACCAACGAATACTGAGAAACAGGTTTTAAATTAAATTTTTAATCATTAACACCGGGATAAGTTTGAAATATACCGCTTCAAACATAGTGACCAGCTGTTTCTCACATTGTACAACAACCTTGTGATATAGTTAAATAAATATGATATGGGCAGCTAGACCGACGGACCGGGTCGTGTCTTGCTAAAAGTTTCATCCCGCAGCAAAGATAAATATCCAGCCAATCACATCCTATACCTACCACGAGGCGAGGCTTCAATGTGTGGGATGTAAATTATATGTCTGTCCTGACTGGTATGATATAATGTTTATAATGACCGACAGCCCACTGGTCGGGGGGCAAATACACCACATCATCATAATAATAATAATAATAATAATAATAATAGCTCAGATGTTCACAAGTGTAATAAAAATGTATAAATCCTGAGAAGTTAGATGGATATAACTGCAAGGCAAAAGAAAGTATACACTTGAATACTGGATTTCACCCAAAAATTACGAACGTTCTCAAAACGTTATCAGACTGAAAACAGTCGTCAAAACACTGCAAACGTAATTTTCCCGCATCAAATACATGACCATCGACAAACCATTTCTTGTTTGTTTTACTTTGAGCCACCATCAAACATGGGTGCATTATTCTTTAGCCGAGCAGTTTATAACTATTACCAGACAGAGACCCCGACGACTAATTGTTAACCTTGAATATTACTGATCACTGCATACAGGACAAGCACTTATTTCGAACACAGGACTCTCGAGCAGACTATGCAGTCAAACCGCATATAACGAATTTCGAGGGGACTTTAATCAGTTCGTTACATCCGAACGTCTCTTTTAAGACGAAGAATGATGCCAAGCTTTTAGATTTTCATGGAATTAAACGACCTATCTTTAAGCCTATATTTTGTAATATCCGACTTCAGTCAATATGTGTCTATGTCGACACAGAACAATCCATTTTGTTCACACTTAATTTTAATTTTTGATATCATGTTTGAGTTTCTGCAGTGGAAATATTGTATATTTATTAATACATCTAAAATATTGATATCAACGTGAGACTTCGGAACAAAATATAGGATTCAGTTATATGATATCTCTACCGTACGATTTTATTTATAATTAAATGAGTTTGCCGTCGCGAATGGATGGCCGCATAATATAGATAGAAATGTGTTCGTGCAATAAATATGGAACTTATAAAACATAGAAGATCAGTGTATCCTGTATAATGTCGAATTCACCGAAAGTAACATTTCAAAGATCTTGTTTTACTTTTTCTTTCATTTCTGAAATAGGTATCACGATCATTTTTAATTTTCATTTTTTATACGAAAGAAGTATAATTACTGATTAGCTTTAAAAAAAAACGGAAAACGAGGGACCAAACCGACAGGTTATCTGAAAGTGACATCTGTCTAAGAAGAATGGTATGGTAGAGTTAGCATGCTGATTTTACGAAACGACTTTTTTTAATTTCACGAATAATGATACCTTTACGAATATGATACATGGTTCAATCTTAGCTGTACTTAATAAAATAATAAAAATAAAATAAAAAAATGCTTTTATCGAGAACCCTGTTGAGAAGCGAGCATTGTCAACATGACGTCAACAGTGACAGAATATTACGTCGTATGTGTCTGTATATCTACGTCATCGATGCTCTAGGTCATGTGGTTTTATAATCATCATTTTGTTGTTGTTGTTGTTGTTGTTAACGTGGAATTACTATCACACCTGTGTATTTTATTCACTCACGTATCTTGACACTTATTCATATCAGAAACGTATATGTTTACTGTTATATTAAATTTACATTGCAATGTGGATCATTGTTTTAACTTGATATTTGGATTTATTTACTCATTTATTTACACATCATGGCGAAGTTATATTATTACCAATACTACCCAAGAAATATTTAACTTTATTGTCTCAGTTTCGTGTCTATGACCTTCACATCCAAATTAGAGACGCCTGCAAGAGAATATCAGTCATTTCAATACATAATTAAGTGTGAACGGACCGAGAATTAACAGGGTTATTCAACCACAAAGACCAATTCTGAATTTATTGTCGGAAACATAAAATAACATCACCACGTTTTCCCCATGCGTGACGATACGCAGCCGTTTTTATTCATTTTCGGTTGTTTTCCTTCAGGCGAATTCATAATTGATTCAGATTACCAGTAAACTCAATTCAATAGCCTTGGGATGCATTTCACAACACGCCTTGATTAGTTAACACAGAGTAACGTACAGCCTTTTCAAACCGTTAGCAGTTTATGACCCTTTAATACAGTAATTCACGCTTGTCGACAGTAAAGACACATTACACTGTGGCGAATGTACTTTTATGTGATGTAAAATATGTAAAAAGTTACTAGCACGGGTGGGGTTCGAACCCACGCGGACATACGTCCATTGGATCTTAAGTCCAACGCCTTAACCACTCGGCCACCGTGCTGACGTTTTACCCTGGGAAATTAGGCCATAACATGCGCAGCTACATAAGCGAGCCTGACTCAATCGATAAACTCGCTGGGGTTTGTGACTTGCTTTTAATAGCAATGTAAAAATAGAACTGCACTGTTAGCTATTGTATAGGGAAGTAATATATCGCCGCTGTATGTATACTCATCGCGGATAATTACGCATCCACACTAGGGCGTCGTTATACAATCTTATATGGACGCCTAACATTTAGAGCTCTTCCAAAGCGTTATATAAGAGCGTACATATATTCATTTACATCCCATCTTCTGAGAGTAAACAAATGGAATGTTGGAATATTATGCACCGAGACTGAAAAGATTAGATAGGGAGGAGATGGTAGACTGCTAATTCCGTCTAGCGGTTCACAAGCAGCTTGGGTTGCATGATCCCCAGGGAGTTGAGAATGAAAATCGAGTACATTCTGATCCATTGACCGGGGTAATAACGCAACGCTTTGAGAAATCACTTGTGCGGATTTGGCGCATTATAAATATGCACATGTCAGCAGATATCAGCAGAACTTGAAATATAGACACTGTAGTTATTTTAGCAATAGTAGAATTTATATATTTTATTTATAAAGTTTTAGATTTTAGTTTAATACTCAGTCAAAGATCCTTTTATTTTGAAGCGGTATTTATTTGAAATTAGCTGCAGAAATCCTAAAATAATAGGTATCTACATAGGCCAGGTGGGCTCCCTTACGTCTAGCGCGTCTTACATTTTAAGGCAATATGTATTTATCCCATCACAACTACACAAATATACATATGGGTCCACGAAATGTTTTACGCACATGTTATTATCGTGATATTATTTTCGTAGATTAAAACATATTTCACTTGATGCCACCAAGAGCGACGATGCGCCAAATCAGTTCAAGATAGCATTAAGGTTTACTAAGACGAACGTGTTTAATTGCACAATTTTTTTTCGAGAGTTCGTTTGGGATGATACCAGTCCAAAATAAACACAACTGGCGGTGACGATGGCGTATGAGTTGTATAATACCGAGATATGGAAAATCCTTGAAGGCACTCGGAAAGATCAGCACGTGCAAACACGAGACACAACCTGATCCGATTACTTTTGAGCGCCCGACAGTATAAGCATGTAAGGATGGGAACTAATTGTTTTGCCACCAACTTCGCTTCCGTTTTCTTTAAGCAAATATTCTCAAATTGATCTCTTTCGGAAGATATCGACAGTTACAATCACTAACTCACGCGCTCAGCACGTTCTAAAAGGTCACGTGTCGGTAGCGCGTGCCGATAAGAGAAGACATTCAATGGGGAGCAATCTCACACACACCCCTTCCAAATAAAAGAGCCTGATAACGCCGACACAATCTCTATCAGGGCCGTATACACGTTTTCGGTAGGTCAGATAAACTAATTCCTGCAATATGTCCAAACAAACCCGCCAGTGAGAGAAATCGCGGCCATCTTGACAGCTCCGCACCGCAACGCATGCGCATTAATGTGATTGGAAGCAGATGGTTTGGTCAGCCGGGTTTTGAAATTTGGTGTTGGACATGACAGCGTCATGGTAACGGGTTCCCTTGGCCTGATTGAATGGACCACTGTCTTTTAGAAATGGACGATAATCACACAGGGGATATAAATGGAATCAGTTCTAAGAACGAATAATTAACAAAATCCCTTGTCCACTTCAACTAAAGCCGAAAAATGTCCATTGTTATTCATGAACGGGCATTGTGTCCAAACCGCTATTTTCAAAAAGGAAATCTAACGGTGTTCTTGGTTTGAGGATGAATTTTAAGAGGATTCATTTACCAAGTGTTCTTCCGATAATATCCCTTCATTGTTCGGGTTGTTGTTGATGCTTTGCTTTACTGTCAGCTGTTGGTTGAACTTTTACTCAAATTTATTGGAAAATAAATTTATTTATTTCTCTGTCGTATTTTGTCCAAATATAGTTTAAAATAATTCACCAAATTAACCCCGAGAAGATAATTAGCATCTTACTGACATATGCAAAATGAACAGCCTGGCAAAAGAAAGTATACACCCATGTTTGATGTTGGCTAAAAACAAACAAAATGGTTATTCGATGATGAGGTATTTGATACAGGTGTCATAGTTGTTGTTTTGGACCTTAGATTTGCAGTGTTTCAGCCAGGAAACGTTTGTAGTGTTTTGCTCAAATCAAATTTGTGTACTTTCTTTTTCCAGGCAATTTAGATGCAAATACAATTTTGCTACTTCTTGCAAGAGGATGACGTCAAACAAAAAAACTCGGACAGACCGACAGCAAGAATTCATTTTTTTACATGGAGTGATTACATTATACGTTGTAGCGAATCACGAGGGGTCCATGGGGTTTTCTGCGTTCTGCGGTAGGTTTTAAAAAACCCATTGTGCCCCTAGTGATATTACTGCAACTTAACTTAGGTTCGTGGCGGGTAATACTAAGGCATATATTCTCCCGCTGAGAAATTTATTTCCCTCTAAGCCGGGATACAAAGTATTTTATCAAGATCACTTGGACCAATCAGATCTCATCACTCTGACATGGAGGTATATCAAAGGGTTTTACTCTCTGTCCTCCTCGTTCCGGAGGCAAGGGAGTTAACTGACTATTAAAGCCCAATTTCCAATTGCCGCACTAGGCTTGCATTCCGGAGCATTAAAATCGCGTAACAAACAAGACATTCGGTTCGTAAACAACATGGATTTCAACGTGCAGATTTCGGCCGTCTGAAGAATTTGCAAAGCATGTGTACCACCAACTGGGCGTCGACAGATATTTTGCAAGTCTTTTCATATTTTTGATCAAGGTGCGCGAGGCAAGGCCCGTTTTATTACAATATAGATCTTCATTATTGACTGGGCGCCGCCATTTTGTTTGAAACAATTGCAGGTGGAATCTCGTTGGTCTATAGGAGGGATGTAGAAGGGACATAACTCGTAACAGCCACTGGTGGCGCTACGATCGAGCCTGGAAATTCCAGCCAAGTTCGACAATGGTGGAAACTTTATAGTCAGTTAACGCCTTTGCCTCGGGAAGATGCTATTGTGGCGAATGGGTTCGGGGTATTTATTAAAATAGAATTGGGATGTACGGCCCTGGATAATTGAGGATGTCTCCCTCGATGTCTTGGTCGTTGCTCACTCTATCGACCACTAGTTTCTTTTTCCCAGGCTCGACACACTACTATATAGATACAACGAAATACAATTCATCCACTCGCTGATTTGCCATACAAGCCTTTCATTTCATCATTGTATCATTATCTATAAATGGTCGAATTAATAATTCAGGTTTTGTGGAACTGTTTTAGGCTGACTTTATACGATGTTATACAAAATAGTCTACTGACCTCAATTATTCATTTTTCTTATCCCTACGTCTAAAAGACAGCCGGTGGGGCCGTGAGGAGACAACAGTTAGATAGCATGTTAAATGCTTGACTGGATTGGGAGTACGCAAGGCGATTGTATACCTCCACATTTATTGGCCACTTCAGCTTCGAATTACTATCTGCTTTACAAAGAATGTAGCACTCTTGCTCCGACCACATAACTCTAGTACACAGACTTGATATTTGTCGACATGGTCTGCAGAATCCGTGCATTGTCAGATTTTACCAGACCCGTAACGTTTGAGATGGCTGAACGTCATTGAAAGAATATTATCCTATTGGCTCCGGTGAGTTTATTTTGCATTGCCAAGATTTCAATTAGCTGCCCCTTTATGTGGACGTCTATGTAAGTATGGGTTATTGCTATGGGTATGTGTAGCATGAAATGAAAAGATGGTTTTGACAATTTGTACATAAACTTACAGATTCTGACAACCTGTGAAAGGGGCTATCAGGCTGTGTTGTGCTAGCCAGAACGGTTGATTGAACTGTTGTGGTAGAGATAAGGAACGCATTCGAATATTGTCCCGTATAGGTTATTAATATTTTGTTATTATTCAGCAACGCTGTAATACATAAGGTATGGACACTCTTTGGGCAGCGAGTAGTTAAACTACCTGATTGGCTCTCTGATGGTTTATTTAGTGTATTTCTTTATTCTAGCTTAGTATTACTCCTAAAATATAATCTTTTTAAGTATCTCCCTATGTCTATAAGCGTGAATAGTTTTTATATGCATCTCGCAACAGATGAAAAGTATGTACATGTACATGTATTTTCATACTGAAAAAACGCAAACAGTTGCACATGTACTTTCTCACGACAAAACACAAACATTTTGTTTATGAAAATAGTGAAAATATGTTTTTGTTGTTGTTGGTTTGTTGTTTAACGCCGCACTCAGCAATATTCCAGCTATATGACGGCGGTCTGTAAATAATCGAGTCTAGTCCAGACAATCCAGTGATTAATATCATGAGCATCAATCCACGCAATTGGGATACGATGAGATGCATCAACCAAGTCAGCGAGCCTGACCACCCGATCCCGTTAGTCGCCTCTTACGACAAGCATAGTCGCCTTTTACGGCAAGCATGGGTTGCTGAAGACCTATTCTACCCCGGAATCTTAACGGGTGTGCAGAGGGACTGACGTGTGTCAGTCGGGAACAGAGGAGCGGCGCATTCATTGAAGGAAGAACATGTTCCACAAAACAATTAATGTCACAATTGTCCCACATGGTGTAAATATTGAGTATGTATAATTAGTATGTCGTATTGAATGTAATGCATGGCTAAAGGGTTGTGTATAATCGGAGTCAACCCTACTAGTTTTGCCCGACATCAGAAATTAGAAAACTGTCAGAAATAATTTGGTCAGTGATTAGAGTTGCTCATGAAGATGAGACTTAGAATACATGTAACTATTTTTTAAGGCTTGCATGTTTTGGGCCTTAGGGAATACAAACTAAAGATGTGAGGCTAAGCTGTGCCTAAAAGCCTCAGTTTAGAGGCTTTAGTTCATTAGAACATTACCAATTGTCTCAAGAGATTAAGAAAAGGTAAAAGCAAATGTTAGTCACATTGACATGCTGATAATTAGGTGTGTCAAGAAGTTAATAAAAGAGACAAAACCCTTTCCATAATCATAGAAACTATCTACTAAAATCAGACTCCATTGTCCGATTCCGACTATATCATAAAAAAGTGTTTATGAATCACTATTAAATAGGATGATACCAGGCGAATTTCAACAATTATCATTTACACTCCACGTGGTCATAACTTTTAAATGACCGTGTTCGATCGTGCCAGGCTACTTGTCAGAATTTATAAAAAATAATAAAAAACTTTTTAAATTTTAATTGGTTCAAACGAGACATGAAGACGCCTCCCCTTTTATAATATTGCTGCGCTAGAAAGTGTTGTGCCTTGATAGGTGGACAGTGCATCTATGTTGTCTTGGAGGTAAGGAGACGAGGCGGTTCCCCAATAATGTGCCACTTAAAAAAGACAGATGCATTCCTCCGGCACATCTCTTGTTCTTCAGTCTCTATAATTACCCCAATAATATGATAGACGAAAAAAAGACGCGGAAATTGATTTGAGGACGACAATGGGGGTCATTACCCGCTTAGTAATGAATATTGATGAGATGGAGTTTGGCGTTTGGCGTTCTCCTACCCTCGCAGGGGGTCCCAGGAGGGCCAATCAGCACACGGAGCGAACGTGTACGTATTAGCGGTAATTATGTCGAACAAAAGACAGAAATTCAATCAAATAAATCAAAGAGAAAAATCACTTAGTTGTCGGATGTGACTATGTGCATGGTAATAGAGTTTAACATAATAAATTAAGTATCCCTCAAACAACGTTTTTGGTAAATCCATGAAATAGAATTAAATTACGCGAGATTCTTCAACATTTTTGTGGAATGTATTTTGTCACTGGGAAAAAGAGCAGACAAGCACAACTATTGATATTATTTTCATTTTAAGTTCAATATTTCATACACCTTACGAGCAATGTTCATCAAACACTGTATAATTCTACATGTACTCCTACCGATATTAACTGCTTCTGTTAACTGTTTCTCCATAGTTCTTGAAAGGAAACATCCATACCAACAATAATGATGATGATGATCATAATAATAATAACAACAACAACAACAACAATAATAATAAAAATATAAAAAAAATATAAAAAGTAATCCAAAAGTCCCATACAGATTTTTAAAGCGGCGTAAAACCATACTCATTCATTCTGTTGTCCATAGTAAAACATTCTGCTCAAATAATAACCATTCAACCATCCATTCATTCCAAAATACGCAATGTGGCAAAATGCCAATATATCTCAATGGAGAAATTCGTTCCAAAGGGTCTAATTTAGGGACTTCCGTCCCCACACTCAACAAAATACCCCCACCAATATATCGCCAACGCCCACAACAAATACTCTACGGTTTCCTTCTCATTATACACGAAGCTAACTTGCTGTAGGCTTTTGTTATCAACTTCGACACACTTTTCGTTTCGTTTGTTTACCCTTCCGGGTTGGGGCCACCATAGTGGATTCAAAAGTTTGCACTGGCATATTTACTCCGAGCTAAGAGACCTCTAATCGGTAAACACTTTCTTTATTCCTCTTCCGAATTAATTCATTGTCCACATTCCACAATAAACCGACTGAGGCCGGAAGAGTATTTTTAAAATCTTAGGTAAAGAAAAAAATTCGCCGTGAAAACATTGTCCTGCATGTTTACACCGAAATATTACCTGTCGATTTCATATTCAGAAACCCTTTTCAGAGGATTTTATAACGTTGGATTGTAAATGCAAACCTATTTACTTTAAAGAAAAATTAATACGCTATTGTGTGGCCCCAGCTTTGATCTTAAAACTTGGAATTATTAATTTACCATAACTCTTGGATCTTTGTAAATAATCCGATAGTGCTCGGGATTATGCCCACTTATTTATCTGTAACAGTAAACCATACGAAATACAAATATAAGATTCAATTACATCATTAAAATACAGTATCTAAAAGAAAACTGACGTAAACATATGAGGTGAGGTGAGGTGAGGTGAGGTGAGGTGAAATTGGGTCTAACGTCGCGTCCAAGATTATTGCACTTATAAAGCGATGTGCATGCATGCATGCGTGTGTGTGTGTGTGTGTGTGTGTGTGTGTGTGTGTGTGTGTGTGTGTGTGTGTGTGTGTGTGGCTGCTTGTACTAGTCCGGACTGATGCCGATTTATGGTGCCAGCTCACTGAGATACCATGCCGCAGTTTAACATGAATACCCCACTCAGACACAGTATACTGACTCCGAGCCGACCAGTCCTTGTTTTAGCCTATCAATGCCGAGCACCAGACAGGGTAACAACAAGTACCATCTTTTAACGTCTTTTGGTATGACGGTTACGGGGATCGAACCCCGGACCTTCCGCTCTCCGGGCGGACGCTCTACCACTCTAAACATGTGATGTCTGCCAGCAATATCATGACGTCACCAAGACGGCCGCAGCGAAGGAGAAATTTAAGGAATGTGAATGTATGGCCATTTAAGTTAAAAACGCCTGATAATAAAAACGAGTGACGTCAACGTGGGCTTTCATCTGTTTGTGATGTGACAAAGGGGGTACATTCATAAAAATCGGCTAAGTATTGCTGTTAAGGCTTCAAGCGTTATTCACTCACTAACTCAGCTATTTTCACAGATTGTGTCACATGAAGGCACTACAACAATTAGACTTCCTATCTATAATGTGATAGCGTGTATGTACAGTGAAACCTGTCTAAACCCGAGAAACTAGTAGTTTAAACCGGTTTCCACAGTGGTCCGAGTAAGATTGCCTCATGGGAAATTAACATCGCAAATTCGGGACCGTAAACTTAGTCCGAAATGGGAGAGATCCGGATTAGTCCTGATTATAAATTTCGGAACCATGTCATAGATCCAGTCAATTTCACAAACAGGTTTCAGAAATTTAGTGCCAAGTATCAAAATTATTTTGGCGTGGAATGTTCTGTTGGGAAAACGAGTGCGACTTGTAATACTTAACAAGGGCGCCATCGCTGTAATTCCTTATTATGAACAAAGCCACAGTATGGTGATATTTTCAAGTTTCTTACAATATCAGTTCAGCTTAAACATTCGTGTGTATTTTAATCCATACGTCATTTAAACACTATCCTCACCACGTCTGAATCCACTCCTTACCCTGCTTCACGTCGGACAAAAAATATAATCATCTACGTTCTAACCAGACGAGTAAATTTCAAGTTGGAACGTATCAATTTATACGACATCCTCTCTAACCAATTCTCGAACTTCATTGCCAATCTCTTCTTCATCAATGTCAATTTCTTACAAATCATATTCATAAAACACCCCGACCTTCATACAGAAACAATCTGGATGACAATCTTGTCGCGTGAATATAGAAATTAACAGTTTTCAATAGCGGCGTTGTCAAAGACACATCCATTGCTTGTACGTTTCACGTTTATTGACGGGCGCCCTTCTGTCAATTAACTGTCTGCTGGTTTATGTCATGTCGATTTCGTGCGCCATTTATCCCATAGAAACACAAGGAACAGACACCAGTTTCATTATTAGGAATAATTACGTCCGTTAATTAGCTGTACATAATCACCAAATACAATAATTTCCCAGATAGTTTCGTACTATAGCTGTAGTTGTATAAGGGGGTATTAGATTACAGCACATCAAATACAATTCTAATTTGGTGAAGATAAAAAGTAGTTTGTTAAAGCGATATACCTTTTACATTTCATACTCAAATATACAACAATTAAATCACATCTTTTTATCACGAGATCATAGAACTTACTGAAATGGAATTAATAGCTTAATGAAGCATTGCGACGATTTCAACCAAGGATATCGTTATTCCTATTTGTAGTCATAAAAGAAAAAAAATCCATCTATCAATGCTATTTGAAAGAAATGGTTTTATATTGATTTAATTTTTATTGTAACAAATATTAACAAATAAACAGGAAATAAATATCACAATTACCGGAAGACCTATTCCCTAAGGCGCTCTCTTCTTTTTGTATTTTTCTGAACACATTTCGGCTACACAGTTTACTGAACGATTTTAACCTTAATCAGCAAAAAAAAATTTCAACGACACAAATCAAGACGTAATGAGTTGCAACTACAATGACACAAACAAACAAACACTCATGTCCCTGGGTCCGATCGGAAGTGTTTCCGATAAGTTGAAATCCCTCGACAGTACTACAAGTAGAAATCCATATTAATAACTCAAGCATAAGCGCTCGCATCACACTTGTCGACTATTAGGTAAACATCATCACCAATAGACAGCCCCGATCAATATAGCCTTTGTCGGCGGTGACGCACTTGACGTAGGGAGGCGGTTACAACAACAGTCCGTCGAGGGGCCCAATAATTACAGCTACAATTTGTTACGGGGTTAATTAAATACTGCAACAATCGAGTTAACGTGAGTGTTTAGACAACGTTATAAAACAGTAGTTAAGTCGTCCGCAAGGGCCAAGAAAATTGATAATTGGGCAATGATATTGTATGTCAATATATGTATATTACATCTCTAATAAACATAGTTTATATTCTTTAAATCAGTCGGATATGTTATACGTGATGGTTGTAATATGGTAGTTTGACTTAAAAAACATTATGAACAGAAAATGATGCGCGTACTGATATTTGTAACCGACCGTATACAAAGTAATTACAAATGTTCCTGATAGCCTATCTGGCGCTATCGTCCAGGTGCTTACAGACGTAATTAAGTGTATCAAATTCTGTGACTGAGGCGTCTCTGTTACGATATGTATGCTAAGTCGCGGCATTAACCCTATGACTTCCAGGGGATTCCATAAACTGTCAAGAGGTTGCTCTCAATATAATCACCTACTTCTAAAAGGGTTAGTACTGGCTGAAATGCACTCACACTTTCGTTGAAAAATCACTTCAGAAATAACCTTTGGATTTACAGTTTTTGACTTCAAGAACGTTTGTATAGACTTTGATAGATATCAGTTAATGTTCGCAGTTTACATTGTTAAATGTGTTCATTCAACTTCAAATGCAATTTCTGATTTGACGTTTGATCAATGGTTTCTTTTTAGATATTACCTTTCGCAAACACTGACTGCAGACATACCTAACCGAACTCAAATCACTTAGGAAATCGCGTATGCCCTTACGAAAACATTCTTAAACTGTAACTGATTTTAAAACCTGTTTTTTTCTCAAAACAATTTTCCTCGCACCTGATGGGAATAAATAACTCGCTGTTTGTAAAATGAAAACTGGCAGACACTTCAAAGGCAAGAGATTAAAGGCGTTCACTGAGAGTTTTCTTTAAGATATACTTCGCGTTTAGACATAAACAGATTTGAACTGTTACCAAAGCTTTGGAAATGAATGTTTTCGTTAAAAAAATGTTTTGTCTGAATGTGTCCGTCTTACGTCAAGAGATTGGGATTAAAAAAAAACGCGTTTCCATAGAAATTACACCCACTTGCCAACAATAATATAACGGTAGCCACGTGGTGCCAGAGAAAGAGGATTAGGCAGAAGTGTGCCAGAGTTTCTTTTACTGCTGAAGTAATAGGTGGGGGGGAAGACACAGGTAAACTGCCGGGCAAAAGAAAGTATACACCCATGTTTGATGGCGGCTGAGAATGAAACAAACAAGAAATGTTATTCGATGGTGATGTATTTGATGCGGGTATCCTTGTTGTGTTTTTTTACATTAAGTTTGAAGTGTTTCGACGACTATTGTCAGTATAGTAACGTTTTGATAACGTTTAAAATATTTTGGTGAAATCAAATTTTCAAGTGTATACTTTCTTTTGCCCGTTATTGTAGATGCAGACTACGTGTTGGGATGAGGCTGATTGTGTGATGCTACCATTGGGAATAAGACCTTGAGATGGACATTTACAAATGAATTACGTAAGGATAATTATAACGATAAAACGGGAAAGATTAAATTGAAAATAGAATCGCGGTCGATGGGAATGTTGAAGCGAATGTCTCGCTAATCGACGGGAGAGATGCGCGCAGTCAATGTGAATAGTCGCATTGTTTTCACTTTTCTCAGAAGGATGACACACGAAACCACACAAAAGAAAATGATTTTCTTGGACAAAAATAACAAGTTGTCTTTTAATGTCATCTCTTTGTTACTGCGAATATGTAATGAAAAGATGGATGTTTACCAGAAGTAACTTCCTAATGTCAGAACAGATCCTGGGAGAATGCGTTCTGTGTTTACCCAGCCAGCAGTATGTCTGTGAACATATACAACGGGAATAAAATAAAGCATATCCCCTTTTCTATTTTCATACATACTACTCAATAGAAGCAAAGAACACCCGATTGGATCACATGACTGTAGTTAATCTGCAATGGCTGGCGGGTATTGTAACACACAGCCTCCCAATTGTGTCTACTAATCTCATTTTAAATAAATGTCTGAGATACCAAAATTCCTGATATTAAATTGATTAATAAACACTGTTGCTTAGATTCCCACACTTCATGGTTCACGTCAAATGAACCCGTGAAGATCCGGGGTAGAATATGTCTTCAGCAACCCATTGTTGCCGAAAAAGCCGACTTTGCTTGTCGTAAGAGGCGACTAACGGGATCGGGTGGTCAGGCTCGCTGACTTGGTAGATGCATATCATCGTATCCCAATTACATGGATCGATGCTCATAATGTCCATCACCGGATTGTCTTGTCCAGACTCGATAATTTACGCCAAACAAACACGTCATTTCATGTGAAGAAGCAGATTTTATTGGAAAATCTATTTCGGTTTCTGTATTTCACCATGAAAATATCACACTGTGAACAAAAATGAATTTCGTCAGCAATTTAATGCAAGATACAATTTTAAACAAGAATTTCGTTTTTTGGGAAATATACAGCAAATGGCGCTTAACCTTTTTAATAAGATTTTAATCAATATTTTACGCAAAATATTCTTCTAACATGCTGAAAATCAAGACATTACAAATGCAAAACGACAAACATATGGTTCTGTAATATAGCCAAATTGTGAACCCATACCAAACGACGATTAAAGGGGTTATAGCGTTCGCTCGTTACGCGGAATCCTGGGTTCGATTCCCAAGACAAGTGTCGGTGTCCCCGCACTGACATCGCCGGTATAGCGATGATGTGGGTCAAACAATAGTACTTCACATATATCTACACCCATAACTTCTTCTTTCTGCTTCCGATGAAAGTATCAAGGAAATGACTTCAGTAACCGATATAGCCTCCGCCGAACACTTGGCACCGCTTTTGGCGACTGTCCAAGACTCTGGGTTAGGTAGCTCTTACATCAGCATAGTGCTGCGTTGTGTTAAACAATTCTGGCACCACTTGGAATCGTTAGGCCGTTAGTACAGTATAATAGTTTGTATATTTGAGTATTTCGTTTAACTGTCTTTATTACAGCGTCAGCTTCACGATAGAGTTATACGTGTAAATAGGCGGCTTGGAACCTTTTTAAGTGCATCAGCACCTAATTTTCTAGTCAGGCAACAGTTTCATTATGTTAACGGGACTGAATAAGCGGTGTTAATTCCGTTTCCTTTAAAAAAAACACTGGTTTTATCACCTTCTTGTTTCTTCATCTTACAGACGCGTTAAGTGTAACTTTTCAGTGAATGACAGTGAAGACATTATTTCCTGACTGAGTCTCTTTCAGATAAATTGTAACAGTGTTGCGACGTTGAATGTCTGCTTAACATTAATGGCCAAATAAATTCGGATAATGGCCACCTAGGGTTTCGTAGACCATGGAATGATTAGTGGCAAAGGGAGGAGCCGTGTTAAAATGTCAGGAACTCGACAGCTAACGCATAAAATGGCACTGTACCGAACAATTGTAAATTTGGTCTGTGGTCTGTGGCGACCTGAGCCCCGTTCCTCAAAGCGATATTAGCACTAAGACGACCGCAAGTCTATGTTACAGTATGGGCCTTACGATCGCCTTAGTGCTAAGATCGCTTTGAGGAACGGGACCCTGGTCTGTAGTCACCAAAAGAGACATTACGAATAGTGACATATACACCGGGGAAAGAGTTAAGCAACTCTCCTTGTTTATTTTCATACATTTCCAAATCCCATGTATCTTTAAGAAATATGTACCTATGACCTTGACCTCATTTTCATAATGATACATGTCTATGCTATGACGGACACCGATGAGTGAGTGAGTGAATGTGGTTGTGGTTTAACGCCGCTTTTAACAGTATTCCAGTTATATCTCGGCGTGTCAGCTTAATGTGGGAGGAAAGCCCAAGTGACGCAGGTCTCAGACGTTAACCCACTTTGGTGAAACCCACGAGCACTGGTATGGTGCTGACAAACCTAGAAACATAATCGGGGTGAACCGGGATTTGAACCAACGAGGGTTCTGGCGTGCCCAAGGGACGTAACTCTGCACAGCGAATTGCGGCGCCTTAGAGGGCTGGGCCACCCGTGCTCCTCACACCCGATGTATAAGGACACTGTAAGTTCTGCAAGATGGTCACAAGGACTAAGGCCCATCATATGATGAAAGGGAAGAGAAAGCAGGAGAAAGGGTAATCAATAACTGTTGTTATGAACTTGTCACAAAATATGTCATTACATATATTTAGGTTAATATATGTTACCGGGGTAATATGTCACTTTGTAAACAAACTAGATGAGTTTCATAACAACATGAATAAAGGATACGATTTCTAAGAATGTTATTTTATATGGAAATACATAGCGGTGCTTAAATATTTTCCAGCAGTACATATCACGCAGACCTGTGTACTGCGAAACTCTGTTAATCCGGACGGTTCCGTTTTAAGTGAAGTTGTCTGTATTAACGGTTATCCGGAATATTGAGTCATTCGAACGGAGTTATTACTTTTGACTGCGTTAGTAAATAACGAATATTGTTTTTCTTTAATGCAGACAATTGATTATTCACAACGATCATACAGTTAATGCGAATTAAAACGCAATAAAATCGGCGTAATAATATTCCATGTTGGATGCTGTTGTTTTATTGCCAAATTAGCCAGCTTTCCAACTTCCAACCAATATTTCATAAAACATGGACTGGATCCTCAAATATAAAACGTCAAAGGAGCGAATTTATACCCCGTTCACATGCACAACATCTACTCACGTAAGACATTATGTAACTATACATACGTGTTTATAAATAATCTGACTATGTTTTCACACGACAATTAACTAAGGTGTGTAAATAAAGCATGTCAATTGTGTGATGCACACATATTTATCAGTCTGTTCACGACTTTCAACATGAAAAAGTTGTTTTCCAATCAAAGACAAATGAGAATTGAGTTACGTTACAAAACATCTTCGCATGAACCAACATGTGTTGATTTAATCTGTACACAACTTTTGACTCCTTGAAACCAAAAGGAAACAGTGTCTGCCCAGCTCTGAGTGTCCGCATAAAAGTTAGTATTGCTGTATTCTGAGTACCGCTAACTTCAGAATATAGACCTGTTGCCAATTTGTTTGGTGTTGGCAAATCCACAGATATATTAATTAGATAATTCACTGGCGTTGGCATAAACGTTCACATGATAACATTATACATAAAGTGCACTTGTGTAAATTTGTATTTGCACCTGCTCGAGACATGGTACACACTTGCCCCTGGTGTAAATATACACACACGTTTGCAAATTTACACACCTATGTAGAGAAGTGCACGGGAACAGGGTATACGAAACGAAATAGGGATGGATATACAATATGGTGACACCCAAGCAAAACATTATCTGCAGCATACAAAACTATAGACACGAGGGCGTAGTTAAATGCTACGTCCAACAATATTTTAGGTTACTGGTATATCACGGCGTTGTGGCTTAAAGCGAGCGAGTATGGTTTTACGCCGCTTTTAGCAATATTCCAGCAATATCACGACAGGGGACACCAGAAATAGGCTTTACACATTGTACCCATGTTGGGAATCGAACTAGGTTCTTCGGCGTGAGGAGCGAACGCTTTAACCACAAGGCTACCCCACCGCCCCTGACGGCTTAAAGAGAGGATTAGTATTCCCCCGACTCCTGTTATTCCTTATACAGGTTATCCCTCAACAATACCATTTGAAGGTCACGATGACCTTATAACTGGTATATCGCTGGGTCAAAGGAAAATGTCAGAGATATTCCAGTAAACCAGTGACTGACAGCATGAACCACTATCTATACGATGACCCAATCTCCGGCGTCATACAGGGATGTTTATCAGATCGTTGCGTCTCGTAAACTCGAACACCGATTTAGAGGATCCCGAATAATAGATATCACAGTTGAAACGATTCCTTGGTCGATTCCTTACGCTACACAACCTGCTCATGTCGAATTATTGAAATGAACGGATACTGTAGAAATATGTTTAAATATTTTAGATATGTTTAAATATGTCTAAATATGTTCCTATTTACTTTTACGCAGCAGGGCCCAGCACTTGTATGCAGCAGACATAAGCCAAAATGAACTTGTCCTTGTTATCATCAACAAAATCAGTAAACGCGCTTTCGTGTCACTGCTGTCTGGCCCAGACACTCTATCACTGGATTGTTTGGTCCATCACTGGATTGTCTGGTAAAGACTCGATGGTTTGGCTTTGTTTGTGGCAGGAGTACTGCTTTGAAGTGTAAGACAACGAACACTTACTTCTTATGCAGATTGTGTGCATGGTGGGTGCTACCGTCTGACATATTTACCCTTATCACGAACACCTGGTGTCATCACTGATTTTCAGTGATCTATTTATACAGTTTTCACATCTATTTTGCCTTATACGCCCAATGGCATCTGTTTCGGCAGATAACCGAGACTGATTGTTCACTGGTGTTGACGTTTATATTTACTTGTGGTTTTATTGAATAATGTTCTCCTTCAATGAATAGTCGCTGTGTAGCTAAATAATGCCTCACCAATAAATACGGAATGTTACTAATCTTACATCACGTGGCCCTAAATGCAGGGATTCTGTGTGAGATTGTCTCCCCTGAGTGTGCCAGGATCAACTGATTTGGGTTTCGAATACCGGAGATTAGTCTCGAAAGTTAAAGTAACACAAATGACCCCTGTTCTGTCTAACCTTTACTGCATTAGACCAGTAAACTACGGTTATAACGAACACGCTTATAACGAACTGACCGATATAACGAACTTATTTTTTAGTCCCGGCCTTTTGCTGTATATATGCTGTATATCTGTTAAAACGAACTACGGTTATAACGAACTAAAATTAGTGGCCCCTTTGAGTTCGTTATAACCGTAGTTTACTGTAATTGTACAAACAGTCACGGTGCTCCTTACGTTAAGTCACTTTGTATTTAGGAATATAAGCATTGAATGTCATGTCGAATTGACGCTATGTAACCTGCTAAAAATAAACCGGCTTTAAGCTTTGGTGATTGTTTTGGGACTTCTCGTTTACCTTAAACAAGCCACGTGCGAAAGAACTTTATAACCAAATAATCTGGCATCTTGCTTCTCTTTGAAACCAAAAAAGTCATCCCTCAAGAAACAGGACACTGAGCCATCAACCGCTTGTAAGCTCCTTACACATCGCGAACTCATCGCGACTCGCGGAATACTTTTCTTGTTTTAGGAACAACAAACATTGATTTTTTATCTCCGTATTTCAGCTCAAACAGCTGTGTGAGATTGCGGCTTCTGTGTGTTGGCATAGCTTATGAGTGGGAGAAAATTACCCTAGAACGATTTTATCAAGCACCCACACTTCTTAATGTTCAGTGTAAATATACTGGAACAAATGTCTCGTTGATAACCACTGTCCCAGCCGTGGCGGTGTAATATCATGTGGCACGTGGGATACTCCGGGAGATGGTGTACATTTCTCAATAGGAAATTATTATGGTGATTTATGTACACCCTTTGTAGATAAACTATAATTTTGATTTTTTTAATGATATTGGATATTTCGTTGAAAATATCAGTGTGGTTCGAAATGATTTGTGTTTACATAGATCTGTAGGCGATGGTTTGGTGAATGAGGCGGATTATATTAATGTATATAAAATGCCTAAAGATGTGGTTGGCAAGTGGGTATTATATCACTTTTTCTTCTACAAACTATATTTGATCAGTATTCGAGTATAATAACATGATTCCCGTGTCTAACACACACACACACACACACACACACACACACACACACACACACACACACACACACACACACACACACACACACACAGAGTAAACTACGTTTATAACGAACACGCTTATAACGAACTGACCGATATAACCAACTTATTTTTTAGTCCCGGCCTTTTGTTGTATATATGCAATATATCTGCTTATAACGAACTACGGTTATAACGAACTAAATTTAGTGATCCCTTTGAATTCGTTATAACCGTAGTTTACTGTCTATATTCTAAATCGCCATTCATAATCATCTCCATACTTTATCAAAACACTTTTCGCCGCCTTCGATATTAAGTTATACCACGGACTTGTATCGAAGTAAAATATTTGTAAAAACATGAGTCGGTGAAACAATTCAGTCTCAGAAGGTTTTACATACTAGCCAACTTCGATACCATTCCGCAGGTTAACATGAATACCCCACTCAGACACAGGAGACTGACTCCGAGCCGACCAGTCCTTGTATTAGCCCCTAATACTATCCTTTATAGGTCCTTTTGGTATGACGCGACCGGGACTCGAACCACCAACCTTCCACCTTCCGGGCAGACGCTCTGTCCACTAAACCACGGAAGCTGTACAGTGACTACCGAACTACTAACAACAGTCCAATGTCGTAAAGTGACAACCGAACTACTAACAACAGTCCAATGTCGTAAAGCGACTACTAAACTATCAACAACAATCCAATGTCGTAAAAGTGACTACCGAACTACCAACAACAGTCCAATGTCGTAAAAGTGACGACCGAACTATCAACAACAATCAAATGCCGTAATGTGACTACCGAACTACCAACAACGGTGGAATGTCGTAAAGCGCCTACCAAACTACCAGCAACAATCAAATGTCGTAAAAGTGACTACCCAACTACCAACAACAGACCAAAGTCGTAAAGCGACTACCAAACTACCAAGAACAATCCAATGTCTTAAAAGTGATAACCGACCTATCAACAACAATCTAATGTCGTAATGTGACTACCGAACTAACAACAACAGCTCAATGTCGTAAAGAAAGTTCCGAAAACCAACGCCAACTCCATGCGCCAAAGGGCAACTACACTCAAGATACAAGCGCCAGATACAAGAATTCAATTACCAACCGCTTCAAACGCGTCTGTCTTGGATAATGGTAAGAGTAAATGCAATCTTTAAACAGCATCGTGTTTTAAGAAAGAATGCTACTACGCAGTACAAAACGCCACTGCCATTGTGTTCCATTATTACCAGAAGGGATAGGTTTCAGGATCTGAAGAACTCTATTAAGGAACAACAATGTTTATTTATTCTGGCAGGTACGGGCTCTACTTACATGAACAAAAACAACCCTTGTAGAAGGAGAGCCCTTCCTTGTTTTTGTGGAACTATTAATATAATAGAAATACAACTCCCGGTCCTCAGGCGCTAGCGTGGCCACAGAGTGTATATTGCGCAATAATCGGCGGTAGTACATGTATCTCAGTCGGCAAAGACCCTTTGACATTTGCTCTAAAGGTTTACGTTTCGTAATGTTCTCTGCTACGAGAGAAAGCAAATCCTTTTTTACACACCAGGGAATAAGAGAAGGGGGTTTTAGGTTTCGAAATTGACGAATTAAACGTAATTGTTTCTCAGTGAGTGAGTTAGCTTTTTAGTAGGTGCAGGAACCATTTTCTAGCAATCTAGCTTTGGAATGCCTTATAAGGGATTTAATTATTTTCGTCTTTTACAGGGATTAGACAGCGTGTAGATGACTGAGTGAGCTGTGGACTTAAATACAGTTATATAACGGCGTGTCAGCTTCATGTGGGAGGAAAACCCTAAGTGATGCAGGTCCTAGACTTTTACAGCTTTGGCGAAACTCTGAGAATGTTGCTGACAATCCAAGAATAATAATCAGGTGGTGGTGTGGTACCAATCAATCCCAAGAGCATCAGATAATCATACCAAGGGGTGAATCTGAGATTCGAACCCGTAACGAACCCGGATCCTGGTAAGGAAAATGGACACAACTCTTGACGCTTGACTCTTGATTTTGACCGCTTGGCCCACCCCTTCTTAACTCATAATAGAATCTTAAAAGCAAAGGATGTTGGTATTTAGACATGACTAACAGGTTAAATTCCGTGTCCGATCGTGTCCCACTGCAAGAAATTGAAACCAACCACGTCAGTCCCACACAGTGACTTTCATGTTTCCGTTTGCCCAACTTAATATATTTTAAGACACATATATTCCCAACACTAACTTAAAAAATGAATATTCTCTCAGACCCTTATTCCATCTTCTAACATTGAAACCTTGTCATTATTTACAAAATACATTAAAGATACCCTATCTTTACGTTCTTCATTATTATAATTCTGATTTGTACTTTAACTGCACTCTTGTTATAGTACCGCCTCTTTGTATATAATGCATGTATCTACATTGTACTTTGGCATGTGGCCTTTCTACTGAACTATACTTAAATACATAGTCCTCACTTTCATATTCTACAACACGACCAGCAACTAATTGAGTTAGGTCTGTGTTGTCATGGAACCCTGTAGCCGAACCCCTGCATGTTGATTATCACTAATGTGCTGGTGTACTGAGGCAGGGAAAGCATTTAGAACACTGACGATACATAAACGTTGAATTATCACATTTTGGTAAGAGAAAATGCGTTCAGTCTGCTGATGCAAATGCTATAAACCTTGAGATGGGCGTGTTTCACCTTATCCAGATAATACGGAAGTTATTGATTTGCAAAGATGTATTCACTGTACCTGTTTGTGAAGATTTTTCGCTGTACCTGTTTGTAAGATGTAATCGCTGTACCTGTTTGTTAGATGTATTCGCTGTACCTGTTTGTAAGGATTATTTGCAGTACATGTATGTAAGATGTATTCGCTGTGCACCTGTTTGTTGGATGTATTCGCTGTATCTGTTTGTATGGATTATTTGCTGTACCTGTTTGTTAGATGTATTCGCTGTGTACCTGATTGTTAGATGTATTCGCTGTATCTGTTTGTTAGAAGTATTCACTGTACCTGTTTGTTAGATGTATTCACTGTACCTGTTTGTTAGATGTATTCACTGTACCTGTTTGTTACATGTATTCGCTGTATCTGTTTGTATGGATTATTTGCTGTACCTGTTTGTTAGATGTATTCACTGTACCTGTTTGTTAGATGTATTCACTGTACCTGTTTGTTAGATGTATTCACTGTACCTGTTTGTTAGAAGTATTCACTGTACCTGTTTGTTAGATGTATTCACTGTACCTGTTTGTTAGATGTATTCACTGTACCTGTTTGTTAGATGTATTCACTGTACCTGTTTGTTAGAAGTATTCACTGTACCTGTTTGTTAGATGTATTCACTGTACCTGTTTGTTAGATGTATTCGCTGTATCTGTTTGTTAGAAGTATTCACTGTACCTGTTTGTTAGATGTATTCACTGTATCTGTTTGTTAGATGTATTCACTGTACCTGTTTGTTGCATGTATTCGCTGTATCTGTTTGTTAGAAGTATTCACTGTACCTGTTTGTTAGATGTATTCACTGTATCTGTTTGTTAGCTGTATTCACTGTATCTGTTTGTTAGAAGTATTCACTGTACCTGTTTGTTAGATGTATTCACTGTACCTGTTTGTTAGATGTATTCACTGTACCTGTTTGTTAGATGTATTCACTGTACCTGTTTGTTAGAAGTATTCACTGTACCTGTTTCTTAGATGTATTCACTGTACCTGTTTGTTAGATGTATTCACTGTACCTGTTTGTTAGAAGTATTTACTGTACCTGTTTGTTAGATGTATTCACTGTACCTGTTTGTTAGAAGTATTCACTGTACCTGTTTGTTAGATGTATTCACTGTACCTGTTTGTTAGATGTATTCACTGTATTTGTTTGTTAGAAGTATTCACTGTACCTGTTTGTTAGATGTATTCACTGTACCTGTTTGTTAGATGTATTCACTGTACCTGTTTGTTAGATGTATTCGCTGTATCTGTTTGTTAGAAGTATTCACTGTACCTGTTTGTTAGATGTATTCACTGTACCTGTTTGTTAGATGTATTCACTGTATCTGTTTGTTAGATGTATTCGCTGTACCTGTTTGTTAGATGTATTCACTGTACCTGTTTGTTAGATGTATTCACTGTACCTGTTTGTTAGATGTATTCACTGTACCTGTTTGTTAGATGTATTCACTGTACCTGTTTGTTACATGTATTCGCTGTTCTGATTATTAGGTATACTCTGTTTCTGTCTGTTATTACGAATATTCGCTGTTATTAGGTATACCGGAATTACGACTAACCTTTATCAGTCACACTATAATGAGGAATATGCATATTGCAATTTGTTTTATCGCGTGACGCAGGAACATTTGTAAAGTTTAACATCTTATCAAAGCTAATATCCTATCATGAATCATGTTGAGTGGTAATCATATTTCCTATTGGAATATTGACTAATATGTCAAAATGTCTGCTGCACACACAAAAACTCCAGCCGGATATTGATCAGAAAAGGATAGTCGTTCGTTTTTCAATTTAGATTTGATATTGATAATTTCAACACAATTTGTCTTATAGATCAATATTATACTAGACTTGTGATGTAATAGTAAAGGGGGCCCAGTCGTCTAACACGCCGCAAACAGAATTGCGCCCCTTTGGCGTGCCAGAATCCTATGATCCCAGATTCGCCCTGATTATGATTCTTGGTATGTCAGTACCACCCTCGTGTGGGTTTCACCAACGTTGTACACGTCTATGCCAATGTCGATGTTTTCACTTTGCTTGCATCGTTGCCGTCCATGTTTTCACGAGTAGTTGTGAGAATAAAATTGGCATTGTATGTGTAAATTCAACTATCACTCATATTTGTTATGCAACCATGGGCCGTCTGAAGTGCCGGAACCCGCTGTGCGTCCCTATGGTATGTCCTGGTCCTGGTTTGAATCCCAGATTCGCTCTGATTGTGACTGAGGGGGCACGGGTGGCCCAGTCGCTGTGCAGAGTTGCGTCCCTTGGGCACGCCAGAACCGTATGATTTCGCCCCAATTATGTTTCTAGGTTTGTCAGCACCATACCCGTGCTCGTGGGTTTCACCGAAGTGGTAAACGTCTGAGACCTGCATCACTTCGGGATTTCTTCCCACATTAAGCTGACACGCCGTGATATAACTGTAATACTGCTAAAAGCGGAGTTAAACCCAACTCACTCACTCACTGACTAGTTCTGATTGTGATTGTGGGTTTTTACTAAAGTGGTAAACATCTACGAACTGATTGATTTCCTACATCTTCTCCATCAAGCTGTGATAGAGCTGGAATAATGTTCAAAGCAACTCCATCAATATATCAACATTGTCGACGACATAAGAATGTCAACGTCAGCAGTATATCAACGCCATGAGTATATCAACGGCATCAGTGCATCAATATCAGTATATCAACATCAGTATATCAACGCCATCGGAATATCAACGCCGTCGGTATATCAACGCAATACGTATTTCAACGACATATGTATATCAACGCCATCGGTATGTCAACGCCATCGGTATATCAACACCATCGTATATCAACGCCATAGCTAAACAACGCCATCAGTATATAAACGCCATAAGTATTTCAACGTTGTTAGTATCATGTAAACCCGTAGCCACGACGTTAGTTTCAAAGTCGTAGGTTTCAACCTTGTCACTTTCAACGTCAACATGAACCTTGCCAGTATGACAGTCAGTTTTAACGTCAGCATGAACCTTGCCAGTATGACAGTCAGTTTTAACGAAACATGAACCTTGTCAGTATGACGGTCAGTTTTAACGTCAACATGAACCTTGTCAGTATGACAGTCAGTTTTAACGTCAACATGAACCTTGTCAGTATGACAGTCAGTTTTAACGTCAACATGAACCTTGCCAGTATGACTGTCACTTTCAACGTCAACATGAACCTTGCCAGTATGACAGTCAGTTTTAACGTCAACATGAACCTTGTCAGTATGACAGTCAGTTTTAACGTCAACATGAACCTTGCCAGTATGACAGTCAGTTTTAACGTCAACATGAACCTTGTCAGTATGACAGTCAGTTTTAACGTCAACATGAACCTTGTCAGTATGACAGTCAGTTTTAACGTCAACATGAACCTTGTCAGTATGATAGTCAGTTTTAACGTCAACATGAACCTTGCCAGTATGACAGTCAGTTTTAACGTCAACATGAACCTTGTCAGTATGACGGTCAGTTTTAACGTCAACATGAACCTTGTCAGTATGATAGTCAGTTTTAACGTCAACATGAACCTTGCCAGTATGACAGTCAGTTTTAACGTCAGCATGAACCTTGCCAGTATGATAGTCAGTTTTAACGTCAACATGAACCTTGTCAGTATGACAGTCAGTTTTAACGTCAACATGAACCTTGTCAGTATGATAGTCAGTTTTAACGTCAACATGAACCTTGCCAGTATGACAGTCAGTTTTAACGTCAACATGAACCTTGTCAGTATGACAGTCAGTTTTAACGTCAACATGAACCTTGCCAGTATGACAGTCAGTTTTAACGTCAGCATGAACCTTGCCAGTATGATAGTCAGTTTTAACGTCAACATGAACCTTGTCAGTATGACAGTCAGTTTTAACGTCAACATGAACCTTGCCAGTATGACAGTCAGTTTTAACGTCAACATGAACCTTGTCAGTATGATAGTCAGTTTTAACGTCAACATGAACCTTGCCAGTATGATAGTCAGTTTTAACGTCAACATGAACCTTGCCAGTATGACAGTCAGTTTTAACGTCAGCATGAACCTTGCCAGTATGACAGTCAGTTTTAACGTCAGCATGAACCTTGCCAGTATGACAGTCAGTTTTAACGAAACATGAACCTTGCCAGTATGACAGTCAGTTTTAACGTCGGCATGACCCTTTTCAGTATGACGTCTTTAGCATCAGCAGTATCTATACAACAGCAGTTACAACGTCGTCTGTATAAACGTCAGTTGTAATGATCAATCAGTTTCAACCGTTGACAGCATCAACGGTTACTGATCAACGTGATGTTTGCCCTCCTACATCAATGGTAACTATGACCGATGCTTGCATTACATGCACATAGTTGACATTACAAAAGGTATTGAGTTGTTTTACGATCGTTGTCCTTTTAAATCACTGATACAATTGGGAGCGGAGATGCCGTTTGATAATTCACTGATCACGTGCTACAGTATGACAGAAATATTTTTACAACCAACATCGACCAAAAATGATAGTTATTTTCCAAATCTACACAATATGTGTATCAATCCATCCCCCACACACAGTACCTTTTCAATGCTTTTCATTGAATTTAAAAAATAATACACCAACCAACCATTCTTGACCAGTTAAGATAATTCTTAACGTCACAATTATCTTAATTACAATTTGTCTTAATTTGTAGATAAAATAAATACTTCCTTGACAATGTCACGCTTCGTTCCATAAGAGTCTACCGTATACGACACCAGTTAATCAAAATGGAAAAAAAATATTTCAAATGGTACTTTATTCATACTTACTTAAATATAATTTCTTAACAATACGTCAACCAAGATATAATGCCATGTCACGTTACAAAACTTGCGTCGTATGCTCCTCGTCCCTGGCAACCGCGTAATAATGAGGTAATTATTGAATACATCACGACTCAATCCGCTTTTAGAAGACTTATTAACATGAATGAAAAAACAATGAACTCGAAACAAAGAAAGCCAACAGAAATGTTAAAAAAAATTCAATGATAAATGGGGACAAAATGGAGGTCATATCCTTTCGGCTTTGCATCGAATGACAGCGTCTGATTTTAATGTCAAAGTTGCTTCGATTTAAGCTGCCCGAGTAACAGCGGTATTTCGAGGTCATAGCTAGCAAATGAATGTAACAAAAGCAGGCCGTTTCCTTGATTAAATAAATTCTCCGCAGATTAAAATGAAAGACTTTTTCAGATGCCTCCGTAAGGTGTTAATCGGCTGAGGAATAAGGCGGTGACTCCGGTGCTGGTGCAATTACTGCCCTGTGACATAGTATCCTCCATGACTGTTGGAATCCGGGCTTTGAACCCGACACGAACCCGAATAAAACATCCCGCTTGGACGTGTAAAATGTAATTAATATTTCAAGTCGAGGCTGGATGTGACTTGCACGTGCATGAGATATCGATCTGCGCACGCGTGTGACCCAGTACAACTCACAAAACATTAAACTTGATTCACGTCTCGTGTGTGAAGTTGCTTCCAAATTGCCTGAGGGAGGAACATAAATCTCCTACGAATCACGCATGCGCACTCTCCTGTTTCCGGTGCTGCAATTTTGGAGAGAGTTTTATCCTGGAACTTCCGAGTTCATTGCATATGAGATTGTTCAAAGGATTTGAAGATAACGCAGCACAATGCAAGCATCAGATCAACTTCAACTGATGTAAAGCCGACGAAACAAAGTTGCCTATGACCAATAGACCAAACCAAATTTTAATTTTCGGGCAGTTTTATGAAAATATTTCAGAGAATTTAGGATATAATTATTTCCTTTTCAGGCTGGCTTTGATGTCTTTATAGCTGTACTCATTCATCTGAAATAACTGGAAATATTAACATTGCCATATGTATATTCCATATATACATAAATATACATAAATAACGCGTAATTCATGTTGACAAATATCGATAATAATATCAAGTTATGGCATAAAAGACAAAGCAAGATAATACGTGAGTGAGTGAGCGAGTATAGTTTTACGTCACTTTTAGCAATATTCCAGCAAAATCACGGCGGGGACACCAGAAATGGGCTTCACACATTGTACTCATGATGGGAATCGAACCCGTGACTTCGGCGTGACGAGCAAATGCTTTAGCCACTAGGCTACCCCACCGCCCAATGAAGATAATGAAAAAGTAGTTAAACCAGATCATATGGAAATATCGTTGCACGCCTGATGTCTCGATGTTTGAGGTAGACCCAGCCAAATTAGATGTAAGTATATCGTTTCATGGTACAATCTTCAAATAGAGCTAGACTGAAAATGAGTAGCGATTGGTGGTACAGTGGTGGAAGCAGTGTGGCCTGGGTTTGATTCCCATATGGGTACAGTGGGTACAGTAGTAGAACCCCCTCCCTACCCTACATTTGAAGTACCTATATCTTGATAGTCTGACACTCGCAGTAAGTAAATCTTGACAGTATGACACTCGGAGTACCTATATCTTGATAGTCTGACACTCGCAGTAAGTAAATCGTGACAGTATGACACTCGGAGTAAGTATGTCTTGATAGTGTCAGTATGACGCTCGGAGTAAGTATATATTTATAATGGCAGTATGACACTCGGAGTAAGTATGTCTTGATAGTGTCAGTATGACGCTCGGAGTAAGTATATCTTGATAGCGGCAGTATGACACTCGGAGTAAGTATGTCTTGATAGTGTCAGTATGATGGCTCGGAGTAAGTATATATTTATAATGGCAGTATGACACTCGGAGTAAGTATGTCTTGATAGCGGCAGTATGACACTCGGAATAAGGATATCTTGATAGTCGCAGTATGACGCTCGGGGTAAGTATATCTTGATAGTGGCAGTAGGACACTCGGAGTAAGTATATTTTGATAGTATGACACACGGAATATGTTTATCTTGATAGTATGACACTCGGGGTAAGTTTATCTTGATAGTTGCAGTAGGACACTCGGAGTAAGTATATTTTGATAGTATGACGCTCGGAGTAAGTATGTCTTGATAGTGTCAGTATGACACTCGGAGTAAGTATATCTTGATAGCGGCAGTATGACACTCGGAGTAAGTTTATCTTGATAGTTGCAGTATGACACTCGGAGTAAGTATATTTTGATAGTATGACACTCGGAATATGTTTATCTTGATAGTATGACACTCGGGGTAAGTTTATCTTGATAGTTGCAGTAGGACACTCGGAGTAAGTATATTTTGATAGTATGACGCTCGGAGTAAGTATATCTTGATAGTGGCAGTATGACAGCTGGGAGTTATTAGGTCTTCATTACCGCTCATGACACAAAGCACACAGCCATACTACATGGAGATATTACATCCTCAAATCGTCTCAAATACTAATGATGTACGTTCTTCGTAAAATGGAATTGAAAGGAATTTGATTCTTTGCACTGATAGCCGAGAACACAATACCTCAAAAATAGCAATGATCTTTCAGATATGGTTTCATCTTAAATGCCCCGAAAAGTATTTAGTTTCTAGTTGCATAAGCAGATATTTCTATTCTGACGCAAACTGCACACGTAGGTTTTATATCATGAATCCCTATAGAAACGAGCTGGATGTCATAATTGCATCATGTCTCGTGCTTTAACGGGCTAATACCAACAGACACTAGACTCTTGATTCTGAAACAGCTTCAAGATCCTATCTGTTAGAAAAGTTCCACTGTCAGTCAATATTCAATTACTCTCTTGCCACAATGACCCATCCAGCTTTATTCATCCTCGACTCGTGGAGGCATTCTGCCATTGATGAGTCTCTTGATGCGCGGTTTCTGGCATGTCGTTAACAAGATTTGCGAACCTCTTATGCGGCGAACTCGGAAACATTTCGAGACAATTAAACTATTTTTCTTTCATCTCAACATGGTTCTTTTGACAAATGATGCCCAATTGGACAGCAATAAACCCTCAAATGCGCTGTGAAAACTATGTCCTTAATGGATGACCTTAACCTTGAGCCTAATCATTTACGTCAATTTTACGACATCCTCATATCACTTTTTGGTAATTATCGTAACGAAGCCTTGATTCCTAGACTTGAATATCTACTTTACAACACGGCGAGGCGTGATATCTGATTTCTGGGGTATTAACCGAAATAGCCAAAAAGGAAAAGCTCGGTTAGGGCCCGATGGCAGCATCACTGGCCCTGAACATGTATTCATAAAAGTAATTTTGTTGAAATATCACCGCCAGTTGTTCGATGTAGTACGTGGCACAGCTGTCTGCAAATGACACAAGGTCAGCAAATAAACTGTCGAGCCCTGTACTTTCATAGCTTCTCGTCAAACACATCAGCTGCGCCCACAATATATCTCATATTGTCCGTTACGGCAGGGATCCCTTGGTTACAAGCATCGACTTAATATTGTACAAACAACACACACGATACATCGTTAAAGGGGCGCTAGGGTCGGGCCAATGGACAGGATTGATTCAAGTGTCCAAAACATTACTGTCTTCTATTTTTTAATGTGGCTGCATAAACAAATGTTTCTTGGGCACATTTTTTCTAAAACGTGAAGAGGGACGTAGGTGTTCTTTAGTGAAACAAACGTAATGACGGAGGAACGCTGTTTTCCACTAAGAATAACAACAAACACAACTAGGCCTACAATAAACTGTGCGCACATTAAACTGTGCGCACATTAAACTGGGCGCACATTAAACTGGGGACACATTTAACTGGGCGAACATTAAACTGGGGACACATTTAACTGGGCAAATATTAAACTGGGCGCAGGCACACATGAAACTGGGCGCAGGCACACATGAAACTGGGCGCAGGCACACATGAAACTGGGCGCCTGCTCACATGAAACTGGGCGCAGGCTCACATGAAACTAGGCGCAGGCACACATGAAACTGGGCGCAGGCACACATGAAACTGGGCGCCTGCTCACATGAAACTGGGCGCAGGCTCACATGAAACTGGGCGCAGGTACACATGAAACTGGGCGCAGGCACACATGAAACTAGGCGCAGGCGCACATGAAACTGGGCGCAGGCGCACATGAAACTGGGGACACATTTAACTGGGCGCACATTAAAATGGGGACACATTTAACTTGGCAAATATTAAACTGGGCGCAGGCACACATGAAACTGGGCGCAGGCTCACATGAAACTGGGCGCAGGCTCACATGAAACTGGGCGCAGGCACACATGAAACTGGAGACACATTTAACTGGGCGCACATTAAAATGGGGACACATTTAACTTGGCAAATATTAAACTGGGCGCAGGCACACATGAAACTGGGCGCAGGCACACATGAAACTGGGCGCAGGCACACATGAACTGGAGACACATTTAACTGGGCGCACATTAAAATGGGGACACATTTAACTTGGCAAATATTAAACTGGGCGCAGGCACACATGAAACTGGGCGCAGGCACACATGAAACTGGGGACACATTTAACTGGGCGCACATTAAAATGGGGACACATTTAACTTGGCAAATATTAAACTGGGCGCAGGCTCACATGAAACTGGGCGCAGGCACACATGAAACTGGAGACACATTTAACTGGGCTCACATTAAAATGGGGACACATTTAACTTGGCAAATATTAAACTGGGCGCAGGTACACATGAAACTGGGCGCAGGTACACATGAAACTGGGCGCAGGCACACATGAAACTGGGCGCAGGCACACATGAAACTGGGCGCAGGCGCACATGAAACTGGGCGCACACTCAACTCAGCTGATGTATTTGACGAGATACAAGGTCAGCTTTCAAGCACAGTAAAGTGTGTCCCGCACACAACACGCAGAACCAATGGTGACGCGCCGCTGCCCGAGAAACATTTCTCTTCTGGTGGCAAAACTGATTTTCAGTGATCCATACACATAATTCTCACCACCATTTTGCCTTTTACGCCCAATGGAATCTGTTTCGGCGGATAATCGAGACTGGTTATTCTCTGGCGTTTTATATTTCTTTGCCCAATGTGTTTCAATCTTGTAGGGGCGGTCGGGTAGCCTAGTGGTTAAAGCGTTCGCTCGTCACGCCGAAGACCCGGGTTCGATTCCCCGCATGGGTACAATGTGTGAAGCCCATCTCTGGTGTCCCCCGCCGTGATGTTGCTGGAATATTGCTAAAAGCGGCGTAAAACCAAACTCACTCACTCACTCACTAGGGATGTGCGATATAACTGGTATACCGTCTATTTCAATATGGCAGCCAGCAATACACGTATCGCAATACGACCTTTGTGTATCAATATTTTCGGAATAGTCACAGAAGTATGAATAAATAATTACACAAATATATAAATATATAAATTCAATCTACTATCTTAATAGGCTGGGTTCTTATCTAAACCTTAAAGCTGTTTACATTCACATTCCATATTGATGACGTAATAGGTATTCTCGTTTATCCATACTACCTATCTGACAATCGGGATTATCGAATGAATAAGTACCATTTGAACAGTACAAATATATATAATTTGGGGCACAATATGTATAGCTGTATGTATTGCTCTCCGTATTGCGATATATTGCAATACGATTTATGTGCCAATACCCAACCCAAAAACCCATACTCACTCACTCACTCACTCACTCACTCACTCACGATACATCAGTTTCCACCTTTAATAAACAAATGTCTTTAAACAGTTACCTTGCCCTTCATAGTTTGTACTCAGCGTACGTCCTTACCGACCAACCAGATCAACCAGTCTGATTATGTTTGAGTGAGTGAGTTTGGTTTAACGCGGCTTTTAAGAGTATTCCAGTTATATCACGGCGTGTCAGCTTGAAGTTGGAGACAAGCCGAAGTGATGCAGGTCTCAGACGTTAAACACATTGGGGAAACCCTCGTGTACGGGAATGGTGCTGGCAAACAGAGGAGATGATCAGGGCGTATTTGGGATTGAACCCATGATCAGCGGATCCCTACTTCACTAAGGGACGCAACTCATTACAGAGAATTGTGCACCTTAAGTCTATAGATAAACCTTTCAGCGGACAAGGAAATTTGTGTATATCGATGGAAAAGTCATATTTTAATAAGTATCCAAACCAAGCATTTTACATCATTAATAAAAAATAGGGTATATTAAAACGTACCAGCAGTTCACTGAGGGTGTCCCGGCAGGAGTGGGGGCGGTGGGGTAGCCTAATGGTTAAAGCGTTCGCTCGTCACGCCGGGTTCGATTCTCGACTTGGGTACAAAGTGTGAAGCCAATTTCTGGTGTCCCCCGCCGTGATATTGCTGGAATATTGCTAAAAGCGACGTAAAGCCAAACTCACTCACTCCTGCAGGAGTGAAATAATGGCAGGCACTGACAATGAAACTCCCCCATTTCATAGGTATAACTTATTTCCTTTCTTAATGTTTGTTGGGGGTGTCGGGGCGCCTTATTTCAGAACAACCAAACCAGGAGGGCACACACACACACGTGCCTTAATTCCGATCCCTGTTTAACTGAACAGTTTTGATAAAGACTGGAACCTGTATTTTGGACATACATTTAATTTTATATTGATGCACGAACAGTAGCATCCCGTTTGACGGTGTAAGTCCGACCCTGAATTATCCTCAAGACAAGTTTAATTTTGTTTGCTGAAAGAATATTTCGATCCGCTCCTGACCGCGTATGTCGGTATTTACTCTGTAACGATTTATTTATAATGTATACACATATTTATATAGGACACTGCGCTAAAGTTCAGGTCACTTGAAAAGGGCTGAATATATTTCCGAAATGAGGAACACTTTGAGACATTGTTCTGAAAGTCATCAGACGTATACTTAACATTATTCGTTTATCTTATTTTCATAATATGCATGTTTCAAACTTAAAACTACACCAAAGGGAGAGCAGAGGTTAAAATGTGCCAAAAGAATTATTTAAGTGTATTTCAGAAGCGTAGTTTAAATATATGAAGCCAGTCATTGACCCAGGCGTTTTCTTGTAAGAGATATCAGTGGTAGCCCATCCGACAAATATATAACACCGGTCATGGACACGCTGTTATTTAGATTGCATAAACATCGACACATCAACAGTTCTCACTCCACCCAGCAATATTTATGTATCTGACTTTGTCATATGTCCAAAGATTGTAAGTGGTTAAGGAATACAATTGTTTTCCGTCCTATTAGCATGTCGAATACTTTCATAATAATATTTCAAATATTTCTATAAATAATATAACTCTACAGGATTATTTCAAGTGGGCAGTAAGAAGCATTATATACGTCCTTTCACCAAATGAACATAATTGATAATAGTGTTACAACTTCTGAAACCAAGATATATTACGACTTTGTCCGATTCATCCCCTTTGTCTCTGAAACTATGACATCCATAAATTTGCACAACTATATTTACTCTTGCAGTAGATTTGCTAACCGAGTGTGCCAGATGCTATACTGTTTTCTACTCTATTTTTTCAAAATATTATTCCAGGAACACCACAAAGTATCTAAATTTAGACAGTTTCATGTTTATCAGAAACACGAACTGTTTTAATAGTTACAGATCATCAAATTTGCACTAGAACATATTCAACCGTTACTAATATGTTTTTACAACCGTAAAATGGCCAGCTCAAGTTTTGCTATTACATTTGCGAAACCATTTCGGTTTTTTAACCCCCGCGATGAGAAATGGATGTACATAAACAGACCTATCTAACGATTGGAATGAACGATGATAATTTCCATACGACTTCTCTTTAAACATTTGCTGCACGGCATTGGAAGTAGTTGTACAATCAGTAGTCTGTAAGTGGGAGACGATTGACGTCAAGAACGGGATTAAATATTTTATCAACGTCAAAGTTTCTGCATGAAAGTAATTAAGTAAGAATTTATCTCCCGCGGCTGTGTATTACGCGTAGAATTAACGGCTGCAGTTTCCTGTCATCATTAATATTTTCAATATTAGAAGAAAAAAACATATTGACATGTTTAATTTGGTTCATACGTCATTCCGAGATGAAGAATACTTAATGTAAAGAAATATCCTCATTGATAATTAAAAAAAATCTAACATGACGTTTATCTTAACGCGTTTTATCTTCGGGAAAACCGGGTTTTTTTCACTTAATAATTTTCACTTATTTTGGAAGATATTATTAATATTTTATGCATTCGTACTTAAATGATTCAATTTCCTCAATTTGACATTTGATAGCTTTAAGGATGAGTCGCTCAGATATCTTTGTTGATCGTTATGTGCATGTAATTGATAAACATTAATTTTTTTAACGGCTATGCTATTAACATGAGCTGTATCTACAAGAGAAGTGCAGGATTATTACAACGCCAAGCCGTATATTCGAGGAAAGATAAATTAATTGAAGAAAGATAAACAAATTAACGTTTACGTATTATGCATAGTAATTGCATTTCAATAACGTAATAATCTGTCATTTTCAAAGTAATGTTATAACATTGTGGATATAACTGGATATTCCATAGAAATACGTTGCAATTACAGCCATTTGTTCATCATTATTGTAAGTGGTACAGTTTTGATCGCTCGCTATATTGTATCTACAGATGATAACACGTATAAACAGACAGGCAAATGAAAGGATATAGTATATTTAAAAATATCCAATTTTCAAGTGTCTACTTTCTCTTGCCTAGCAGTTTAGTTGAATGTTGAAATGCCGATATAACTGCACCATGCCGTATATTTACAGGTAATACATCATACAGTTTTAATTCCTATACCAACATCACGTGAACTCATAACACTCACATACGTTTTACAATTAATAAAACAATGAAAATATAATAGGTTACAGTTCATACACGAAATCACGAATGTGATATTTCTTCAGTGCTAAACCGACTTACACAAAGCTAATTAATGCATTATTATTTATTACCGTATATTCTTGAGTATAGTGCACACTTATTTTTCGAAAAAACACAGCTGTGTAGAAGGGGGCGGGCATTATACACGCCATAATGTGTTTGGATGTTTTTACGCAAAGACATCATCGTGAGCACGTAACACCGGAAATACCATGTCAACAAATCCGTACTGAAGTACGCAAATTAATCACGTAATTACACTGTCTGGTTATAAAAGGTCTTCATTGTATATCTGGACATATGTTTGTAATTTATTTCATTAATTGTTTTCAAAATTCCTTGCGGTATAACGTAAGACATTACGATGGCATTAGAAAAAGCGACAAGGATGAGTGAGCGGAGTTATGGAAATTAATTAATATCATCGGGAACTTATCAGTTTTTATATCTTCCCATTTCTTTCTTTTGAGTTTATTTATACGTCATACGCAGATGCAATCAGCATTTTTAAAATAGAATATTTCGTTGCTTTATATCCATTCACAAGGCTAAAACAGTCGCCGAAACACTGCAAACATACGGCCCAAAACACAACTAGAATACCTGTACCAAATACATCACCATCGAATAACCATGTCTTGTTTGTTTCTATTTTTAGCCACCATCACACAGGTGTGAATACTTTCTTTTGCACGGCAGTGTATACTGTAATATAATTAGGTGTCAACTTCGTTATTTGCGACATGCCACCTCCTTTAAACATAAGTCGCGTTAACATCAAATATATTATGGAAGTATTGTTACATGGTGAAGCATGGTTTCTAAATAAGGAACTCTAGAAAATATCAATGTTCAAAGGTAGCTTTAGATATAGGGGTATAGTGATAGAGTGGCGCATATAGTGACTGCTAATTGGCAATGAAATGTTGTCTGTTTCATGAGATGTTTAAAGTTTAAAGAACATTGCTATTGAAAAATAACATTCATGTTACGCCGCATTCTGTAAATCAGTTCTGATATATTTATTTTTGCAATATTGAAATAAGACTGTGGTGCAGAAAGACAATCACTATCATCTACGCAAAGATCCAGTTCGACCGCTTTGATATTCTTTAAAACTTTAATAGAAATATGTTTCACTCATAACAAAAATTCAACGATTTAATATGAATCCAAGTGTAGTGCTGCATATTCTAACTAACTATCGGGTGTCTGAGCCTTTTGGTTTCAGAGACGACCGTGCTCTAACCTTTTCCACATTTGAACACTATCTATTTTATTTTTTAAAACAAAAAAAACAACATTGCCATACACTGATCAATTCAAGTCATTTTACGATCAGCTTTCTAGGACATGTCATTTCTGAAAAAGGAGATTCTTAAAATATTGTCAGTTTCTTTTTGGGTTTTTTAGAAGCATTTGGTCGGGGATTTTTTATCTGAATCCCCCCGTGTTGCTTAGCTTCACGTCATGTTAATGTATCAGACAGTTGCATCATGTGGAACCTAGGATACAGACGCAAAACTATTTTTTCTTTCCAATTTGGTTTATTTTTCATTTTGAAAAAATCGATTTTAATGCAATGAAGGAGATTAAGTCTTAAAATGGTGTTAAACATACTTCTAAAGTTACAGGCGCATCTATTGCGCTGTTTAAACGGCGGACAACGCTGCATGCCATAATGTATCTTACTTGGCCGTTGAGCGAAAAACTAAACAACTCCATATCCTATTCCGGTTTTTATATATCCACTGGTGAATTAGTGGCCAGTCGGTCACTTAACGGGTGGTTTTAAACACATGGGACGTATATTTACATTACTGTGCCTCGAGATATGTAATTATTGATAATGCATTACATAATTTTACATGTGCAATTAACAACAGTGTAATAAATAGGTCAATGGACATTTATAGTGTTAAGTTCTCCAGCTTATGATATAGATCTACATAAGGGTTATAGAATGCGAGTCCTAATAAGGGAAAATTATTTCGTGGCCTTTGGCATATCAGTTATAATTACATCAAATCGTCATTTCGGCATTGTTCAAATTAGATTAAAAATATTGACATATGTCATTTAATCAAGGGCCTTCTTCTTCACTCAGTAAATATCTTTATAGCTTTAAATAAAGTTTTTATTGAACTCAATATTTTGTTACTTTATAAGTATAAATCAATTATCAAATCATCTGTAAAATGAAAATAAAATTGCAAATCTCTGCTGAGTAGTAACACTTCTGGAAAAAATGATATTTTTTTTTATTTTCGCTGTGTTTGACGTGCGCAAAAATCAATTATCATTGAAGATTTTTTTTCTCCAAAAATAAAACATGGTTTCCTAACACGTGAACACGGCTCCGTTGCATTCGATGTTGCGCGATGACGTCATCGCCTTTAGAGAAACTTGATGATCTTGCAGAAATCAATAACTGTTTAGCGCAGACCTCCTGGATGTCGCTGAAAAGAGTTGCGGTTTACTGACAACTCCAAATTTCAATTGCGCGTTATTCAAATACGGTCTTTTCACAGTCATTGGTTAATGTTTGAGTGCTGTAACCACCGGGTCGTGACGGGACGTGTAAAATAAACATATATACGAAATATACAGCACATATTTATTTCAAAAGATATTACAGTGTTATATTGTGAAACGTATACAGTGAATTCTTGTTAAGTTGTGATTTGACTAAGAATTTGATAACATGACTTAATATCGTCATCGTGGATGGGTACATGTGAATAACGATAACATTGGACAATAAACAACTGTGTTATTGGTGTCGTTTATTGCGTTGTGGTTTAACATCACTTTTAAGAGTATTTCGTTGTGGTTTAACATCACTTTTAAGAGTATTTCGTTGTGGTTTAACATCACCTTTAAGAGTATTTCGTTGTGGTTTAACATCACTTTTAAGAGTATTTCGTTGTGGTTTAACATCACCTTTAAGAGTATTTCGTTGTGGTTTAACATCACTTTTAAGAGTATTTCGTTGTGGTTTAACATCACCTTTAAGAGTATTTCGTTGTGGTTTAACATCACTTTTAAGAGTATTTCGTTGTGGTTTAACATCACTTTTAAGAGTATTTCGTTGCGAAGTGTCAAGTCTTTAGAAGGTATTTAGAAGTGATACACATAAGGAAGAGAATTTATGGATGTCAACTTCTTTAGTATGAGGAACACAACGTTTCGGAGTAAATGCTTACTCCTTCATCAGGTTCATTCACCTGATTAAGGAGTAAGCATATACTCCAAACCGTTGTGTTCTTCATAATAAAGAAGTTTCTCTTCCTTATTTCGTTGTGGTTTAACATCCCTTTTAAGAGCATTCTGTTGCGATTTAACATCATTTTTATAGTATTTCGTTGTGGTTTAACATCACTCTCAAGAGTATTTCGTAGCGATGTAACATCACTTTTAAGAGTATAATACGTCGGGAGGAACAGGGAGACAGCGAGAGGGTTGGGGGGGGGGGGGGGGGGGGGGGGGTTAATAAGTCAGAGAGTGAGTGAGTGTGAGTGCGACTGCGTAACATGTTTTTTCCTGAAAATTCTTTTATTCTAGTGTTCGTGACTGTGGTTAACAGTACTGACATCGTGTTCCCTAGATCCGTGGTTGGAGCATGTTAAACTATAATGTGTAACAAAAGAAATACAAAAGAAATTCTTGATAAAAGAAAAGTTATACGACCAGAAAAACCACACCGACACATGGGAAACATCAAGGCATGTTTCGAACACCGACCCGACGGTAATTGTAATAGGTTGCAACTCTACTCACACAAATCTGAAACATATCTCCCCGTGAACAACGCATTCGCAGACCTGAATATATCTTCGTGAGAAAAAAATAACTTCAAACTGAAATATATCTCAAAACTTGAAAGCCGTGTGTTGTTGCACGCTTGAGGCAACAAGATAGAAGTTAGAGATGTGTTTTGTTCAGATAAATGCCTCTGAACAGGTACCTTTCAGCTCAGGTGTTCCATAACCGGATCTCTCTCACAATATTCGTGATATTAATACTGATATTAATACTGGTTTATGTGAGGTGCACACTAGACTGAAAACTAGCAGGCGGAGTTAATTTGTTCAGTTATTTACATGTTTATAAAATGACTCACCGTAAAAAATCAGTTTTAGAATTCGCTTTGAAATAGGAGCTGAGCGGTTTGGCTGTGCGGGTGTTGTGTGAAATATACTATCGCATTCAAGCGATTTAAAAAGAGGGTCGTTGAGATGTGCATTATAATCAAAATATTTAATGTGCGTATTTTCACATCATTTTAGTCAGACGAAGCTGTTTTCTGTTTTCTACATGCTAAATCGCTGGTCGGTGTATTTCATTTTTAAAGTATAGGTTCTGAGACGAAGTTTCGCTCGATTCTTTTTCCTGTCATTTGTAAGAATAATTCTTGTAGACAGTATTTGGAATCTTAAACTCTAAAACATGAAACATATATTACATATCAATAAGATGACATACCAGAATATTTCACTTCAAAGGGGTTAATATGTCTGTCTTCGAGTGCTGTGAACTGTTAGCTCTGTGTAGTCCGATTATATTTCTTAAAAAAGACACAACGATATAATTTCACACCTAATCGAGCCAAGTAACTCATTCGGAATAAACTGGAATTTGTTTATAGCTAAACAAGAAGCCAAGATTAGGCCATATGCGACAGAGCCAAAGCCTGTCTGGCTATTCGGTTATATGGCTCAGATGAAATCGACATCACGCTTGCGCGTGCGTCACAGGTGTCTCGCACGTGCTGTACGAGATATGGGGGCTGGGCTGGGCTCATTTGTAAGCAATGCTCAAGAAAAACGTGGACCAAAAAATATGGTTCCCCTTTCGAAGGCAACAAGCACGAGTTTCCGATATGCGTCTCGCTTGTGTTTACATAGCCCCTGGAAAAAATTCTTTCATCCAGCAAATTGTCGGTTTGTATTTTCCTTGTTTTCTGGAAGCAAAATTGGACCACCTCTTCACGTTTTTTTTGTGTAGCAACTCGACGCTAAATAACTCCTCTATTGTAAGTAGCAAGATTTCGAAACAAGTGAATGTGTTGGCACAGGCAGGGAACTGATTCGCTCTTGTTTACACTTCGCCTAAAACAAATAGGTTAACAAGAATGCAAACTCATGCTCATTTCGATTGACAATGTACTCCATAATCTTCACTCATCAATAACCCTGGGCACAGATCATTATATTTAAAATAACGTTTATCAGCATAAATGTTGCTAATTATCATTCAATGACATCATTATCTAAGTTTCATTATAAGAAATGAAATGTACCGATCTGAGGAAGAAATCAGCTTGGGGGAGTTTATGAGGGTAGTTGCTTAGTTGTTTGTGTTTTTTGTTTAAGGCAGCACTCAGCAATATTCCAGCTATATGACGGCGGTCTGTACATAATCGAGTCTGGACCAGTGATTGACATCATGAGCATCCATCTACGCAATTGGGATACGATGACATGCATCATCCAAGTCAGCGAGCCTGACCACCCGATCCCGTTAGTAGCCTCCTACGACAAGCAAGGTCGCCTTTTGCGGCAAGCATGGATTGCTGAAGACCTATTCTACCCCGGATGTTCACGGGTCTAAACATCTTATACTTTGAACTTGTAGCATAACAGTGTGATTATGAATATGATTATGAAAAGTAATATCTTCAAAGGAGTTGGGTTACGGGGGTGAACATGATATTTCTGAAAATCACAAAAACCAGCTTCAACACTATGTTAACAAACGATTAACAGTAAATAACAGCAATTGGCTTGTCAGCATCAACCAGAGAACGTGGCTGTGGTTACAACTCCATCAATACCCTTGTGTCTATTTCACATTTTAGAAACATTCCAAATCGTCACGTTACCATACCAGCGCGTGAAAAAGGCAATATGAAACATGGATAACAGTAAACGATGATTAATAACTCTTGTGTTTATTCACATTTTCGGCACATTTTAAATCTCGACGTTTCCATATCAACGCGTGCATCCGCAAGATGTAACCCGAATAACAGTACACGATGTCAATAGCGACATGCCTTGCACCTGTCAGTCAAAATACCACGATATTCCACATGCACGTGCAGAACGGGATTGAACCACATCCTACCCCAGTTTTTTTTAATGGTTTGCAATAAATCACACTGGATTATACGCAGAGCTCTCTGTCTCAGACATCCTACAGTGAAAACGGACATGAAACGCATTGCGTCACAACTGTAGCCCACTGCCGAGATGTTATAACAGAATGTAGAGAGCTGTCAGCGCTTTCAATGCTACTGCATAGCAAGCTCACATGCGAAACTAGGCCTAAGGATCAATACTCGACCTGAACAGTTAGCTTGTATGCGGTTTGCCGTGGACGCCATTTTGCCCGAAAATAAACTCAACCGGCTTCGTATAGCGGCGGATTTACTGCACGGCTTTGCGTGCTCGAAAACTACACACAGAGCTAAGCGAAAGAGTAGAAATTAGCGTTGCTTACCTCCGAGTTTGACAGCTTCTCGTCCAAGGGAATATTTCAGATAAATTCACACATCCTGGCTAGATATTATTCCGAGCCGGCAATACAGATCTGCCTCTGTGAACGGTCACATGACTTGGTTAATTGACACAGCGTTCGTTCGATCGACATTCCGTCAATGGGTTTACTTGCTTGTAAGCTGGTCGTAGCATTTGTAGCTGTCTGTCTGCGCATACGCAGGCTTGTTTCCATGAGAGAGTTATTCACAGTGATGCATTGTGTTCACCAACCGCCTTGCTTATTACAACACTCAGCCATGCATTCCTGCACGCCCGTGCACACAACGACGAGAGAGGGCTGTTAGTTTTCAACTCACATGCATAACACGATAAGATCTGCAATGTGCACAAAGTGCATAATTATGCCAGCGGTTGATTATGCATCAGGCAGCTTGGGATAATAACCTGTAATGATTACCCGTGATTATCTAGAAGGGTATTTTGATTTTAATTATGTGGGCGTTGCTTGTTATCATTTCCAAGGTCACAACGTTAAAACATTTTTTTTTAAATGAAATCAATATTGCTATATGATATAGTTTAATTTTATAGTTATCAATAATAGAACTTGTAAAAAGGGTAAAACCTGACTGTATTTAAAATCAATTCTTTTTATCTCTTTCTAAGTATTAAGCGCAAAAATCATTCCTCCAGATATTAGTAATGATTTCCTTATTCAAACCACACGTTCAAATTGGATCATAAACCATATCTTTCATGTTATATATGTCAATCTATGACGTCCTTGAATATGTCTCAAAGAAATGACTGATCACGAATAAAACCTGGATAATTCTAAACCATCCGTAATTATACCATCTACTTGTCTTAATTAGAAAATAATATCACGTTTCTAATTACTCAAACCATTGTAGATGTAGAACCTAAATTATGCAAAATATTAGTTTTAAAAAAAATGTATTTCTTAAATTGTTGACTGATGACTCAATTGTTAGGAATCCACCACGAAGGGCATAAGAAACAGTTAAACTTAACTGCCTAATTGTGTCAAATGTTTATCGACATGTAATACGGTCATGTCAATACGGCGCCAATACGTCTGTGAAATAGCATAAAGGCATAACGGCACATACTTCAAGTCGAGGCTTTTGATAAACACTTTTATATAAAAAAGATCATAAAGTCTTATAATATGTTAGCTTGATAATTCATTTTAAGAATATGATATGTTTTGAAAACTAAATGTACAGTATATTTACATAAAAGCCTGTAAAATTAACCTACGTGAACATTGAGACTTCCAGGTATTTAAAACGTTTTTTAACGTCAATGCGTCTTCATTATACGCCGAAACAGATTCCATTTGATGTAAAGGGCAAAGTGGAGGAGGAAATAAAGATGATGATGATGATGATAATGATGATGATGATCACTGAATATTAGTGATGACACAAGGTATTCTCGAAAAAGGTAAGCATGCCCTGCCCTACCGGTAGCGCACACCACTCACACAATTTACATAAAAAGTAAGTATTTATGGCCTGACGCCGCACACCAGTACTCCTGTCATGCGACGGCGGCCTGTAAAAAACAGACAATAGTTTTTCGTTGAAAAATATCCTACAATACATGTGAACAACCTCAACAAATTGTTTGTATAATAGGCCGCATTCCGCATCGTAGCAGAAAATCAAATTCATTCTCGTATGCACGATCTAAATGTTTTACTCGTACGTATTCAGAGGATACAACTAAAAGTATAGCCGTTTCATCCCGACGCCGTTACACACAACAGGCTTTTCTAATCATATTTTGGACATAAAGCACTAGCATTTTATTTCAGGTGAGATATACCGTTATCTCTATATCGACTCCTGGCATTCTAGCCATTACTGAACTGACCGATATACTGACCACGTGACCGGAGTTTAAAGGACAGTTTTACTTCACAGATTGTAACAGAATCAACATCATTTGAGCAAAATCGTCTGTAATTTACCTATAACCTGTTTGTTTTATAAACACATTATTACAGTATATTGCTATTGAATATACACATCGAGTGACAGATCAGCATTTCGATACAACATTTACGTGCATCTTTGCGGATTAAAATAAATTAAATGCCATATACAGGTTTGAGATTATATATGCACTGTACTGTGTCACGGTTTCAGTTCTGTGTTCGCTTAATTAATTTTATATTAAAAACGTGTTATATATACAAGTGTGTCTTGGATTCAGTTCTTTGTTCGCTTAATTAATTTTATATTAAAAACGTGTTATATATACAAGTGTGTCTTGGATTCAGTTCTGTGTTCGCTTAATTAATTTTATATTAAAAACGTGTTATATATACAAGTGTGTCTTGGATTCAGTACTGTGTTCGCTTGATTTATTCTATATTAAAAACATTTTATATATACAAGTGTGTCTTGGATTCAGTTCTGTGTTCGCTTGATTAATTCTATATTAAAAACATGTTATATATACAAGTGTGTCACGATTTCAGTTCTATGTTCGCTTGATTAATTCTATATTAAAAACATGTTATATATACAAGTGTGTCTTGGATTCAGTTCTGTGTTCGCATGATTAATTCCATATTAAAAACATGTTATATATACAAGTGTGTCTTGGATTCAGTTCTGTGTTCGCATGATTAATTCCATATCAAAAACATGTTATATATTCAAGTATGTCTTGGATTCAGTACAATGTTGGGTTGTTTAATTTTATATAAACATCATGTTATATATACAAGTGTGTCTTGGATTCAGTTCTGTGTTCGCATGATTAATTCCATATAAAAAACATGTTATATATTCAAGGGTGTCTTGGATTCAGTACAAGGTTGGTTTGTTTAATTTTATATAAACATCATGTTATATATACAAGTGTGATTTGGATTCAATATTAAGTTTGATTTTTTAATTCAATAAAAAAAACATGTCATATATACATGTTTGTCGTGGATTCAGTACTGTGTTCGTTTGATTAATTGCATATCAAAACATGTTATATATACAAGTGTGTCTCGGATTCAGTACTGTGTTTGGTTGATTATTTCTATTAAAAAAAACCATGTTAACCAATCCGCGGCATTTATGACGATGAAAACAGATGTGACTTTGGCTGGGAATCCTATATTCTATCATTGTAATGTTACATTGAAAGATAGCGACGTTGACATCCACAAGATAAGCCTGTGTTCATTGATAGCACAGTTTCTAAAATGCCACGTTAATAAAAATGACAAAATATAAGCGACAAAACCCTTTCATAATCATAAAAAAAATCTCTGCTAACAGCATACTTATTGTACGATTCCGACTATGTTCTAAACATGTGGTTATGCATCACTTTCAGATAGTGATGATACCGGTTGTTCGCGGAAATGCGAGCGTATCCTAACCATGGTCGCACCCGTCACAAACACATGCAAGAGAAGTCAATTATTCACATGAACAAAAACATGGGAACATATGGTATAAGTCAAAATAAGGAATTGCATCAGACATAATCTTCGTCCCTGATGTCTCACAATTTGAAACGTTCACCTCGTGTCTAACATAAAACTCTAATAGCTTTACTGAGGCCTTGACGTTGAAACGATGTTTTTGTCCAAAGGCCAAAGAATGGATAATTCACATTGTTTTATGTCAGAGAACGCTTTCAATATCTAGCTATGTTTCTGTCATGATGGGGTGTTAATCCTATACTGGTTTATTCTGGTCGGAATCGCACAATGAAACTCTGTTTTCAGTAGATATGTCTTATAATTATGGATATATATTTTATTGTTTTCAGTTACATGGACGTGTTGATAATTGCTGTGATAATTATACGTATGTCTATATTTATTATATCGAATACTCAAAAGTGTGCATCGACATTATTACTGCGATCAATACCGAAAATGAAATATTTTAGTAGGTATTAAATTCTATCCCTTCCATTGCCAATATCGAATTGTCATTTCGTTCTTCGGTTTTAATGTTATTTTTCCATATGCTGTAACACATTGGATTTAGTAAAGCTTTCAGTACGTTTTATGGTAGACAAGTGGAGGACATTTTCACATTGAGTTCAACTGTACTGTCGGAATCGTACAAAGGACTCTGCTTTTATGAGAGAATTCTTATGATTGTAGCAATGGTTTTGTCGCTTTTGTTACACCGTTTACTCTTTAGAGCGAAGGAATATATCACATATAACTTCGACAGTCTCACAAAGACGACCAGGGACATGTGGGATGGCTAGGTAATCAGCCGCTGTATTAAAAAGACGTTGACAGTGAGTTATCATAAATCTATTCAATTCACCGAAATCCTAACAGACCTTTAATGAATAGCCAACCTGTCGCCAAAAGACAGTATACATCCACGTTTGATGGCGGCTAAACAATGAAACTTGCAGGACATGGTTATTTGATGGTGATGTATTTGATACGAGTGACATAGTTGTGTTTTGGTCGATACGTTTGCAGTGTTTCGGCGACTGCTTTCAACCTATAATGTTTTGTAATGTTTGGGTCAAATCCAATTTTCACACTGATTGTACATATTCACAGTCGATTCAAACATAGTATTATTCCTCCTAATGTATATAGTTTTTGTAAATATATTTTTAAGCGACACGGCCCTTCCCATATGCATATAGACATCCGGGGTAGAATAGGTCTTCAGCAACCCATGCTTGCCGTAAATGGCGACTATGCTTGTCGTAAGAGGCGACTACGGGATCGGGTGGTCAGGCTCGCTGACCTGGTTGATGCATGTCATCGTATCCCAATTGTGTGGATCGATGCTCATGATGTTTATCACTGGATTGTCTGATCCAGAGTCGATTATTTACCGCCGGGAATCGAACCCGGAACCTTTGCACGACGAGCGATAGCATTAACGACTAGGCTACCCCACCGCTCTTAGATAAGGATCCGACGATAACCGTTATATCCGATTTCGTTACAACCGGGATAAGCAGTTTTTGTGCGGTCGTGATATTGCACACTGAAGATGAGTCTGTTAACAGTCGCTGTATGCAGCCCATGCCTCGCGGCATATAACGACGTCTTATGGGAAAGTGAAAAACCTGTAGGTTCGCCAGGGCAAAACACTTAAAATACATTAAAGCAGGCACGAGGATGGGGAACCTGAGAGTGCTTTCTTGTATGTAATGATTGTCGAAGAAACTTAATAGTAAACGATCATGTCTGTTTTAGTAATGGCTCTTAAATCTCCAGCTTTTGGTAATAAAGATACTGAAAATAGCCAGCCAAATTATAAACAGTTTCTGCCAATTTTAACGAGATATCTATAACATTTATGGACTCTAATGTTTCTACTTACCAGTCGGGAGACACACTTACCATCACCAGTTTCACAGGGGAACTAGATAATGGAACTAGCATGGCCGACTCTTGCCGATATATGTCACAGAAGACAGGCACAGATCTTAGCATAACGTCATGACTGGTAATCTAATAATGCCCTATAGTCAGGAGATAGTAAATGACGCTCTCCTTAAGTAAGCTCATAGATATCGCCTGACCTATATCTGTGCAAGTATTGCTGTTATCTTTCCACGCTGTTTTATTCAGTTTTTTTTCAGGAAGGAGTGAGTATGGTTTTACGCCGCTATTAGCAATATTCCAGCAATATCACGGCGGGGCACACCAGAAATGGGCTTCACACATTGTACCCATGTCGGGAATCGAACCCGGGTCTTCGGCGTGACGAGCGAACGCTTTAACCACTAGGCTACCCGACCGCCCCTTTTTAGGAAGGAAGTACATTATATGTATACCATACCTCCATGTAAGAATGATGAGATTTCTGATTGGCCCACGTGATCTTGATAAAATACTGTGTAACCAGCCTTGGGGTTGTAATAAATTTCTCAGCGGGATTAATCTCTTATACCCCGACACGAGCAATACAGGCTGCACGTGGATTTCTGAGAGACAGAATAAATCCCTTACAGCCCGTTTCAAAAGCAAAAAGCCGCACGCTTTTTCCGAGTCAGTGGAAGTCACGTGACATAACACAAGTTACCTTCTGCTCAATCGAACAGCTGTTTTCTATTGATTTTGAATTTGCGTTAATTCTTTTTACAATGTCATATTAAAACATGTCAGTAAGATAAATTCGTTGTATCAGGATTACTCATGGGCTTTATGCATCCATCCGGCTCGTGGTATACAACCTAACGCGGGACGCATAACATCCCATGCACCCCTCGTGATCCTGATAGAACTTATACAGTCGTGCCTCGTTAATACGGACACTTGCGTCATTTCACAATTCGTCCGTATAAACGAATTTCCGTATAACTGAAACCATTGTATGTATTGTATGCCTTGGAAGCAGTCGGCTGAAAAGTGGGATCAGATTTTAGTTTGATGAGTTATATGTTAAGAAACGAACACTAATTTTCTTACGTATATCGTGTGAGTGGCTGGTGCTACGGGTAGAGCAGGACATGCATACCCTTTTCCCGAACACCTGGTGTCATCACTTATCTCAGTGATTCCAGTTATATAATATTCATCACTATTAATTGAATCTGTTTCGGCAGATAATGGAGACTGGTTAGTCTCTGGCGTTGACGTTATATAGCTACAATGATTCATTGTCGCTGATGATGAGAAACACATGCTCAAGATATAGTCGGAATTGTACAATAGACAAATTTATTTATTCATTCATTTGTTTGTTGTTTGTTTGTTTGTTTGTTTGTTCGTTCGTTGGTTGTTTATGTATTTATTTTAGTATCACGTGTGTTGATTTCTTTCGTTTTGTTGTTTTCGTTTTGCTTTTGTGTATCTTTTTAACAAATATTCTATACTTGTCAAGGTTCTGTCGATTTAGGCGTGGGGTGGTGGGTGTGTGGGGTGGTGGGGGATGTGTGATGTGTGGGGTGTGGGGTGGGGGGTGGGGGTGCGTAATAGAGGGGGCAATATATTCAGATATGAGTATTATGTAAGTGTTGAATCACTATTTGTTGAATTTTTATTAAAGAGGTTTATTGTTTTTTTTCAAATTTTATTTTAATCTTCAGATCTGTCCATATTTTTATACCTTTTGACACGAGAACTACCCTTGACACATTCATTGTTTCAATGACTCGTGTAAAAAACGTGAAAGTGTTACTTTGTAAATACAGTTTTATCGGACAAAATATTATAGTTTTTTATTTTTGGGAAACTTTAATAAAACAAAAACAATGAAAGTATCAAACCAAAATAATTCTAAATTTGCATCAATTTTGAAGCCTCTTGTAAAACTCCTATAACACTCATTTAAAGCACATATATACTCCGTATAAACCTCGTATAAACCCCGCATAAACCTTGTATATAACTCATATATAACTCTATAAACCCCGTATAAACCTCGAATTAACCCTGCATAAACCTCGTATAACTCGTATAAATTCGCATAAACCTTGTATACAACTCATATAAAACTCGTATAAGCCTCGGATAAACCTCGTATTCAATTCATATAAAACTCGTATAACCCCCGTGTAAGCCTCGTATAATTCCGTATAAAGCTCGTATAAACCTCATATAAAACTCGTACAAACCCCACATAAAACTCGTAAAAAACCCGCATAAAACTCGTACAAACCCCACATGAACCTCGTATAAAACTCAAATAAAAGTCGCATCACATCATTTGTACAAATATTACAGTTTGCGGCGGAGTCTTACATGAAGACATCTATTTACAGAACAAACGAGAGCTTTTCGAGCCAGAACCTCTATGGCGATTTTGTAAGTTAGAAAACTGCCCGGCAAATGCAAATTTATCATCCAAAACTGACCCCCACAGAAGATATTGCTTGGGTAAGGTGAAAATGCATCACAGTGCTTTGCAGACAATTGTGACTTCATTGTCATTGTGGTCAAGGAGACATGATACGCTATATGAAGGGGGTGTATTTCAACATTCCAAGGCGTCGTTGGAGCCTGAACGAGTGCCCCCTCTTTGTTGTGTTGGTTACGGACGCCATAGTAGTTTCTTTTTTTGTGTTGTTGTTGTTTAACGCTGCACTCAACAACATTCCAGCTATTTGACGGTGGTCTATAAATAATCGAAACATTGAAAGAGACAGCATTCAAATCCGCACACAGTATACCTTCGTTAATCCGGTCCCCGTTTGGTCTGAATCCCCTTCTGTGAGGGATGGCTGCATACTACTCCTCACCAAAGTCAATCCGGAACCTGGGTAATCCGAACAGTTTACCTTGGTACGGTACCGTTCGGTTTAATGGGATTCCACTTTTCATCCTGAAACAAATCAAATCAACTTAGGAAGCTGTAGTACAATCGATAATCGACATAAGAGAATGATACCCCCCACGGTTGTCCAGGGCCCACATGCACAAAGAAATCTTAGCGCTACGACTATTGTAGCCTATGTTAAAGAATGGTAGCTAAGATCGCTTTGTGCAAGTGTGCCCTGGAGTGTCGCGAAGAGTGGAATATACCACTTCGTGGTGATACGTGGTCCTGAGCACAGCGCACAGATCACAATGTGAGTGAGTTCAAATTTAATGTCGCATCGGCATTATTTCAGCCATATAGCGACGATCAACGTCGGTTGCGGAGAGTAGCTGTATGGGTGACCGCGTTCAGCAGTTTGACCCTTGAGAGTTTCTTGGACATCCGTCCTGCCCCACACCGAAACACATGTGGTGTCTCCTTAGGCAAGTGACTTTGTTCGAAGTGTGTCACCCAGCAGTGAATGGGTACCCGGTTGGACGAAAGAGTAATTCGAATGTTATCCTTCTAGCGCTTCACAGACAGCTTGGGTTGTGTACTCCCCAGGGAGCTGAAAATGAAAAAGTCGCGTGCAGACCGATCCATTGACCGGGGTAATAATGTTCGCGTTTTGAGCATACAACTTGTGTCAGGAGTTTAGCGCAATATAAGTACATATTATTATTATTATTATTATTATTATTTACAGAAGAGGGTTGGGGTGATCCTGGCACAGTCAGGCTGGTTAGGCCCATCATCAGCTCAGGGTCCTTGCCCCCTCTACACGCAGCCCAGACCTTTTCGGAGAATATGAAGACTCCCCAACACTGCAGCCTTCTGCATTACCCAGATAGTCAGAAGGGCTGTATTCCTGGTAGCAAACCCGGGTACTCTCCCAATGTCAGTCAACAGATTGGGAGGTACCAAACCTAAGGCACCGAGAACAATGGGGAGTCGGACAATTTGGTACTTGGGATGCTAGCGTGACATGTCGAAAGCTAGGTCCGCATATTTGCCGTGTTTATCCTGAATCTTGTCAATCACATTAGTGTCAAAAGGAACAGAAAGGTAAATAATATAAATGATTTCATTGGATTTATCAAAAAGGACAAGACAAGATAGGTCGTATTTATCATTTTCCATGACACCCTCTACATATTCTGGGTCGTACCATGGATGGACCTCTGTGTCAAAACCACAAGCATGTTACAGAAGGATATAGGCATTCTGGAGTTTGTCTCTTACCTGCATCCCAAAATACGTATACACCTGACCTTCCACGAGATGGTCAAAAACTCCTCCCCCAGGTGAACTGACTGATCCTCCCTCTTCTACCCTGCCACGTTTCAGATGAATGTTGCATTTGTCTTGTCAAAAAAGGGCCTGCCAATATCATTAGAAAAGGACTCGACAAAGACAATCTGTTGGGTTTTCCTTGTTGTTTCTGGAGTGGAGTCCGCATTGGCAACGTCATTAATGTAAAGGAGGTGAGTAGGGGTGTTGGGAATCTGTGCTGAGGAGCTCCACGATGATAACCTTCTTCTTTGCAAAGCAAAAGCTTAAAGGATTTAGTGACAAACAAAAAAGCAAAGGATTAAAAGAATCGCCCTGAAGTGTTCCTCTTCTTACAGAAATGGGTTCCAAAGTCACCAATGATCATGCGCATACATCTCAAGTCGAGTTGACCAGCAATTCATTAAAGACTTGAGTAAAACAAGTAGCCGCTCGCCGAGGTCAATGCATTACAGTATCTTCAAAATTCATTCTTGGGGTACAGAATCATAAGCTTTTCTGTAGTCTATCCAGCACAGAGAGGTAACGGTGGTAAGTTTTAGCCTCTTCAAGGATCATTTTCTGAACCCGCAATTAATCCTTACAACCCCAACATCTCTTTCTGGCTCTTTTCTGCTCCATGTAAATAATGCCATTGGAAGCGCAGTATGATGACACAAGATCTGTTAGACACCCTGTAAATATTTTGTATTGTGTATTCAGAGAAGTAATAGAGCGGAGTTTTGGGGATCAGTCAAATCACCTTTCTTTGGGAGAAGTATTGTTCGACTTTTACACAACAAAGGCGAAACATCCCTGTGTCAACAGGAGAATTAAAACGGTGACGTAATAGTGTTTGGATACAAAGAAACAGTTTCAAATACCGATTTCGAATACCATCAGGCCCTGGTGCCGTATTAGATTTGGACTCTTTGGTTATTTTTTCAGGCAATCAGGTGTAATTAAAAACAACAATGCTGACCTTAATTTTTCAGGTACACTATCATTGTAATCCTCAACACATGGTTCCTCGAGGTCACAGTTGCCGGGTATAGGCAACAACTGTTTCCAAAAACCTTTCCTTGGAATCCATGGTGGATCTTTTCTCATCGCTGCCATTGTTTTTTGTTTTTTATCAGATTTAACAGTTTTCTTGTCCCACTTTCTTTTTTTCTGTCCAAACCTTTAACTTTACCTTCAAGAATTTGATTTAGAATTTTCTCTTTTGTGGTCTTGTATTTTATTATTATTTTTTTCCAAATTGATTTTTGGCGTGTTGACATAGATTGCCCAGAGAAACGTAATTCCATCCAGGATATATCTTTCCTTGTTTCCGTTAATTTTTTGGGGAACCGGTTTTTGTTTTGATGATTTTTTTTCTTACCCTTTTGTGGTTCAATGTCTTTGGAAACTATATGGAGTTCCCCCAGTGTTCGAGCGGCAGCATACATTAAACGACTAACGGGATCGGGTGGTCAGGCTCGCTGACATGGTTGATGCATGTGATCGATCCCAATTGCGTGGATCGATGCTCATGATATTAATCACAGGATTGTGTGGTCCAGACTCGATTATTTACAGGCCGCCGTCATATAGCTGGAATATTGCGTAGTGCGGCGTTAAACAGCAAACAAACAGTTAATGTCATACGTTTATAATTGGTTAGTTATAACTGCCACTACGTACTTGACACGGAAGGTTGTTATTGTGGTGTTTACTGCCAGCTAATATTGTTTATGTTATACATGTGTTCATTTGAACCTACAATATAAACAATACTGTCTTTATTCAAATCTGGAACGAAAGTAATTTCCCAAATAGTTAACACACGTTTCCATGTTAGGAAAACGAATTTGGATACAAAGATGACAAGATTGTTTGCTTAATTTTTTTTTTAAATTCTAAAAAGTATTTTGGACAAAGAAAACTGAAGCAGGTCGTTCTACGTCTTTCATTACACTAATTTCGAGACCCCACCCCACCCCCCTCCTTCCCCCGGCAGTGTCTTCCTGTAGCTTTGCATCTGTACGAATAGATCCAATGTGGGAAGAATTTACTCTAAATTATAATCGTTACATCAAATGAATGCAGCTATATGTAGAAAGTATGAATAATTTACCGAAAGAAACTCAAACAGATAAAACAGTTTCAAAACGATGAGAACCAAGTCGTAATTGCTATCTCCCGCGCATGTTTTATGCATGCTTTAAGCGAGGTTGGTGAAAACGTGTTCCAAATTTTTAAAAACTAAACTACAAGCAATGCGCTTTGAGAGCTGATCATGCAAAGCAAAAAGCGCCACACGGCGTTGAAATATTAATAATTTAATGGCTGGACCTGATTGTGTACCCCCTGTGAAACACAGGGTGACTTGCTCCTTTTCAAGACACTTTTAGTAGAATTTATGAGCTGAGTTAGTGAATATTTCAAACGGCAGTAAAATGTGCAAAAAGCATTTGGCAGATAATTGAATCACCTTGTGCATGTGCATGTTCTCTAATATCATTTTTTCTTCCATGTGAATGCATTTTATGATTGTTACGAATCCATTTTTGAAAATTGTTTTTCTTCCTTCAATGCGAGAATATTCGGCAATGAAATTTGATTAAATGTTTATAGCTTCCACATCATTTTGTAATTCTGCATTGTCTTTCTTGTCGGAGTTCTTGTGTACAAGCTAAAACATCCAGTATGCAATTTGTTCAAACAAACAAAAACACTACAGACATCAATCAAGCAGATAGTTTTTTCATGGCTTTTCCCTTTCTGAATCCTGAATACAAAGTCGAGATCGTACTAGATGTGGCATTTGAACGTTTTCAAGTATTTAATATTTCGTTGTTTAAAATTTATGTCTTGGATTGATCGTGTTTCCTTCAACTCTCCGCTCGCACCGTGGACACCAGGTGTTATCGCTCTAAGTTTGCATACCTGTTTCGTGAGTGTAAATTCTCAAATACGTTGTTTCAATGTTATATTGGGCTCGATGTGTCTTTTGTGCAAGCGATACGGACACAGCTCAACATTAACTCTTTTTATATTAAGTTACGGAAAACACATCGTCAGATATTCCGTTTATGATATATGCATATATTCCCTTGGAAACTGCCCAACTGTTGTTTATGCATAACTTTGAGGAAACAATAAGTTCAGTGTAGTGAAAAAACATAATTCATTTAGTATTAGATAACTCTGACAAGGTGACATCCTCAAAATAATTTTCTTCTCAAGCGAATCCTATTTCGGGCGATTTATTAAGCTGTATGTATGTCAAGTTGTCTGCTTTTTCACTCATCTTTGGTTTTTTCGTCCAAGGAGATGCCAAAGTATGACGTTTAGAGCTGCTGTGAATTTGCTTCGACTGTAATGCTCTGAAAAGTTGATTTTGACGAAACAGACCTGTTAACCCCGCCGGGACTTGAGGTCAAGATGGGGACATAAGACTTTTCTCTTAACTGTTCTACTGAACTACTTTATCATGTGAACTGGTGAAAATAATGCTGAAACTTTCGTAATAATGGGAAGGGACATTATACAGAGAATCTCGCCCGATTGTCTTTTCATATTAAATATATCATAACCGGTCTATAAAGTTTAAAACTCCGAGGCTTGACGAGTGTAGCGTGTAAAAACTACAGCTGATCAAATTCAGTGGCAGATAGATTAGCGATGTCATTTGATTATGACGTCATGGTAACCGATCACAGCACAATCATTTGTAAAGCATTGTGATGCAATTTAATTGTAGGAACATCACTGTTGAAGCCAGTTTTAGATGACAGATCAATAGCTGCATTACCTTGTAAAACAGATTACTATAGCGATACGATGTTATTTCATATCAGAAACAAGCTTCCAAATGATGTGTTTATGAGCTGAAGTGACCGTCAGGGAATTGAAATGCTGTTAACAATTTTGAAATTGTTACTTTTGCATCGTGTTCATTTTTAAATATATATGAATCTGGATTGAGATTCAGATACATTTCATCTGTTAACCCTAGTTATTCACGCGTGCCCACCATCGCTATAAATATTTCGGTTTAATTAAAATAAAAGGTTGCTTTTCAAACATATACGATATTGTATACTCCTGTTTCGGCCCCGGGCTAGAATTGGTTTTCAGAGCAACCTAAGCTTGTCGCAAGAGGCGACTGGCGGGATCCGGTTGTCAGGCTCGCTGTTGTGTCACCATGCCCCAGTTGTGTAAATGTTCATCATGTCAATCACTGGATTGACTGTTCTAGACTCGATTATTTACAGACCGCTGTCGTATAGTGTAAATTTTGCTGTGTACGACATTAAAAAGAAAGACAGATATACAAACAAACAAATAGTGTTAGAATGTCTTGAACGTTTGCTTTGACTGTGTCTTATATTCAGTGAAATACAAGCGACAGAACTCTTTCCATATTCATGATGAATATCTGCTGAAAGTAGTGTCGATTGTACGATTCCAACTCACATTATGATCATGTGTTTATGAATCACAAACACATGCAAAGGCAGGTCAATTTGTACATATGGTACAATGTTCATATGGTACAAACCTCATTAATGCGAACGGGGCCATTCGGATTAACAACTGTCTGGGTTATCTAACCGTGGAGAAATGTCCCGTGATAAATGCAGATGTCACAGAAGTCATCTCCCGCATAAATAAAATCCGATGCTCTGACAAAGGGAATTTTATTTATTCGAATTTGAATGGGTTTGAATTCCCACTTCAAGTGGAAAATTGGAATTACCCTTTCTGAATATTTAATATTGACTCGTCTGCCTGTGGCCACCATGGTCTAGTGGGTAGAGCGTCTGTCAGGGGAGCTCTGGTGTCATATCAAAATATTCATAAAATGGACTCGTCCGACATTGCCGTGGTCGGATTCTATTCAGGGAATCATCATTATTTAAACAGTGGTAAATATGTTTTGCTAGTACATTTTATCAACATCCTGAAGAGGCCTCACATAATGTTGATATATCATATAAGAAATAAACGACTCGTGGTCTTTGATTAACGTACAATAAAACATTGATGGGAGAATAAACCCCTCGTGGTTTGTTCTCCCTGCAGTCTTTCATTGCACATTAAACAAAGTCCACGAGTTGTTTATTTCTTAAGTAAAATCACGTATAGTCATGAGGATAATGAACATCCGGCTTATTTTTTTGTTTAGGGGCACGGGTGGCCAAGGCATCGCGATCCACTGTACAGAGTTGCGTCCCTTGGGCACGCCAGAAACCTATGATTGTGGGTACGAATCCCGGTTCGCCCCGATTATGTTTCTAGGTTTGTCAGCACATACCCGTGCTCGTGGGTTTCACCGAAGTGGTAAACATCTGAGACCTGCATCAATTCGGGCTTTCCTCCCACATTAAGCTGACACGCCGTGATATAACTGGAATGCTGTTAAAAGCGGCGTTAAACCCAACTTACTCACTCACTCACTTTGTTTATGTTAGATTGTGCTTTCTTTGAGACAGGATAGCTTGTACGCATCGGTATTTGGAATAGCATTTCCTTCAGTGTCGGAAGAGGAGTCACTGTCTATCTTCCAGAAGGTATCGGAAGAAAATGTCAGTATCGCATTACGTGTCATCAAAAGTAATATTCAGAACTGAACGCCCAAAATGTTACACGATTTGATAATGTCGAGGAGTGTCTTCACAAACGAATACATTCATAATGATGCTTCCCCATCGACTCCATTTCATGATAGTAGTAGTGGTGGTGGTCGTCGTAGTAGCAGTGGTGGTAGTAGTAGCAGTGGTGGTGGTAGTAGCAGTGGTGGTGGAAGTAGTAGTGGTGGTGGTAGTAGTAGTGGTGGTGGTCGTCGTAGTAGCAGTGGTGGTAGTAGTAGCAGTGGTGGTGGTAGTAGTAGCATTGGTGTGGTAGTAGTAGCAGTGGTGGTGGTAGTAGTAGCAGTGGTGGTGGTAGTAGTAGCAGTGGTGGTGGTAGTAGTAGCAGTGGTGGTGGTGGTAGTAGTAGCAGTGGTGGTAGTAGTAGCAGTGGTGGTAGTAGTAGCAGCAGTGGTGGTAGTAGTAGCAGTGGTGGTAGTAGTAGCAGTGGTGGTGGTAGTAGTAGTGGTGGTAGTAGTAGTAGCAGTGGTGTGGTAGTAGTAGCAGTAGTAGTAATAGTAGCAGCAGCAGTGGCAGTAGTAGTAGTAGCAGCACCAGTAGTAGTAGTAGTTGTGGTAGTATTGTAGTAGTAGTAGCAGCAGTAGCAGTAGTAGTAGTAGCAGCAGTAGTAGTTGTAGTAGTAGCAGCAGCAGCATTAGTAGTAGTAGTAGTAGTACTAGTACTAGAAGCAGCAGCAGTAGTAGCAGCAGTAGTAGTTGTAGTAGTAGCAGCAGCAGCATTAGTAGTAGTTGTAGTACTAGTACTAGAAGCAGCAGCAGTAGTAGCAGCAGTAGTAGTTGTAGTAGTAGCAGCAGCAGCATTAGTAGTAGTTGTAGTACTAGTACTAGAAGCAGCAGCAGTAGTAGCAGCAGTAGTAGTTGTAGTAGTAGCAGCAGCAGCATTAGTAGTAGTAGTAGTACTAGTACTAGAAGCAGCAGCAGTAGTAGCAGCAGTAGTAGTTGTAGTAGTAGCAGCAGCAGCATGAGTAGTAGTTGTAGTACTAGTACTAGAAGCAGCAGCAGTAGTAGCAGCAGTAGTAGTTGTAGTAGTAGCAGCAGCAGCATTAGTAGTAGTAGTACTTGTACTAGTAGCAGCAGCAGTAGTAGTTGTAGTAGTAGCAGCAGCAGCATTAGTAGTAGTAGTAGTACTAGTACTAGTAGCAGCAGCAGTAGTAGCAGCAGTAGTAGTTGTAGTAGTAGCAGCAGCAGCATTAGTAGTAGTTGTAGTAGTAGTAGTAGTAGTATCAGTAGTAGTAGCAGCAGCAGCAGTAGTAGTAGTTGTAGTAGTAGTAGTATCAGTAGTAGTACTAGTACTAGTAGCAGCAGCAGTAGTAGTAGCAGCAGCAGCAGTAGTAGTTGTAGTAGTAACAGCAGCAGCATTAGTAGTAGCAGTAGCAGTAGTAGCAGTAGTAGTAGTAGTAGCAGCAGCAGCAGTAGTAGCAGTAGTAGCAGCAGTAGTAGTAGCAGTAGTAGTAGCAGCAGCAGCAGTAGTAGCAGTAGTAGCAGTAGTAGTAGTAGTAGTAGTAGTAGCAGCAGCAGCAGTAGTAGCAGTAGTAGCAGCAGTAGTAGTAGCAGTAGTAGTAGCAGTAGTAGTAGCAGCAGCAGCAGTAGTAGCAGTAGTAGCAGCAGTAGTAGTCTGTGCCTATCTCTTTTATCTCGTTGTCGTTAATAAGCTCCATAAATCACGAAAACACAGACTTTATACAAAGACGTATTACCAAACCTCTTTGGAATCAAAACGTTTTACATCCAACCTGTCTCCCTCAAAAGGTTTATCTGAGCAATGAAGACTTACTTAAATGTACATCTACAACCACTCAGCTGCAGGAGATGTGGATTACACGCGATGTAGACACGTGTATGTCAATCACTAGGGAGCGGGCGCCATCGTCCTTTCAACATAAGGAGACAGACACATTATGGACAAATATAGATTTATCACAATATCGCCTTTTTATTATATTTTCGACATTGTTTTCCTTCCCTTAGAGCTTCCAACATAACAAAAGGCAATTTTGCGAGTAGAATCGTGGAACCTTTTTCGTGCAAAATGTATATAGCTAAAAGGTATGCATTTCATTTATCAATGACATTTCGGTAAAGGGTCCATTTCAAAAGACATCCAGCAAAGAAATTCAAAATATTTCAGTTCAAACTTGTTTCCAATTTAGGAACACATTTAGGCAGCAAATACATATATTTGTCGATATTATTCAGCTCGAATTCGCAAATGTCACCGGAAAAATAATATCCTGAAAAATACATAATGATGGTTTGAGACGCACCCCGCTTTCCGACAAATTTAGAGTATTGATCTGTCTGGCTTGGTCGGATTGTATTAGCTGATATAGACAAGGCGAGCCCTGATCTATCGACAAGGATCCCTGAAATTGACAACAATCTCTGCCGGGGATCTTTGACTGTGATTGAGGGGGAGCTAGGGCTTTTGATGTAATAAAAGATTGAAATTAACGTGGTATTATTCAAGCGGCGCCATGCCAGGGAATGATATTTACATCGGTTATCGCGCCATCAACATTATCGGTAATTTTATAAAGACAGATTTGTACACCAATACCTTGAAAAAGCTACCGACAGACGCGTGGTTATTAGTTAAAGAGCTTATACTTTCCTTCAAAATATAATCAATTTATTTTTTACATATTTTGCAAAACAAATTCAAAAATTGTTGTTTTATTAGAATAAATATATGCCCCGTGTACAGTTCCAGTGTGACTAAATCGACTTGCTTAATAAGAGGGGAAGATAATTTAGACAGATGTAAAACAACTCAGGGCGTGTATATGACCAGTTCTCTCGATGCGGAAAACACATTTTATAAATATTATGTGGGAATGTAGAAAATGTGCTTTCTTGGGCAGCGATGCAATTATCGTTTGCTTAGACGCAACAGTTGCCGCGTGTGTTTACACCTTTACCAGTTTCACACATAGGATTTGGTATTATGCAGTCATTGCAAGTTTTACATGCATTTTATCTAAAATCATAATTTTGTTGATTCGGCTAAAGAGTAGCTGAACTGCTTTCCGTCAGACTTATTATGCATAATAAACAGAGTATTTGGGTCTCATATAAAAAAAGCATGTATAATTCATTCCATGGCCTGAAAAAAAGTTGATATTTTCACTCGTGGTATGCGCTACTCAGGAAAATTTTTTTTTTTCAGAAAACCCAAATGTCACCTGCTAGAAAATATTTACATGAAAATTGTTTCTCACAATGAATGATTAATAATTTCACGAAATTATATCTCACAAACATTTTTTCTTAATTTCATCACTATATATCTCACAATTAGAATGATTTTATATTTCTTTTACATAAATTAATAATAGTATTACTTCATATTTGTATAAGTATATATATATTTCAAATTCTATAATCATATATCGACATTTACTAGTCTCGGGTTTATTCTCCACACAAATAACCATTAATAAATCCTACCTATTTCAAACATTAATTCTAATATTTGTATTTCCGAGGAGACAATAATTCATGTGTTCTTTTTTTTTAAAGATCATATATAAATTATGAACCTACATAGGCAACGTGAACACACTGTATCAACGCGGTAGTAAGGGCGTTTATTAAAATAGGTTTAATTGTAAAGATGAGGTGAGTGAATGAATGTTGATTTACGCCGCATCAGCAATCTTATAGTCGGCCAAAACGTTGGCTGTGACTTCTTTCTCTTTCTTTATCAAATGCCAACGTTTCCAAGGATTTAGGAATTTAATAACGTCTCTTAAAAACAACCGAACGAAATCCGAGAAAGGTTATATATTCTTTAAATATTCATCGTTTTTACCTCCAACGAATTACCAGTATATAATGATAAAATTACCTAGATCATTAAAGTTTGCGCCTGTTCTGAGGAATAATTTATCAACGATGTGTATAGGTTTAGCTTGATGGTGTTAATGTGAAGTTTACACGTAGTTTACAACGCTTGTGTTAACATGTCTTGTGTTAAGTGGGTTAACACACGCTTTCAACACATTGGGAAGGCATTTCATGCTTGCGTACACTGTGTGTTAAGACCATTTTGTTATTGATTACAAAACCATTGCTGTATTCACTCAGTGCACACGAGGCTAAGTGTATATAAAAACGCACTATTATCTTAGAAACATTAGAGGCGAAAACGAAAGGAGGGATTTAGACAAATGGTTGATTAAGAAATCTGGTTAACTGACACACGCTTCAACGCATTTCTCGACACAATACCTGTAGTTGCTTCAGTTTTTGTATAAATTAAATTGATGGACTGAAAATATTTTTTTAAATTGTTACCGATAAAGAAATATTATTGTTGTTTCAGTATTTAAATCGGACACTTTTCAAACTTGAACTCATATACGCAATGAGATAACCTTTTTTCGCATGGTTAGAAAATTATTGGGGAAAATTGTTGATCACTTTGCAGTTAAGCATAGTCATTTTAACATGATACTAAATTCGCTACCGAAAACAATTAATTTGTGCGTTCCGAACAGATAATCGATTTGTTTTGGCCTTTTTAGCGAAGATGGAAACAGAAAAAAAAGTCTAACGGTTTTCCTACGAGTTAAGGTGACTAACGTGTAACCCTGTCCAGCGATAACGCGTTGCCGCAATGTATGTATGTTTGTTGTTTAACACCACACTCAGCAATAAACAAGCTATATGACGGAGGTCTGTAAATAATCCAGTCTGGACCAGACAATCCAGTGATTGACATCATAAGCATCGATCTACGCAATTGGGATACGATGACATGCATCAACCAAGTCGGCGAGCCTGACCACCCGATCCCGTTAGTCGCCTCTTACGACAAGCATAGTCGCCTTTTACGGCAAGCATGGGTTGCTGAAGACCTATTCTACCCCGGATCTTCACGGGTCTGCCTCAATGTATCTGTCTTTGTAGTCTCCACGATGAATCAGTATTCTAAAGTCAATATCCTTATCTGATCGCGTACAGCTGCGAGCTTCACATGACATTCACGGACACCAGCTACCATAGAACACATACACTACCTTATATAAGTAATATTTGATTCCTAAATATACCACATACGACCAAGACTCATTTTGCAATGAGACAGAAATTGTTGAGCTGCCGTTTGTCTTCACTTTGCTTATTTATTTTATATCATTTATTTAATAAAATAAAATTGCAAATTATATCTGGATTTTTAACGTTCATGTTATTTATCATATTAAACACAAAACACCATTCGTTTACTTTAGATAGATTGATGTCAAATTTGATATATTCACATTGATTATAATACATACACTAATGCCGAAACTAAAGCTGGTCACACAATTAAAATACAAATGCAATATAAATATTCAATTCGTTTTTAATCAAAAGTGGAGTGAGTGAGTGAATATTGCATAACGCCGCACCAGCAATTAGTCAAAAGTGGAAGAAAATATTAAAATCATTATCTAAAAGAGTCAGTATATGAACAACACCCGGTGTTTGGTGTGAAGGACATCCTATATAGTGGACACCCGGTGTCGTGATACCCGTTAGTCTGGAAACCCTGCCGGTGATTACATGAAGTGTCTATATATATACAGCTCAACGATTGATAGGAATATTCAGATATGCCAGTTATATACACATTCTACGCTTGGCGTATTATGGGAATCAAGTCTGTGTATCAAAGATGAAAAATATCCCTATTAAAGGTTGAGTAGTATAATTGTAGGGGAATTTCCAGTATCGGTAATGCAGATAAAGGGAGCTTCAAATTAAAACGTTAATGTCATGGATTAAGATGATATTTATATTCTTTTGTCTGCCGCAGCGAACACGATGTAATAGTTACAAGTATGTTTCTTTGTTTGTTTGTTGTTTGACGCACTCAGCAATATTCCAGCTATATGACGGAGGTCTGTAAATAATCGAGTCTGGACCAGACAATCCAGTGATTGGCATCATGTGCATCGATCTACGCAATTGGGATACGATGACACGCATCAACCAAGTCAGCGAGCCTGACCACCCGATCCCGTTAGTCGCCTCCTACGACAAGCATAGTCCCCGTTTACGGCAAGCATGGGTTGCTGAAGACCTATTTCTTCCCCGGATCTTTACGCGTCTATAGTTACAAGTATCATTCGAAATACTTTATGATGCTGAAAAAGAACCTTCATGAGAGCGCTACGTCTTCAAACGTAAAGTGAAAATCTAATCACCATCACAAGTATCCGTAAAGCGTTTATGGACATTAATTTGCGATAAATTGGAATCAGTTCCATTTGAATTTATTTCTGATACACGATGACGTCAATGATAAGAATTTAATCAGCTTATTACATCATAACCTTTCAGGCCAGTTTTGAAAACGACAATCTAGGGCTTTTCAGATCGATGACACATATAAAACACACGGGGTAGGAAGCGAGCGATTAATGAACCTGTGACGTCAAACACGAACAGTACAGGCCGATAATTCGCTATTAGTTCTAGCGGCCGTCATGTTGATAGCCTTGATATACAAGAGGACTATTTAGAACGCGCCGCGGGTCTTACTGCGCTGATTACAGCTCGGTGCAGGTGACTGACCCTCAGCCCTCGTCGGGTGTCTGATGTGTTATTTTATCAGCATGACATGTCATGACGGAAATATACAAGCTGCCGTTTGAAAGGATTAATTATGATAGGCGTATCTAGTGTGGTGAGTGGGCATATTAGAACAAAGATACAGGGAGGAGTGATAGAGGAGAGGATAGCGAGGAGAGAGAGGAGAGAGAGATAGGGGGATAAAGACGAAAGAGGAGAGAGCCGGGAAGGGGATAGGGGAATGAGAGATACAGGGAGCCTGAGAGAGAAAGACACACAGAGAGTCAAAGAGAGAGAGGCTGCGAAAACGAGGACGTGAGAGACACAGATAGAGTCACAGAGAGAGGAGATATAAATGAGAGAGAGGGGAGAGAGATGGGGAGGAAAGAGGGGAGTGAGAGAAAGAGAGATAAAGAGATGAGAGAGATAGAGAGACAACGAGAGGGAGAGGGAGAGACAGAAATGAAATGAGGAAGGAAACGAATGTCAAAGTAGCGTGCGACAAACGTAGATTTCCAGAAACCGGCTTACATATCAGGTTCACACAGGATTATATTATATCATGATTATATTTACACATGTTTAACTTGGCATCTTGCAAAAATCATCTTGATAATGTTGGCTTCACTCTATATAAGCTTCCCTTTCCACGCTATGTAAGTGAAGGAGTTATATCACGGCGTATCTGCTTCATGTGGGAGGAAAGCCGGAAGTAATGTTATTCGAATTTAACCACTCGTAAAATCAGAAATATTATAATCGATATGTATCCCGTACAGATATATGGGAATATGGAATACTGAAACATCGTTCACCCAACAGTCTATCTTTCGACCCAACTCATCCACTTAACTGATTTAGATAACGTATGTTAAGCTGTGTGAAGGTGTAAGATGTACCTGCTGTGTGAAGGTGTAAGATGAACCTGCTGTGTGAAGGTGTAAGATGTATCTGCTGTGTGAAGGTGTAAGATGTACCTGCTGTGTGAAGGTGTAAGATGTACCATCTGTGTGAAGGTGTAAGATGTATCTGCTGTGTGAAGGTGTAAGATGTACCTGCTGTGTGAAGGTGTAAGATGTACCTGATGTGTGAAGGTGTAGGATGTACCGGCTATGTGAAGGTGTAAGATGTACCTGCTGTGTGAAGGTGTACTAGCTGTGTGAAGGTGTATGATGTACTATAAGTGTGAAGGTGTACCAGCTGTGTGAAGGTGTAAGATGTACCAGCTGTGTGCAGGTGTACCAGCTGTGTGAAGATGTACCATCTGTGTGAAGGTGTAGGATGTACCAGCTGTGTGAAAGTGTAAGAATTACCTGCTGTGTGAAGGTGTACTAGCTGTGTGAAGGTGTACGATGTACCTGCTGTGTGAAGGTGTACTAGCTGTGTGAAGGTGTAAGATGTACCTGCTGTGTGAAGGTGTACCAGCTGTGAGAAGGTGTAAGGTGTGTCAGCTGTGAGAAGGTGTAAGATGTACCATGTGTGTGATGGTGTGCCAGCTGTGAGAAGGTGTACCGGCTGTGTGAAGGTGTACCAGCTGTGAGAAGGTGTAAGATGTACCATCTATGTGAAGGTGTTCCAGCTGTGTGAAGGTGTGCATGCTGGGTGAAGGTGTAAGATGCACCCGATGTGCGAAGATGTACCAGCTGTGTAAGCTGTAGGATGTACCAGCTCTGTAACATGTACCAGCTCTGTGAAGATTTACCAGCTGGGTGAAGATGTACCAGCTGCGTGAGGGTGTACCAGCTGTGTGAAGGTGTAAGATGTACCATCTGTGTGACGGTGTAAGATGTACCAGCTGTGTAAAGATGTACCATCTGTGTGAAGCTGTAAGATGTACCATCTGTGTGAAGGTGTCAGATGTGGCAGCTGTGTGAAGGTGGAAGCTGTACCATCCGTGTGAAGATGTACCAGCTGTGTGAAGGTGTAAGGTGTGCCAGCTGTGTGAAGGTTGAAGGTGTACCATCTGTGTGAAGATATACCAGCTGTGTGAAGGTGTACAAGCTGTGTAAAGGTGTAAGATGTGCCAGCTGCGTGAAGTTGTGAGGTGTAACTGCTTTGTGAAGGTGTACCAGCCGTTTGAAGATATGTGAATTGTGTGAAGATGTAAGATGTAGGTGCTGTGTGAAGATATACCTGCTGTGTGATGGTGTACCAGCTGTATGAAGGTGTACCAGCTGTGTAAAGCTATACCAGCTGTGTGAAGGTGTACAATCCCTGTGAAGGTGTAAGATGTACCGACTGCGTGACGATGTACCAGTTGTGTGAAGATGTATCATCAGTGTGAAGGTGTAAGATGTACCAGCAGTGTAAATATGTACCAGCTATGGGAAGGTGTAACATGTACCAGCTGTGTAAAAGTGTACCAGCTGTGTGAAACTGTACCAGCTGTGTGAAGATATGCGAACTTTGTGAAGGTATAAGATGTACCAGCTGTCGGAAGATGTACCAGCTGCGGGAAAATGTAAGATGTACCTTCTGTGTGAAGGTGTACCAGCTGTGTGAAGGTGTAAGATGTACCTGCTGTGTGCAGATGTACCGGTTGTGTGAAGATGTACCAGTTGTGTAAGGTGTACCAGCTGTGTAAAGGTTGAAGGTGTACCAGCTGTGTGAAGGTGTAAGTTGTACCAGCTTTTTCGAAGATGTACCAGCTGTGTGAATGTGTAAGATATACCAGCTGTGTGAAGATGTAAGATGTACCAGCTTTTTCGAAGATGTACCTGCTGTGTAAGATGTACCTGCAGTGAGAAGGTGTACCAGCTGTGGGAAGATGTACCAGCTGTGCGAATATGTAAGATCTACCTACTGTGTGAAGGTGTAAAAGCTGTGTGAAGATGTACCAGCCGTGTGAAGGTGTAAGATGTACCAGCTGTGTGAAGGTGTAAGATGTACCAGCTGTGTGAAGGTGTAAGATGTACCAGCTTTTTCGAAGATATACCAGCTGTGTGAATGTGTAAAATGTACCTGCTGTGTAAAGGTGTACCAGCTGTATGAAGATGTACCAGCTGTATGAAGGTGTACCAGCTGTGTGAAGATGTACGAGCCGTGTGAAGGTGTAAGATGTACCAGCTTTTTCGAAGATGTACCCGCTGTGTCAAGTTGTAATATGTAACAGCCGTGTGAAGATGTACCAGCTCTGTGAAGGTGTACCAGCTGTGTGACGGCAAATATGTACAAGTTGTGTAAAGGTGTTAGAGGTTCCAGCAGTGTGACTGTGTAAGATGTACCAGCCGTGTGAAGGTGTTCCACCTGCATGAAGATATACCAGTTGTGTGCGGATATGTGAACTGTGTGAAGGTGTACGATGTAGGTGCTGTGTGAAGATATGCGGACTGTGTGAAGGTGTAAGATGTACCAGCTGTGTGAAGATATGTGAACTGTGTGAAAGTGTAAGACGTATAATCTGTGTGAAGATATGCGAACTGTGTGAAGGTGTATGATGTAGGTGCTGTGTGAAGATATGCGGACTGTGTGAAGATATGTGAACTGTGTGAAGGTGTAAGATGTACCAGCTGTGTGAAGATATGTGAACTGTGTGAAAGTGTAAGACGTATAATCTGTGTGAAGATATGCGAACTGTGTGAAGGTGTATGATGTAGGTGCTGTGTGAAGATATGTGAACTGTGTGAAGATATGTGAACTGTGTGGAAGTGTAAGATGTAGGTGCTGTGTGAAGGTGTACCTGCTGTGTGAAGGTGTACCAGCTGTGTGAAGATATACCAGCTGTGTGATGATATACACTGGTCTTGTGAAGATATACCAGCTGTTTAAAGATATGCGAACTGTTTGAAGGTGTAAGATGTACCAGCTACATGAAGATATACCAGTTGTGTAAAGATATACTGGTTGTGTGAAGATATACCAGCTGTTTGAAGATATGCGAACTGTGTGAAGGTGTAAGATGTACTAGCTGTGTGAAGGTGTACCAGCTGTGTGAAGATATACCAGCTGTGTGAAGGAATGAGAACTGTGTGAAGGTGTAAGATTTACCAGCTATGTGAAAGTGTAAGATATACAAGCTGTGTGAAGATATGTGAACTGTGTGAAGGTGTAAGATTTACCAGCTATGTGAAAGTGTAAGATATACCAGCTGTGTGAAGATATGTGAACTGTGTGAAGGTGTAAGATTTACCAGCTATGTGAAAGTGTAAGATGTACCCGCTGTGTGTAGATATACCAGCTGTGTGAAGATATGAGAACTGTGTGAAAGTGTAAGATGTACCAGCTGTGTGAAGATATGTGAATTGTGTGAAAGTGTAAGATTTACCAGCTGTGTGAAGGTGTAAGATATACCAGCTGTGTGAAGACATGTGAACTGTGTGAAAGTGTAAGATGTACCAGCTGTTTGAAGATATGCGAACTGTGTGAAAGTGTAAGATGTACCAGCTGTGTGAAGATATGTGAACTGTGTGAAAGTGTAAGATCTACCAGCTGTGTGAAGATATGTGAACTGTGCGAAAGTGTAAGATTTACCAGATGTGTGAAGATATGTGAACTGTGTGAAAGTGTAAGATGTACCCGCTGTGTGAAGATATGTGAACTGTGTGAAAGTGTAAGATGTACCAGCTGTGTGAAGATATGTGAACTGTGTGAAAGTGTAAGATGTACCAGCTGTGTGAAGATATGTGAACTGTGTGAAAGTGTAAGATGTACCCGCTGTGTGAAGATATGTGAACTGTGTGAAGGTGTAAGATGTACCTGCTGTGTGAAGATATGTGAACTGTGTGAAAGTGTAAGACGTACCCGCTGTGTGAAGATATGTGAACTGTGTGAAAGTGTAAGATGTACCAGCGGTGTGAAGATATGTGAACTGTGTGAAAGTGTAAGATTTACCAGCTGTGTGAAGATATGTGAACTGTGTGAAAGTGTAAGATGTACCCGCTGTGTGAAGGTGTACAATCTATGTGAAGGTGTAAGATGTACCAGCTGTGTGAAGATATGTGAACTGTGTGAAGATGTAAGATGTACCAGCTGTGTGAAGATATGTGAACTGTGTGAAAGTGTAAGATGTACCCGCTATGTGAAGATATGTGAACTGTGTGAAAGTGTAAGATGTACCAGCTGTGTGAAGATATGTGAACTGTGTGAAAGTGTAAGATTTACCAGATGTGTGAAGATATGTGAACTGTGTGAAAGTGTAAGATGTACCAGCTGTGTGGAGATATGTGAACTGTGTGAAAGTGTAAGATGTACCAGCTGTGTGAATATATGTGAACTGTGTGAAAGTGTAAGATGTACCCGCTGTGTGAAGATATGTGAACTGTGTGAAGGTGTAAGATGTACCCGCTATGTGAAGTTATGTGAACTGTGTGAAAGTGTAAGATGTACCAGCTGTGTGAAGATATGTGAACTGTGTGAAGGTGTAAGATGTACCAGCTGTGTGAAGATATGTGAACTGTGTGAAAGTGTAAGATGTACCCGCTGTGTGAAGGTGTACAATCTGTGGGAAGGTGTAAGATGTACCAGCTGTGTGAAGATATGTGAACTGTGTGAAGGTGTAAGATGTACCAGCTGTGTGAAGATATGTGAACTGTGTGAAAGTGTAAGATGTACCCGCTGTGTGAAGATATGTGAACTGTGTGAAAGTGTAAGATGTACTAGTTGTTTGAAGGTGTACAATCTGTGGGAAGGTGTAAGATGTACCAGCTGTGTAAAGATGTAAGACTTTCCCTGTATGATCGGTCTGAGGAAGTGAGCTGACCGAAGAGCATTAATTACATCAATTGATTTCAATTGTATTTAATTTCGTCAATAATCTCATTAACAAATATTTTGGATATATTTTTTCAATATCTGGTTACAATATGAATAATACGCAAATGTATGACTTGCCCACCGTGGCTGTTTGCTCAAAGTCAAATAATCGAAATTTGACACGATGCAATTTCAGAAATATTGATTCGAAAGACACCAGGATTATCCAAATCAAAACAAGTCTTGTATGATTGAGTCAAACTAAAAACATTTATTTCAGTTTCTAATGTGCATCGTAACATCATCAGCGTTAATGATTGCTGGGAGTCTCTTACCTACATAGACGTGTACAGTATGTACCGACGTGTATCATTGGGCAGACAAACACGGTGATAAGGGCCAGGTTTGGGTGGCGATGTATTGGACGGGATGGGGTTTGATGGGGTGGAGGGGAGGGGTGGGGGTGTGTGAGGGGGGGGGGGGTGTTGGGGGCTGAAGCGTGTGGGGGTTACTGAAGGGGGGGGGGGGTGCCCGGAAGGGGTGGTATGTTGGGAAAAGATGTAAATGTCCTAAAGGGGTGGGGTGTACTAAAGTAGTTGGGGTGTACTGAAGGGGTAGGGTGTACTGAAGGGGTGGGGTGTACAGAAGGGGATGGGTGTATTGAAGGGGTTGGGGTGTACTGAAGGGGTTGGGGTGTACTGAAGGGGTTGGGGGTTTTCTGAAGGGGTTGGGGTGTACTGAAAGGGTGTACTGAAGGGGTTGGGGTGTACTGAAGGGGTTATTGTGTTCTGAAGGGGTTGGTCATCTTCCCGAGTTAACTGACTTTAAAAGTCCAGTTTCCACCCTTGCCGAACTAGGCTGGTATTATGGCGTTACATTTTGGCTGGGCTAACGAGTCTTTGCAAAGTCCAATCAAAATCGCGCAACGAAATCGAATTCCGGTTCGTAAACTGTCATGCAGATTTCAGTCGATTGCAGGATTTGCCAAGCATGTGCACCGCCAACTCGTTGTCAACAGATATTTTCCAAATCTTTTCATGTTTTTAATCAAGGTGCTCACGTGATTTGATGCACTTCGCGATGAAAGATCCGTTTTATCACAATATAGATCTTGATTATCGATCAGATCGTCCTGACTAGGCGCCAAAATTTTGTGTGAAGCAAACGCAAGTGATACGAGAGGTGGAATCTGATTGGTCCATAGGGGAGGCTTAGAAGGGACATAACTGGTAATAGCCACTTGTGGCGCTACGATCGAGCCCAGTAATTCAAGCCTAGTTCGGCAAGGGTGGAAACTGGACTTTTAAAGTCAGTTAACTCTCTTGCCTCGGGAAGATGGGGGTTGGTGTGTACTGAAGGGATTTGGGAATACTAAAGGGGTTGGGGTGTAGTGAGGGGCTTGTGGTGTACTGAAGGGGTGGGGTGTACTGAAGGGGCTGGGGTGTACTGAAGGGGTGGGGTGTAGTGAGGGGCTTGTGGTGTACTGAAGGGGTGGGGTGTACTGAAGGGGTTGGGGTGTACTGAAGGTGTGTACTGAAGGGGTTGGGTGTACTAAAGGGGTTTAGGTGTACTGAAGGAGAAATCGAGGAGGGGCGATGGGGTGGGGGTGTATTCGCCAAAATAAATCTCAAAGTGTGCTTTTACAGAAATATCCATTTTCCTCGCGATAAACATCTGCACGCTTCCAGAACGAGGTCAATGGCACTTTAAATACCACATCTGCACAGGTTTTTCATTCAGCTCGTGCTGGTGACGTACGTACGCTGCAAACACTGCTAAATATAGCCTCAATATAGTCACCTGACTGTCGAGGCTTCACCGGATTGTAACCACGTGATCAAAACTCAATGAAGATGTTTATCTCAAAAAGGATATTTCTTGAAAGTTTGTCATTACTGTAAGTAATATTCCTTGTCGGCGGAATGTCTTGTTTTCACTTTGTAAGTATTAGCACGCATGCAACTATCTTCGTTTATTAATCATCGCGATATTTATTGATTCTCTATGTGGGGAGGACTATAGTGACGTCACATGATTCTATGTCAAGTGGCGAGGACTATAGTGACGCCGCATGATTCTATTTCAAGTGGCGAGGACTATAGTGACGCCGCATGATTCTATTTCAAGTGGCGAGGACTATAGTGACGTCATATGATTCCATTTTAAGTGGGGAGGACTATAGTGACGCCGCATGATTCTATGTCAAGTGGCGAGGACTATAGTGACGCCGCATGATTCTATTTCAAGTGGCGAGGACTATAGTGACGTCACATGATTCCATTTCAAGTGGCGAGGACTATAGTGACGTCACATGATTCTATTTCAAGTGGCGAGGACTATAGCGACGTCACATGATTCTATTTCAAGTGGCGAGGACTAAAGTGACGTCACATGATTCCATTTCAAGGGGCTAGGACTATAGTGACGTACATGATTCTATTTCAAGTGGCGAGGACTATAGTGACGTCACATGATTCTATTTCAAGTGGCGAGGACTATAGTGACGTCACATGATTCTATTTCAAGTGGCGAGGACTATAGTGACGTCACATGATTCCATTTCAAGGGGCTAGGACTATAGTGACGTACATGATTCTATTTCTAGGGGCGAGGACTATAGTGACGTCACATGATTCTGTGTCAAGGGGCAAGGACTATAGTGACGTCACATGATTCTATTTTTAAGTGGCAAGGGCTATAGTGACGTCACATGATTACCTTTCAAGTGGCGAGGACAATAGTGACGTCACATGATTCTATTTCAAGTGGCGAGGACTATAGTGACGTCATATGATTCCATTTCAAGTGGCGAGGACTATAGTGACGTCATATGATTCCATTTCAAGTGGCGAGGACTATAGTGACGTCACATGATGGAATGCGGACGGAAGACTGACATGGGGAGATAATTGCTCCTATATACCTGCATCACTTTCCTCCAACGTTGGATTTGACCACACTTGAAAATTGGATTTGACCAAAAAAATACAAAATCATCACTACAATACTTGTCGACTTTGCTGTACCGTGATTCGAGACAGACATTATTTCGACATGGTTGACAGACAATGAGTTAGTTATGTTTTATAAGATAATAACTCTAGCAAATGATATTTTTTCAAATAATTCAAACTTAATGAATTTGAACGTGAACACGTAATGAAAAAACAATCCAATAGAAATCGTGTTATTTTCTGATTTTACTGGTTATATTAAATACAGGTTTTTATAAACTGGGCAAAAGAAAGTATACACTTGAAAATTGGATCTGGCCAAAAATTACACACGTTTTCAAAACGACACGGGGCTGAAAACAGTCGTCGAAACACTGTAACATGGTTTCCACAAAAATCTGTCTCCGAGACCCTTAAGAATATATTAAAAAAGGGGGGACCAACTCAAGTCTAGAATGATACAGGTATTAAATACATCACCATCGAATAACCAATTTATGTTTGTTTCATTTTAGACCATCAAACACATCTCTCTCTCTCTCTCTCTCTCTCTCTCTCTCTCTCTCTCTCTCTCTCTCTCTCTCTCTCTCTCTCTCACTCTCGTTTCTTTTCTCCTCCCAATCTTCATTTTCGTCTTTCTATTTTCCTCTTCTCTCACTCCCTCCCTCCACCCGCCATCTCTGTTTCGTCTCAACTCTCTCATTTCTCACTTCCGTCATTCTACACGATCACACGTTTTATCCACTCCAAGTCATTCCAGCTATTTAAATCAACAACGTTTTGAAATCATAACCAGACCATTCAGCTGACTTCCAGTGAAATTTCACAAAATGTAGTTTATACCTAACTCGTTACCTGGTAACATCGCTGAATAAACTGTCGGAAAGTTAAACCGATGACATTTAAAACATCAATTGCATAGTTTAACGGGATAGCGCCCGTGGCTTAAGCAGAGGTCAGTTTGAGCGTTGCAGTATACAGCTGAAGAAAACAGCTAGCCAATTCATGCCCCAGTTACAACTTGATCAGCGCCCAACGCTCGTCAGCTGAAGCCCGTATGGAGCATTCAAGTAAAGTCACGTGATTTCAGAAAGCTGCACTTGAATTTCAAACTTTAGACTTTTGATGGGGCTCAATATGGGTGGGTACAACGGAGAGTTTCATATGTAACTGGAACGGAGTGTTTCATATTCGTATACTTTCTTCGTTAATATAGTCCTTCAACCTGTTTGAGGTTTGCTTATGGCTGGATATAGTCAATGAAAGATTGCGGTATTTATCAGAGATAAAGCAATACAATGCGATTTGCTTAATGTGCAATGCGCAGTTATAATTATATCAATGATAACAAACCATTATAAATATGTATATATTTCATTATTTTGTGCTATTATATTTTATTTGTTTTAATAAATGTTTACAGGCATAGGTTTTATTTATAAACTTTATATTAGGGTATAATTATCATTCCGTTTCAAATGACAAGTATCTGTCATGATTTTATCATAAACCCTTGACCTTACTTTGACCTTGACCTACTCTGCCCATGAGTAGATATTGTTACGATTCTCATATCATATCAGATAACATATCGTGCTCTTGCATTGACATCCTATTAGTGAACAATTCCAACATGACAAAATATTCATATAAAAAGAGACTACATATACGTCCGTTACTCTTTGATACTTAATGATGTACATATTTGTCAGAGTCATGTACAAGTTCGTGATGTAGCTGATATTTAGCGCCTATCTGCATTTTATATCACTTTATCTTTGTATCATACAGTACATTACAACTGTCAGCCGTTAGTTAAACAACCGCTTGTTTGTACAAGTGTTTAATACAATATTGTGAAGTGCATACGGTAAAATCAATGTGACAAGTTGCTTACATATTTAGGAAATTGTATTTTTAGCCTCAAACGGAAATATGTCAATGGCGCTGTCACTTAGGTCTTACATGTACATGTGCGATATGACGTATATTCACCGGTTGTACATTTCAGGTCAAAAAGTGAAATCGACATGAACAGTGAAATCGACATGAACAGTGAAATCGACATGGACGGTGAAATCTACATGAACGGTGAAATCGACATGCACGGTGAAATCTACATGGACGGTGAAAATCGACATGCACGGTGAAATCGACATGAACGGTGAAATCGACATGAACGGTGAAATCGACATGAACGGTGAAATCGACATGGACGGTGAAATCGACATGAACGGTGAAATCTACAAGCACGCTACGTGATCGTTTCTGTAAATAATTGAAACCACAGTTAAGACCTGCATGGTGTGGGGGTGGGGGTGGGGGTGGGGGTGGGGTTGGGGGTGGGGGTGGGGGTGGGGGTGGGGGGTGGGGTTGGGGGGGGGGGCAGGGGGTAGGGTGAGGGGGTTGCAGTTTCAGATCCACCAGGAAGCTATTCGAGCATTCAAGTAGCATGCAGATAATATATTGAAACATGCAGTGACTTCGCTCCATCGAATTATCTACGTGAGCGTGCGTTAATGCACCGTTATGTATTAACGCGCACGCGCACGAATGTTTCTTGTTAGTACATGTCACCGTGACCTTCACCCCCATATAGACGCTTTTACCATATTGCGGTATGAATTATATACAAAAACGTTTATGTCGGTATTACGGTATTGTTATAGGCCCAGTGTACATAATGTGAAGAATACGGTGTACAATGATGAATTTCTGAATGTCATTGCATGATATATATACACAGTGGGATAGCATGATATATACACAGTGAAAGTTACACGTTGTCTTGTTGGTGGTGAATGACAATAATTATGCAAATTCATCTTTTTAGATTAATATATTGTTGTTCCATATACATTTATATTTCATTATATTTACAGCAAACTAACCAAAAATTTATTTTCATCTTCAACTTCATTCAAAGATCAGTACTCAAATTATTAAGTATATTTATGTCAATGTATAAATTTAAGATTGTTATACTTTCAAATATAAAAACTACATTTTTTATAGCCTGTAAAATAACGAAATAATAAACTTTCTTTTGACTTTTTAATCAATTAACTTTGCTCGGTTAAATTAAGTTTTAAATATTTGGAGAAAACAATATTTACTAGAGTTGTTATTTTATAATAATTATCTAACTAATTGTCTATCAACCATGTCGAATCTCGAATAACGGTACCTCAACAAACAGAAACGCGTATCTTAGTGCGGATTTAAAAAAAATGAATATTCTTCATTTTACATTTATCGTATTTCGAATAGAGAAAATAAAAGTTAAAATATTTCCATTGTTTACATTTAAAAAATGTTGAGTACAATCTTCGTGGATAGATCCGTTGCTACGTTGACTGTGTTTACAGGGAGATCTTCCACATGGTGTGATGTGAATCTCTGCCCCAAAAAAGTAACATTTATATCCATCAATGTACACTTGCTGTCGCCCGTGATCCCGGCACACACAATGGAACGTTTGAGCATCCAGATAAGACTGCCGTGAACACGTCAAGTGGTAGGAAAATATACTACTCAAAAAAGTTAAGGGCCACCCGCTTCTTTCATATTGCTATAGTTAATCTGTCATGCCATAGTAATAGGAAAGAGTCGTTCATGACAGATTAACTGTAGTAACTTTTTTGAGTAGTATACAAAACTTGAGTTAATAATGATTACGTGTTTTATCAAAGGGTTGTAGTGAGTGAGTGAGTATTGTTTTACGCCGCTTTTAGCAATATTCCAGCAATATAACGGCGGGGGACACCAGAAATGGGCTTCACACATTGTACCCATGTCGGGAATCGAACCCGGGTCTTCGGCGTGACGAGCGAACGCTTTAACCCCTAGGCTACCCTACCGCCCCTCAAAGGGTCGTAAGGAAACTTCTTTCAATTGATGTGTAGACGCTGTAGATGCCTCTTGTATCATTTTAAATATATATTGTCTACGATCTTGTGAATTCATGTCGTGACAGCAAGGGAAACAAGTCCTGCCTAAATCTCAGTAATTCGAATCACTTACTAAACCGGATAAACTTTCGGTCCCATACACGCCTAAGTAGATCATGTACTCTATCATGAGTGTCTCCTAAGACTACGAAAGCTGGATAACAGGACATTTTGTTGTTTTTGTTTGTTTATTGTTTAACGCCGCATTCAGAAATATTCCAACTATTTGACGGCGGGCTGTAAATAATCGAATCTGGACCAGGCAATCCAGTTACTGACATCCTAAGCATCGATCCACGCAACTGGGATATGACGACATGCATCAACCAAATCAGCGAGCCTGACCAACCGATCCCGTTAGTCGCCTCTTACGATAAGGCACTATATGTAAATGCGTTGTTATTGTTGCGTATTTCGTGACACAAAGAAACTAATTCTGTCTGTCTGTCTTCTGCCTGTCCCATAGAAGACATGTTTTGACAGATACCACTGTGACTTTACCATAAACTGAAGGTCACGAAGGCAGAGCGGAATTAATATCATACTGGTTAGTGAGATTTTATCTTACATCGCATCGGCAATATCGCGACGAGAACAAGTTAAACATTGTCAAATATCTGCCAACAAGGAATTTGAAACAGTAGGATAAATATCACAGCTTTTGATATAAAAAAATCGCGTCAAAATTAAAAACCTATCTTTAAGCCGGACTGACAGTCTTATCAATTAGTCACCATTTACGGAGTGGTCAGCATACGCACGTGACAATACACACGTGACGAAACACACATGCAAGTACACAACAGCTCATTAATCGAGTGATTTTGAATATGGAAATTAAATTAATTTTAAGACATTGTGTTTTTATCATAGCTTCCATTTGTGGGACGAAACAGACCGAAAGTACTGTCCTAGTATCATCACAGATTTTCAGTGATCCATTCATATTATTTTCACCGCTATTTCGCCTTTTACGCCCATTGGAATCTGTTTCGGTGGATAATCGAGACTGGTTTTTCTCTGTCCTTGACGTTTTACATTTACACACAGTAAAGGGACTCACCAGCGCGCTGGAATTCGTATGTAAAATAGTATCGATGTTTGAACATATTTTCCTATTCGGGTTCAGTGCCCTGTGCTCATCGTGAGTGTAAGTCACATAGAAACAATCATATTCCTTGTCTGTGGCCGGTGTGGTGGCCCCGTGGGTAAGCGTCCGCTCGTCTCGACAAAGGCTCGGTTTCGATTCCCCACACGGGTACATTGTGTGAAGTCAATTTCTGGTGTCACCTCCTGTGATGATTCTGAAATATTCGTAAAACCGAAATCGCTAACCCACTGCGAGAATAAAATAAATATTCACATTCTGCTTTCATTTCCGATTCCACACTAAACTCCAGGACAAAAGATAGAATATACTTGCAAATTGGACTTGACTAAAAAACGAAAACGTTATAAAAACTTAACTAAGCTCAAAACAGTCGCCGAAACACTGCAAACGCATGGTTCAAAACACAACTATGATACCCGTGTCAAATACATCACCATCAAATAACCATTTCTTTTTTTAGCCACCATCAAACATAGATGTATACTTTCTTTTGCCCGACAGTTCGTGTAAGTATTGTGTGTTTTATTATATTAAACGCGGATGTCAAATTCAGCAGATAATATATTTAAAGACTAATTATTGTCGAACTCGGCCGAAATAGCTTTAAGAACACTTATAATTATTTATGCGCCATGTGTTGGACCTTGAAATCGAAATAGGAGTGAAATAGTCTTTGATAATTGCAAATAAACGTAACAGGTATTTATTGATTGAATTGTTTCTATGACAACCGCAGTATGCTAAACTCTTAAAATGATCTAACCACAAACTGGGCACATGCGGATCACCATACATTGTACGTCAAGTAGATATCACCAAGCACTCAAGTTTAATTGTATTTTTAAGCCGTTTGAAGTCTGAAATCAAACGGTTGCAGTCAGGTAGAATGTTTCTATGGCAACGTCTTAATTCTATCCATTAAACACTACGAAGCAGTCAATTGGGGTTTACGGTAGCCAGTCTTTATGGTACACCGCGAGTAGACAGCGGTGATACAACATTGTACCGCCAATAATTGAATAAGTACTTTTAATGAGTTTACAGATGGGCATTACTTGTACCCTGGCTATGTGTATGGGGTTACCTCCAAATTGTCAGACACCTTATACCAGGATTAGTCAAGGCTGGTTAGTTAACTAATAGTTAACTGTTTACCTTTCATTGAAGTGGAACAAACAAAAATAACCAGACATTTTGAGGAATTTACAGGAGAGGTTCATCATGCACTTTTAATCATCAAATCACACCAGAAATCACACATTTTGAAGTATTCACCAGAAATCACATATGTGAATTATTTACCGGATATATTTATTCAACTTTGATGTGGAACATATTTCACTATAACCACTCATACAGCGGACGAAAATGTTATCGCCCCACATAAGAAATAATATTATTACATTATTGGAAAGACACTATATATACAATATACACTGAAACGTGTGATATCACACATTTTGAAGTTCTTACAAGATATATTTCTTTACATTATTGCAAAAGACAATATATTCCTCAAAGTTGTTGTTGTTGTTGTTGTTGTTGTTGCTTTAAGTGTCTAAGAGGTCTCCTTCTGCCTTACAACTTACAAACACAATCCTAATCTATCTGATGATTGGATCGTCTGACAAATGGGAACGAACATTTTACTTTAACACACACACACACACACACACACACACACACACACACACACACACACACAGAGGGAGAGCGAGAGAGAGAGCGCGAGAGAGAGAGAGGGAGGGAGAGAGAGAGCGCGAGAGAGAGAGAGAGAGGGAGAGAGAGAGCGAGAGAGAGAGAGGGATATTTTTATTGTGTCCCACATTTAGTATATGCAGTGTTTAAGTCTTGATGGGGTACAATTGTACTAAATGTCCGACACAAATGCGTTACATTATAGTAAAATATATAGTAAAATACGACATAAACTAACTAAAATACATAAAAGCGAACATCGTTTACACTAATAGCTACGCAAATGTGCCCGATGGTTCACGCATCCAGACCCCACCCCTATACAGTACCATACCGCCCCCCCACCCCCCCGCACCCGTCGACATCCACCCAAATTACCTACTATCATACCTGGTATAAGCTGTATTGAATCACTTTAACAATTGTATATGTATTGACATTAATATTATAATGGTATAAGATGTAGTGACATTAATCTAACAATGGTATAATATGTATTGACTTCACTTTAACTGCGGGTCTTTGTATATGTATTGACTTTACACTTGGTATTCATTAATTATACTGCAGGGTGTACCTGGATTGATATGTGTGAAATGATTATTAATTTACAATCAGTATATTTACATGTATGTATTAATATGCAGATGAAGGGATGTGAATTTTACATTGGCCTTACTACAGTTTGTAGTGTTTTGTAGAGCTGTTTGTTCAGTCCAGCTATAAGAATGTAAGCAATCGTGTCTGGACCAGATAATCCAGTGATTGATATATTTAGCACGACGCACGATGACACGTAATCTATCAAGTCAACGTGCCACATTTTTACAGTAGATATATGTACAGACTTGAAGTGTGCGGTGGATATTCTTAGGGACATTAACATAACAGGGGACCCGTGAAGATCCGGGGTAGAATAGGTCTTCAGCAACCCATGCTTGCTGTAACAGACAAGTATGCTTGTCGTAAGAGGCGACTAACGGGATCGGGTGGTCAGGCTCGCTGACTTGGTTGATGCATGTCATCGATCCCAATTGCGTGGATCGTTGCTCATGATGTCAATCACTGGATTGTCTGGTCCAGACTCGATTATTTACAGACCGCCGTCATATAGATGGACTATTGCTGAGTCCGGCGTTAAACAACAAACAAACAAACAAACATAACAAGGATATGAGAAGAGACTTTCAGTTCACAGGCACATGTGCATAGGGCTTTATGTACAGTTGAGTTAGACTTTGATAAACGAAATTAATCGGATATGAAATTAATATGAATAACGAAATGACTTCCGAAGAATCTGGGGTATATATATGCTTACCTGTGAAGATCCGGGGGTGAATAGGTCTTCAGCAACCCATTTTGGCCGTAAAAAGCGACTATGTTTGTCGTAAGAGGCGACCAACAGGATCGGGTAGTCAGGCTCGCTGACTTGGTTGATGCATGTCATCGATCCCAATTGCATGGATCGATGCTCATAATGTCAATCACTGGATTGTCTTGTCCAGACTCGATTATTTACAGACCGCTTTTAAATAGATGGGCTGTTGCTGAGTGCGGCGTTAAACAACAAACACACATAACAAGGATATGAGAAGAGACTTTCAGTTCACAGGCACATGTGCATAGGGTTTTATGTACAGTTGAGTTAGACTTTGATAAACGAAATTAATCGGATATGAAATTAATATGAATAACGAAATGACTTCCGAAGAATCTGGGATATATATATGCTTACCTGTGAAGATCCGGGTTAGAATAGGTCTTCAGCAACCCATTTTGGCCGTAAAAAGCGACTATGTTTGTCGTAAGAGGCGACTAACGGGATCGGGTGGTCAGGCTCGCTGACTTGGTTGATGTATGTCATCGATCCCAATTGCGTGGATCGATGCTCAGGATGTTAATCACTGGATTGTCTGGTCCAGACCCGATTATTTACAGACCGCCGTCATATAGCTGGAATATTGCTGAGTGTGGCGTTTAACAATAAACAAATAAAAAAATCGCAATTTTAGTTTAAATCATCTTGATTATCGTATGATCTGACGTTAAAGTGAGGCAAGCACCGCTTCACTGTAAAAGTTGATGTTATTGATAAAAAACAATTGCGTGACTTGAGCAAAATATGTAACATGTAATCATACAAATGTTGGTTTAAATACGCATGATTATAAATTGCATCCATGCACAAGGAAATAATACCCTCTCTGAAACCCTCTCCGTAGCGCCAAGTAAAAGCATAATGACAGTGACAATATTTAAACTTTAACAATCTAACCATTTTCCAAAGGATCATGCCTAACATGAATATTCGACATATATATTTAAAGACAATAATATTTTTGGACCTCCTACCGAATTGACACGTGACATCCGTGCCTTACTATAATCACCTGCCCACAATCAACACAAACGACAAGCTTCACCTTCTCATTTGCGATATTTTAAACTACAACTCACCACTTACATTTCCGAGTATGTTTTTAGTGAGTGAGTGAGTATGGTTTTACGCCGCTTTTAGCAATATTCCAGCAACATCACGGCGGGGGACACCAGAAATGGGTTTCACACATTGTACCCATGTCGGGAATCGAACCCGGGTCTTCGGCGTGACGAGCGAACGCTTTAACCACCAGGCTACCCGGCCGCCCCTTGAGTGTGTTAATAAAAAATATACCGAGATGTGAATTTCTTACGAAAATATATACTGAATGAAAATCCATGAAACGAAAAATCACTGCCCATTTTTAATCTTACATCATGGATAAAATCCTAATAACAGATGATATATATAAATCATACATTTACACCTGAAATAAATGTCATCGGGAACTGGACAGCGGGGATTAAAAGTAAATAATGAAGTCATGAGGAGCAGGTCAGTCTGGTTCCCAGATTAAACGATTGGTCAGTTTAAGGTCAGTAGAATGATAAGTTGCTCGTACCTACATTGACCTCGTCTTGACCCGAGGCGTGGGCTATATACATGTTATCTCCAAGCTCGTCCGCCGCAGGCGCTGTAATTGACAAGTGCGTGTCACGTGTCATTGTGATATCGTGTATATTTCACTTCGCCACGTGTTTGTATGTCGTGTAGATTTATTTGTTGATTTAAGACTTGCGCTGTTTAATTAACTTTATTTATGAGTTCAATTTAACAATGGATCTTCATACATGTACGCTGAATGGTTCATGGCTCTGCATGTAATGGTAGAATATTGGATTTTCTGAGCATTGATTTTAATTAAAAAGTCACATGTTATGAATTTAAATACGTTTACATCAAGGGTAATCTGGAAATAAGGATATTAGATTAATAAACGATGTCAGTTTGCAGTTAAGATAACATTTAGATTACCATTCTATTTTAAAGATCAATTTGTCGCCGAGTTGATATTCTGGGTTATCAGAAATTACAAATGTTTATCATAAAATGAAAAATGATTATCATAAAAAAGAATACATGAATATTGAAACTGTTCATTAGCTATTCTAGAAATATAAACTTCACGAATAGTCATTGAATAGCGTTGACGTTTCTTCTGTTAAATAGTGAATTGGGTAAAACGCCCCTTTAAACAGGTGTGGTGGTGTGTGTATATGTGCGACTCAGCTTTTAAAAAGGATAATTAAATATGTCATTCTATTTCAATATACACTTGACATATTATGGTTATAAAATATCTCTATCAAAGGTGGAGTAGTATGTATAATCTATTTTACCGATGTAGTAATTGCTCTGATGTGGTTAAATATAAACAATTCTTTACGTGATAATTCAGCGGTTGTACTGCTTAAACTGATGAATTAATTCTCATTTAACGAAATTCCGAATTCATTAATATTTTGTACGTTTTGGTATAACTACAAACATAAATTCAGTCTTGTGGTGTTTAATGGAGTGAGTGCGTTGGGGTTAACGCCGCTTTTAACAGTATTCCAGTTATTGGTTTAACGGAAACAAGCGAGCGATAGCCATTGGCGGGGTATAGATACGTAACAGTGGAAATTCCGTCCTGAACAGGACTCCACTGATATCACTACGATTTAAAATAAAACATGACGCTAAATTCGTGCGAAAATGTAAGTCTTGTTTTGTGATAAACCCGCGCTTCGAGTGGGCGCTTGATGACTACCTCCTAGACAATTCAAGGTTCTGTTCAGTTTAAACACGGCATGTCAGCTTAATGTTAAAGGAATGTCCAGGGTAACGCAGCTTGTGCACATACCCGGTATATATTGCAGATAGCGAGTAGAACTCCTCTGTGAAGTTCCGTGTTAGAGTAGGCCTTCAGCTACCCATGCTTGCCCTTAGAGGCGACTAACGGGATCGGGTGGTCAGGCTCGCTGACTGGGTTGATGAATGTCATCGTGTTTGCGTATTGACATCACATTATACAAATTATCCGAAACAACAAAATGTGATTGCACTCTGTGCCGTCCGAAGAAAACAAAAATATGTTTATGATGAATAACCGTATCATTTCCAGCGCATCTCTACATCTCCGATAGGCCTTAAAGTACACGTTATGTTAGACTAACATCTAGTCTCTGAAATGAACATATCGTACAGACAAAAACAGTTGTTCAGTTATCTTAATAAAAATGTAATAAAAGGGAGCCCAGTGACTCTCTTCATTTTTAGATACTGATTTCCTGATACTGCAGTAATCTAGACTTGCCAAACATTATAGACTTGCATGGGCTGTATTTGATATATATTTGTATAAGGGTCTGTAAGACAGACTAACATTATGTTTGAACACTAAATACCTAGACTTACTCAAATCCCTTATCTCAAAGTATATATACCGGTACTTTACTTAAACAAAGTAACAACTACCGATTTTATTTTGCGATCTAAAATCATTAATCACCATCACATTCGTTGAAATATAGAATAAGTATTACTGATTTTGGCTTTTTATATCTGTAGAAGAGTATTTATTCCTTATATTAAAGAAACACCGAAATCGCCGACAACGGCTCAATCTCATTAAAATCAGCTGTTTCGCGGTAGCGAAAACTAAGATCCGATTTTAATGAGATTGGCAACAGCTATTTTTCAAACGTATACCACTAAACAAATTAAGCACCATTATGGATTATTTCATACACTGTAGTTAGCCTGTCATGGCATGACAGATTAACCATAGTAATATGAAAAATTAGAGAGACCCTTAACATTTTTTTAGTAGAATATGACAAATAGTTAGCATAAATATTGCCCGTATTCAAGGGATGGCTTTTCTTGAAATTGTGAACAATATTTCGTCAATATCGTGGGTATAGCAATATGTACCATGAACGTCTTTTTGTGTTTACATTAAGCCTTGTGGGGAATCGAACCCCGATATCCTTTGTGCCAGCGAACTGATTGACCACTAGGCTACCCTTACACTAGCTGTGTATTAAGTGGCTTCCATCTGTTCTCATCGAATGGACTGATAGGCTCTCAACTGCTGCCCCAATCAATCAAAATATTCCCCGAACGAATAACCGCAGGACTTTGGACTAATTTATCAAATGAGTCTACTGAAAATTAATCAGCTAATCGATCTCTGTACTAAAACCTTTCACACTATATTCCCACACACAGCCTTGAAACATTTGTACAGTCGCTTCTCGTTAATAATTTCCGTTCATTAATAATAGAAATGCTGTCTGTGGATTTCCATCCTGTTTTAACAACTAGCAAATCTTAATAACCTCCTTCACCAACACAAACACCTCCCACCCATCCTCGCCCACTCGCCCTCACCACGACTCCTCATCGCCACCTACACCGACGTCCCACCGCCCTCAACGACCACTCTCCTCCACGTCGTCGCCTCGCCACCCCACAATCCCTTCACATAGCTCGTGCGACGTGACATTTCCAGCACCAGTAAATAGGAGTTTTATCACACCCTCGTGTATCTGTTTATTTCAACAATGTGCGACCTCTATTACCCCGTGCATTATTAAAGAATGCCAGAGGCGTGACGTCCACTGGTGTGAAATGGACTACCCTTGATCAATGACAAACAATGCCTGATGAACGCTATGCGTAACGCTTTGAGTGAAATCGACATTTTCGGTTCGTATGTTTGGCATGCAATATGTGGTATGTCACTTTCACGGGATTTGTGATTTTATATCTTTTCAGACCCCACAATGAGTTTGTTGAAACAACTTCTAAGGCGGCAGACGTATATCTTAATATATAGCGGGACATTTCAAATAGTCGTAATACACTTCATGGAGTCGAAATACATGTGATGCGATCGTGATAGATTTTATTCGGTCATAATACATATATCTACGGGGAAAAAACATTGCTTCAAACACCGCTTGACTGATATGATCAACATATCCACCACCGGCTGATTGATACGATCGACATATCCATCACCGCCTGCCTGATATGATTGACATATCCACCGCCGCCTGATTAATATGATCAATATTTCCTTCGCCTAACTGATATGACGACGGTCTGTAAATAATCCAGTCTGGGCCAGACAATCCAGTGACTGACATCATGAGCATCGATCCACACAATTGGGACGCGATATCATGCAGATATGATATCATCGATATATACACCCGACATGTCTACTGAAACATTTCTAAGAAAATGTACAACTTTATGGATGAAACATTATTATTCGTGTCATTATCACGTTTTAGTCCCGGGCCAGATTCATGAACTATATCGAATCCAGTTTAGTGTGACGCGACTAAAAATAAACGAGAAACATGTGATCACTCTTGGATGATTAACCATCATGAAGACAAATGCTCACACTATCAATCACTCGTTTGTCTCCCCCAGGATCGATCACATATTGCACGTTGCGTTAAATCCTCCTCCTTGTTTGAACAACACACAATGATGAAGCGCTGTGTGCAATGCATGAATTGAAATTGACATGGCACGTAGAGCGCTGTAACCAGCTGGTCGCTGCTGCAATTACTCCGTTAATGCGGCAGCCTTGTTATAAATATGTTACGTGTAACACTGTCAAGGAGTAGCAAAAAAGATCGATGTCCAAAAAAAACAAAAACTTACCCAACCCCCAATCCAAAGCCAGCGGTTACCATCGCTTCGTTAGTAATTGGAAGTAAAACATTTGTCATGAGTGCCTACTGTCTTAGTGCTTACGGAGTCTTAAATGAGAGGGAGAGCGAGAGAGAGAGAGAGAGAGAGAGAGAGAGAGAGAGAGAGAGAGAGAGAGAAAGAGAGAGAGAGAGAGAGATATTTTTATTGTATCATACATTTAGTGCAGTGTTCACAGAGAGAGAGAGAGGGAGAGAGAGAGATATATTTTTATTGTATCATACATGTAGTTCAGTGTTCAGAGAGAGAGAGAGAGAGATTTTTATTGTATCATACATTTAGTGCAGTGTTCACAGAGAGAGAGAGAGAGAGAGAGAGAGAGAGAGAGAGAGAGATTTTTATTGTATCATACATTTAGTGCAGTGTTCACAGAGAGAGAGAGAGAGAGAGAGAGAGAGAGAGAGAGATTTTATTGTATCATACATTTAGTGCAGTGTTCACAGTGAGAGAGGGGAGAGAGAGAGAGAGATTTTTATTGTATCATACATTTAGTGCAGTGTTCACAGAGAGAGAGAGAGAGAGAGAGGGAGAGAGGGAGAGAGAGAGAGAGAGAGAGAGAGAGAGATTTTTATTGTATCATACATTTAGTGCAGTGTTCAGAGAGAGAGAGAGATTTATTGTATCATACATTTAGTGCAGTGTTCACAGAGAGAGACACAGAGAGAGGGAGAGAGAGAGAGATTTTTATTGTATCATACATTTAGTGCAGTGTTCACAGAGAGAGAGAGAGGGAGAGAGAGAGAGAGAGATAGATTTTTATTGTATCATACATTTAGTGCAGTGTTCACAGAGAGAGAGAGAGAGAGAGAGAGAGAGGGAGAGAGAGAGAGAGAGAGATAGATTTTTATTGTATCATACATTTAGTGCAGTGTTCAGAGAGAGAGAGAGATTTATTGTATCATACATTTAGTGCAGTGTTCACAGAGAGAGACACAGAGAGAGGGAGAGAGAGAGAGATTTTTATTGTATCATACATTTAGTGCAGTGTTCACAGAGAGAGAGAGAGAGGGAGAGAGAGAGAGAGATAGATTTTTATTGTATCATACATTTAGTGCAGTGTTCACAGAGAGAGAGAGAGAGAGAGAGAGAGAGGGAGAGAGAGAGAGAGAGATTTTTATTGTATCATACATTTAGTGCAGTGTTCAGAGAGAGAGAGATTTATTGTATCATACATTTAGTGCAGTGTTCACAGAGAGAGACACAGAGAGAGGGAGAGAGAGAGAGATTTTTATTGTATCATACATTTAGTGCAGTGTTCACAGAGAGAGAGAGAGAGGGAGAGAGAGAGAGAGATAGATTTTTATTGTATCATACATTTAGTGCAGTGTTCAGAGAGAGAGAGAGATTTATTGTATCATACATTTAGTGCAGTGTTCACACAGAGAGAGAGAGAGAGAGAGAGAGAGAAAGAGAGATTTATTGTATCATACATTTAGTGCAGTGTCCAGAGAGAGAGAGAGAGAGAGAGGGAGAGAGAGATATATTTTTATTGTATCATATATTTAGTGCAGTGTTCACAGAGAGAGAGAGAGAGAGAGAGAGATTTTTATTGTATCATACATTTAGTGCAGTGTTCACAGAGAGAGAGAGAGAGAGAGAGTGATTTTTATTGTATCATACATTTAGTGCAGTGTTCACAGTGAGAGAGGGGAGAGAGAGAGAGATTTTTATTGTATCATACATTTAGTGCAGTGTTCACACACAAAGAGAGAGAGAGAGAGAGAGAGAGAGAGAGAGAGAGAGAGGGGGGGGGGAGAGAGAGAGATATTTTTATTGTATCATACATTTAGTGCAGTGTTCAGAGAGAGAGAGAGAGAGGATAAACGGATGTATGTTCGCCGAGTCGAAAGACGGGTTGTCGGTATTCTTCAGCAACACTAATGGATGATCGGTAGATTGGTTGAGTTTAAAGCAAGTAACTTCATGTCAAGACTCATTATATCAGCTTCATTATTGATTTTGCACATATATTTATTTTATTATCACATTATTATTTTTACACATGAATATTTCATAATACGATTTTGTTATACGAGAACTATTAAGGGATTATGGCCATTATAAATCAAGAAATAATCACCAGTACTATGAGGTCTAGGGACGTAACTCTGTATAACCAATTCTGCTTGAAGGTGAGGAGAAATGTGGTTTATCCTCGCGTTCAAGATTGCTTCACTAATATAGCGACGTGCGTGCGTGTATGTGTGTCGCTGCTTGTATTAGTCCGGACTATACAGATTTTATAGTGCTAGCCCATTGAGATACCATGGGGATGTAGGGTGGAAGTTATGTACACGAGTGCCTTAATTGTCCATTTTTGGTCAAAGAAATACATAAAACATATATGCCTACCGCCTCACATTCTTTTAATATTCGGATGAAAATCTACTAGTTCATGTTTTTTGTTAATCCTGTCTATTAACTGAAAGGGGAACAATTGAATATTAGAACTTGACACTTGGTGTTCATGCATGGGGGACCTGAAGGGACAGTACAGTGTGGCGCCAGCACAGGGCTGTTAAAGAGTTAAGTCAAACTTTTGCCAGCTCCTAATTGAACCTTATCAAAGAATGGATAACTGCGTTCTTTTATAGGGAAGGGTAAATTCACAATTATTTCCTTCTGATGTTCAGATTTTTCATATAACAGTCCCCATTACACTGACATAGAATAAATCATCTACTGGAACATTTCTTCGTACATCTACTCTGAGGAATTCATTCCAAACGATTCAAACCAAACTGAGCCGTAGCAGCAGTGGTGGTGGTGGTGGCAGCAGCAGCAGCAGTGGTGGTGGTGGTGGCAGCAGCAGCAGCAGCAGCAGCAGCAGTGGTGGTGGTGGTGGCAGCAGCGGCAGCAGCATGACATTGGCCACAGAAGGTCCATTTGTGCCCACGCTACTCTTAAAATATCTTATCGAGTTATTCCCCTTTTTTAGCAACTATGAAATGTGTTAATTTCCTTTCGGTAATCGAAATGTGTACTATAAAATGCGCTTGATTAGGTATGTGAAATACAGCTTATTCTAAACGACAATTCTGACATATTTTATTGAATGACGTCAATGATTGTGGTGAATTTACGCAAACAGATAAAATATTGCGATTCAATGCTTCGTTTCCACCATCACAGACCAATATCTCCAAGTGCACCAAAGCCAAGCGGCTCTCGTCTCCATTCAGCCCAAACACAGCTGCTTCGAACAGACACAAAACCTCTCAATCGTACCGAGCTATCAAAAAATGACTGAATATTACGGATTTGCAAGCCGCGAGCAGCGATGGCAGCCTCGCAATAACATTAACGCCGGCCTAGTCTCCAACGACGCCGAAATGCCGTGAATTTGAAAATTAAATCTTAGAAGCTCTTTCACTATTCGTAGTGGAGACATCGATTTACTGGGAGACAGGGAAGGACATTAAAGTTTGATAAATCCCTCGCCATTGACTTGCCCTGTGTCAGCCACATCGGTTCGCGTAATCAATTTATGGCTAATTTCACCCGAAATAATCGCTTCACACACGCGCTGCTATCATCGAAACCCCACAATTATTCAGCAAAACAGCCCCCAGCACCATCCTTATCTCCGTCCCAAGATGGCCGCCTGTCAAAACCCTCCAGTCCATTTTTGCGTGTGCAGCACGTGCATTGACTCTGCCTCGTGACCTAGGTTTGCACGTGAAAAACGTGGACGGCGAATGTAAACATATTTCTCTCATTGCGCTTGCACGCGACTCGGCAATTCCGTGCCCATGAAGCGTCGATACACCGCTTGTAAAACAAACATTAATATACAGCTCCTCATTGGCTGACCGGTCGTTACCATGGAGACGATTTCCCTGAGGGTAGGTTGAAAAGAAGGAACCGTTGATGGGGGATTGGAAAATGTGCTTGCTGCAATAGGACAAAGCTTACACTGGAGCGTTATCGAGCAAGCTATCTCAGCAAAGATTCTTTATTAACCGTTTCTGCCGAAGGCGGGGTAGGATGAGACTCGCTCTGTCACGTTCTAACACTGCTAAGTTTCAACAGAATAAGAAAGAAATTAAATCTATTGATCCTTCATAGCAAGAAAGAGATGTAACAAGGTTGCTGTGGTCGATCTTCAAATAATCTAACCATTTTAAGATGATTGGTGCATTAAGAAATCAACAAAGGTCAATAATGAGATATTTGACCACGCACGTGTGCCTGCAAGCTGTGGGCCGTTGGGTCAGGGAAATTGACAAAGTAGCCAATATACCTGAAAACTATTAGCTATCGATTTTCTATCTTTCCCCGACAATCATTTTCAAACAGGCGATATTTTCCAGTCGCAGATAACGCTTGATGTCTATTTGCACGAAAAGACGCTGGAGGGAGCACGTAGGCAATTCATGCATACAAACTGCATTAGAAAAGCGTCGTATTTCACCGTATTACACAAGTCATGCACTCAATGGTAAGTATATCTGACAAACGAAATAAATTGCCTCTGGTACATATTGCACTCTTACTCGCATTGTACTGTTAAAAATTCCAAAATGTTCGGACTGTCGTGAACACGGCGCTTCCCTAAGTTCCTCTTAATTCTGTTAATGGAGTGAGTGAGTGAGTGAGTGACTGAGTTCAGTTCTAACGTGCCAGTTTGAGTGGAGGGAAAGACCCAAATGATGCAGGCCTCAGACGTTTACCCTCGGTGAAACCCACGTGTACGGTATGGTGCTGCAACCCCAAGAAACATAACTGGGGTTCGAACCCAGGACGATATGTCTCTTGCAGCCTTAACACAGCCTTAACAGCTGGGCTACACGTGTCTCCAAAAACAGATGAGTTTGAACCGACATATGAAGTGAAACTGTCACGTTGTGATCAATCAGCTGTTTGCATTAAACGTCAAAGCTTCCGTTCTATTTCGTTCTTTTGAAAATATACCTAAAGAATTTTGTTATTCGAAAGTAAATATTTAATTCCTGATATAACGAAGTCGTTTGTAGCGAAGAGTCCGCTGGTAATAATACGAGTGTTTCTGGGAATGGTAAACACATGTTTGTTGTAACTGTTTGATACTTTTGTTTAGGTGAATAACGAATTTCGGATATAACGAACTGTCCTTTGAATTGGAAATCGTCACATCCGGAGTTGGAAGTGGTGTACACTGGATTCGAACAGCTTCTTGAAACGTGCATGGCAGTTACGCTTGTATCCAAATCGGTACAATTTCACAGCGTATCACAGCAATATTGCATCTATACTGCCGGCCAAAACAAAGTATACACCCATGTCTGATGCTGACTGAAATGAGTTATTCGATGGTGATGTATTTGATACGAGTATCATTGGCGATATTATATGCATCATGACATTATATATAATATGTAAAAAATATAAAAATAAATAACAATTGCCCTATATCATATCAAAAACTAGGCAGAATCATATCCACACAATCATATTTTTTTATTATTAAACTGATTTGTAATAATACCGACTTAATCATAGGGTGTGGAGAGTTGGGGTGTGGAGAGTTGGGATGTGGAGAGTTGGGGTGTGGCGAGTTGGGGTGCGGGGAGTTAAGGTGTCGGGAGTTAGGTCGTGGGGAGTTAGGGTGTGAAGAGTTGGTGTGTGGGGAGTTGGGGTGTGGGGAGTTTGGGTGTGGGGAGTTTGGGTGCGAGGAGTTAAGGTGTCGGGAGTTAGGGTGTGGAGAGTTAGGGTGTGGGGAGTTTGGGTGTGGAGAGTTGGGGTGTGGAGAGTTGGGGTGTGGAGAGTTTGGGTGTGGAGAGTTGGGGGTGTGGAGAGTTTGGGTGTGGAGAGTTTGGGTGTGGGGAGTTGGGGTGTGGGGTGTTGGTGTGTGGGGAGTTTGGGTGTGGAGAGTTGGGGTGTGGAGAGTTGGGGTGTGGAGAGTTGGGGTGCGGGGAGTTGGGGTGTGGAGAGTTTGGGTGTGGAGAGTTTGGGTGTGGGGAGTTGGGGTGTGGAGAGTTGGGGTGTGGGGAGTTGGGGTGTGGAGAGTTTGGGTGTGGGGAGTTGGGGTGTGGAGAGTTGGGGTGTGGGGAGGTGGGGTGTGGAGAGTTTGGGTGTGGGGAGTTGGGGTGTGGGGTGTTGGTGTGTGGGGAGTTTGGGTGTGGAGAGTTGGGGTGTGGAGAGTTGGGGTGTGGAGAGTTGGGGTGCGGGGAGTTGGGGTGTGGAGAGTTTGGGTGCGGAGAGTTTGGGTGTGGGGAGTTGGGGTGTGGAGAGTTGGGGTGTGGGGAGTTGGGGTGTGGAGAGTTTGGGTGTGGGGAGTTGGGGTGTGGAGAGTTGGGGTGTGGGGAGGTGGGGTGTGGGGAGTTGGGGTGTGGGGAGTTGGGGTGTGGAGAGTTGGGGTGTGGAGAGTTATGGTGTGGAGAGTTGGGGTGTGGGGAGTTTGGGTGTGGAGAGTTGGGGTGTGGAGAGTTGGGGTGCGGGGAGTTGGGGTGTGGGGAGTTGGGGTGTGGAGAGTTGGGGTGTGGAGAGTTGGGGTGTGGAGAGTTGGGGTGTGGGGAGTTGGGGTGTGGAGAGTTGGGGTGTGGAGAGTTGGGGTGTGGAGAGTTGGGGTGTGGAGAGTTGGGGTGTCGGGAGTTGGGGTGTCGGGAGTTGGGGTGTGGAGAGTTGGGGTGTGGGGAGTTGGGGTGTGGAGAGTTGGGGTGTGGAGAGTTTGGGTGTGGAGAGTTGGGGTGTGGAGAGTTGGGGTGTCGGGAGTTGGGGTGTCGGGAGTTGGGGTGTGGAGAGTTGGGGTGTGGGGAGTTGGGGTGTCGGGAGTTGGGGTGTGGGGAGTTGGGGTGTGGAGAGTTGGGGTGTGGAGAGTTGGGGTGTCGGGAGTTGGGGTGTGGAGAGTTGGGGTGTGGGGAGTTGGGGTGTGGAGAGTTGGGGTGTGGGGTGTGGGAAGTTGGGGTGCGGGGAGTTGGGGTGTGGAGAGTTGGGGTGTGGAGAGTTGGGGTGTCGGGAGTTGGGGTGTGGGGAGTTGGGGTGTGGAGAGTTGGGGTGTGGGGTGTGGGAAGTTGGGGTGCGGGGAGTTGGGGTGTGGAGAGTTGGGGTGTGGAGAGTTGGGGTGTCGGGAGTTGGGGTGTGGGGAGTTGGGGTGTGGGGAGTTGGGGTGTCGGGAGTTGGGGTGTGGAGAGTTGGGGTGTGGAGAGTTGGGGTGTGGGGTGTGGGAAGTTGGGGTGCGGGGAGTTGGGGTGTGGAGAGTTGGGGTGTGGAGAGTTGGGGTGTGGGGAGTTGGGGTGTGGGGAGTTGGGGTGTGGAGAGTTGGGGTGTGGGGAGTTGGGGTGTGGGGAGTTGGGGTGTGGGGAGTTGGGGTGTGGAGAGTTGGGGTGTGGGGAGTTGGGGTGTGGAGAGTTGGGGTGTGGGGAGTTGGGGTGTGGAGAGTTGGGGTGTGGAGAGTTGGGGTGTGGGGAGTTGGGGTGTGGAGAGTTGGGGTGCGGGTGGCGGATGTGCGCCACAAACGAATTTATTTCCTTATAGAAAATCTTTTCCATTGTTTTTATTTGAAAAAATAACTCTTGCTGTTCATGAAGCGTAAACATTTTCCATATTTTCAGTTGATGTTCATCCTTGATGTGTTCAATGTGTTTGTTTGTTTATGTTATATTTTTACGAATTCAGAGGCAGATCGCAGAGAAGAGACAAAGATGAGAGGATGTTGCTTTAGTATATTCTGAAATATTTAGATTTGCCTCGAAATCGTCTTACGAGTGTATCGAACGAATCGTTTCCCAGGGACGCAGCGTTCATTTAACTTGAATAGCCCATCACCAATCCTCTGCTTTAATAAATGTTCACAAACGTAGAGCTGTTAATACTTGCTGTCCATCTGTGTTAGATCGTGTTTTATATGGAATTAATACCCTCTACACGTGCAACACGCGGACGCATGAATTAACCATTCAGTGTGCGCTTCTATTTATAAAACACAGGCTACCCCAAATATATTAATATTATTTCAAGCATTTACGAAAATAAACACTATAATGATATCAAAACATTTAAATGGATTTTTATTTCCAATTTAAATGTGTATATGTACACGCATGTCAAGCTGTCATTCTCATCAATGTCGATATCGGTGGCTGTCAGCTGGAGTGTTAATTTCACGTGTTAACATCCCTGAGTAAACACTATCACGTGTGGGTAAACAGTGGCACAAGATTTGGGACGTATCAACATTGTGGCGTCTTCAATACTTGTACATTCCACCTGGCAATACCGTCTCCAGACAACCTATCCACCCACCGATCTGTCCGATACGCAGAGCCCCGCGTCAACAAGTGCTTATCTCCCTTGATATTTTGTTTTATTGTGTTTGGAGAAGAAGGTGCGTCGCTGGCCCTTTGCGGCCTGGACGTCTTGTATTGCTGTTGATGTTGTTTTTGTTGTTGATTGTGATAATAGTGATGAGAATAATAATAATAACAACAACAACAACAATATTCATAATAATAACAATTGAGGAAAATATAATTTCGTTTTGTTAAATATCAACGATTATCTACTCTAGTTAAACGCTAAGAAATAATGTCATTAATGGTTTCGGTACGGTTTTGCTTTCCTTACAAATACAAAATGATACTGATGATACTATAAATATAACTGTAAAAAATTCTATTAAAAAATCTAATAATTGTGATAATACTAACGATTATGGATAATTATATAAAAAATCTGAGGCAAATACATGTAAGGCTCTTTGTAAAACCGGGCAGTATACACTTGAACATAGGATTCGACCAAACTATAACAGACTTATCAAAACGTTACTGTTGACTCAAAACAGCCCCCGAAACTGGCAGTTTATATATGAGAAAAAAATCGATATTTCCAAATCATGAAACAACAGAATGCTAAGTTTTTTATTTATGTGTTTATTGTTCAAACGTTCAAACATAACATAAAATACCAAGCATCAATTATCAGCACTCTACCCTATCTAGGTAATTTTCCTGTTTGTAACAAAACTCAGCGCGTCATTGAAGAAAGTCACATGTGGCCGGCCATCTGAACTTGGACTGCATTTCTTTTGAGTTCTGTGTCACAAACATCAGTAATATATAACGCGCATGCTACAAGTAAACCTTTTTTAATTATTCAAACAGTCGTAATTTTCCATGCCATAGGTTTCACAGTATAGTTATTTCCAAGCGTACAGGACACACTATTTTGCATCCGGCAAAGGCTGCATTATATCAGAACTTTGTAACCGTTACTTACATAAATGATAAAATGAAAATAATAAAACATATATTGTTTTAATTGCTCTATTGGCATCGCATTGTTGACGTGATATTTTATTTAGGGAGAATGCACATTGTATTTGTTTTATTTCTTACCTTAAATACTAACCCTATTAAACATTATCACATAACTACTGCTGAGGACTGGATATGAATAATAGTCGTCAAATTTATTTTCGGATAAATGGTCTTTGCCATGTTCGAGCTTTGGAATCAGAATTGAAACAAGAAAATTTTAGGATTTCTAGAAGGCTGATGTACACTTTCTTTCAAAATACACGAGCCTACAAACTGTTTTTTTTTAAGTTGGATATCATTCGCGCTTACTCAGTTGTGTTATATCTGTCATTTGGATTAGTCATGTTCTCTGTCGTTGTTGATGTTGTCGTTATTGCTGTTATTTGCTGTCGTTGTATCTGATGTCGTTATTGCTGATGTTGTTTGCTGTCGTTGCAGATTTCATTATTGGTGTTGTTGTTACTGATGTCGTTCTCGTTGTTGCTGGTGGGGTTACTGTTGTTTACTGTCGTTGTTGCTGATGTCATTATCGCTGATGTCGTTATTCCTGTTGTTGTCTTCATTGTTGTCGTTGCTGATGTTCATGCTGTTGTCGTTCGTTCTTGCTGTTGTTGTTGCTGACACACATGTACAGGAGAAAGAACGCTATTTTCCGTGCAAACACATCAGATGATACAATGTACAACACGACCTAACACATATTGTACTGCATAATGTTATACTGCCTAGCTTGGTGTACTGTATGGAAGTTTCTTGTAGTGTATATGTATTTCACAAATCTCATAACGTATGACATGTTTTCATACCAAATGCATAACCTCAAACTGCATTGCACATTGTACATATTCAATATTCTCCTATCGCAGTGCATATCATATTGTCTTGCATTTCACAAACTAATATGTTTTGATAAAGGCAGGTGTTTGAATTGATAACGGCATTTACATGTTTACATGTATTTCAGTTTCTGATTTATTTGTAGACTGAAGAAGTCTCCATTTATATTAATATCTGCAACATAATATATCAAATATCCATAAACAAACAAATTAATATAACTGATTAAATACAATTTACAATATTGTTGCACAAGTTATTAAATTGCTTTTTTAAGCATTCCCGACACCAGTGTACTATTGTATCACGGACTTTTTTATTACATAGTTTTATATTGGAAACAGCGGCTGCCGGCAATCTAGAATATCGGTTGTCATATAATAGCGGAACATTGTATTGGATCCATAAATTGAAATATCCGACATATTTGTCTATACTCATTTATGATACTGTTTGTTACGAAAATTATAATAGGATAGAGAAACAAAATGAATCAGTTAATCGATATTGTCAATGATTTACCTGGGTCTATCAATATATTTCGAGTCCTGGGGGCTCTGTGAGAACAGAAATTATTGTAGTTGCAAGTTGAAAACGTCGAGCACCAATTAGATCCATAAATATAAATATCCGACATATTTGTCTATAATCATTTATGCGAGTGAGTGTTACGAAAATGAAATGCGTGTATAATACTTTTTAAGACTTAATTCTTTTGAGTTCACACAACTTAGTAGCTCGTAGAGATTCTAGGTTAGAAAACGTCCCCATTACGAAATGCGTGTTGTACGAGACGACTAAAAGCATAGGATGGTCGGTCCCTGTGATTGGATTGATTGCGTGTCATCGTACTCCGACAGCGAGGGTCGTTGCTCACAGTATCGATCACTGGATTGTCTGGTTCAGACTCGATTAATTACAGGCCGCCGTCATATAGCTGGGATATTGTTGGATGCGGTGTTAAACAACAAACAAACAGGGGTACAGTGAGCACGTACGCATAGAATAATTCTCTTCACGGGTTTCGGTCTGTTATTTACAGTGGCTGTAACTGCCATTGATAACATTGATTGGATCACATGACTTCATAAATACAACTATCACCATGTCGAAGGAAAATATAACTCCAAGAATGCAATCCATAGATGCAAAATCGGGATTTTTTTTCTTGCTATATAGATAATCGCGTTCCATACGCTAAACGTGAAATTGTTATTATTGTTTTTGTGAAACAAATGTAGATCTAATGTTTTAACAAATTGAAACTCATATCGTGCACGCATTCTTTAAAAATAATATCACGTGTTCCACAGATATACACACTGTGATGTCGAAATCTCATAACTTTGTTATATGTTGCCTAACACATATTGCATAATATAATTATGTCTACGTCCTATGCACTTAAATAAACTGTGACTGTTCGCACAACTAAAATATAATAATAAAACATGCCCACAGTAAAAGATCGGTATGTTACAGGTGCAGAGCGGTTAATACTCAGATACCAGCTCACACAAGAAACCGGCTTCACGGAGCCGGCAATGCAATCGGTTAGTGGTCTAAGGGCAGATAAATCGTGTCTGATTATTTAAAAGTCGGACGGAGTTACTTCCCTTAGACCATTGAGTGTTCAAATGCTGTTTCGCATTATAAACTGCATTTTCACTTTGGGGTATATTTAAGGAGATATCTGTGTGTGTGTGTGTGTGGGGGGGGGAGTAAATAAATACGGAAGAATTATGCAAATCTGAGAATAAGGTAAATAGTTTAATCATGAGAACAGCAGGTTTGATTTGGTCACCGCTGAAATATGTTTACCCAAGTGTTCAGATGTCTTTCAGAGTTGACTATTTTGTTTGAAAACATTTTGTGTGAACCATACCTGACTATCAACACAGTTCATCGTTCGTACAAACAATCGAAAAAAGCAAGAAACATTTTTGAATATAGTCGAATACCACGGAATGATAACTCGACGAATTATTTCAAGAAAACAACTTATAAAAACCTGCTTTGCCAATTTGGTGATTTGAAATTGTAGAACGCGCATAGCGTAATGGTTAAATGACGATGTGAAGCGTTTTACCCCCACAATAATATGTTATCACATAACAGCCTTCTTCTAGTTCCGTCTAACATCGTTAAGTTATCGTTATCGTTGCTTGGGGCATATATTAGTCAGCGCGTCAAGACAAACTATTTTCGAGAGAGCTAATATGCCCACCTAACATTGTAACTTTTTAGAGTTGCACACGCATCCATTTTTCACAATCCTTTCTACACTTCTGAGTTAGACTAAGAGTGTGCACAGGCGTTTTTCGAAAAGGTCAAAATTAAGGGAAAACCAGTTTTGAACCATGGAGGTGAGTAATTAAAATTGTTAACCTTTTGGCCCATATCTAATAAAATAGACAAGTTTTCAGCTGCATTCTCAACACACAAATGTTTTCTGCTTATTTCCACGTCTCTTATAGCGCATGCCCGCTCCCCCGGAAGCTGAGGCGAGAATCACACAAAATATTATCACGGACAGCTTTATATATACGTGAACGTTAAAACATTAATATCAAGTTTGTCATGTGTATATGAGAAAAATTCGATATTGATAGAAAGCCGTGGAAACAACTCGGTGCATTTACACAAAGCTACGTTATTCCATGCATCCTATATATATATATATATAGGGGCAGTGGGGTAGCCCAGAGGTTCAGGCTGTGACCCGTAACGTCGAAGGTCGGTTCAGTTCCCCTATAGTACGATGAGTGAAATCCATTCTTAGTGTACTTGTTGTTACCCTGTCTGGCGCTCGGCATTAAGGGGCTAAAACAAGGACTGGTCGGCTCGGAGTCAGTATACTGTGTCTGGGTGGGGTATTCATGTTAAACTGCGGCATGGTATCTCAGTGGGCTAGCACTATAAATCGGCATCAGTCCGGACTAGTACAAGCAGACACGCTAGATAAGTGCAATAATCTTGGACGCGACGTTAAACGTCATTTCACCTCATCTCACCTTTGATGTAAAGTTGAAATTTTCTTGCACAATTTCAGATGCTCACTCAGTATTTCACCTGATCCAAAATAGCCAAGGCGTTTCCCTTGTTAGTGTAGCGGCCATAAAATTTCCGAGTCCCGTGATGGGATTCGAACGACGGACCTTCTGACACCTTGTCCACATGACCAAAGAGGTTAACCCCGTCAGCAAGCTGACAAGGTAAGGTTGTCATCTGTGGGACGACTCCACGCCCTGCTACATACTCCACCGTCAACAGAAGGCACGTCCCGAGCCGTATAATAGGGTACTGAGATTTATTTTGCTTAAAATTAATATGAGCGTGCTCAGACCCACGTTGGGCGCCAATGTAGCGGCCATAAAATTTCCAAGTTCCGTGATTGGATTCGAACCACGGACCTTCTGACGCCTTGTCCACATGACCAAAGAGGTTAACCGCGTCAGCAAGCTGACAAGGTAAGGATGTCATCTGTGGGACGACTCCACGCCCTGCTACATTAGCATGTGTGCTTGTTGCATCATCACGATGACCTCTCGTGGCAATGTTCTGTTCGGCACAAAATAACAGTGACTTCACCATACATTAAAGTAAGGGCCTATTTCTTTGGAGCTGCATCTGATTGGATTCTGTTGTGTGTACTGAAGAGACTGCTGTGGATTTCCGTGCACGTCTTTCATTAGAATATCAGCTTGGTCATGAATATTAAGAACTCCATCCTTTTAGCTTTTGAAAGTTTCATTGGCGCATGCACGAGGACTCCAGTCTTCATATACGCCCATCTTCTGGAGGAAACAGGACACAATTCTTGTAACGTGCACCCTCCACGGAGGGACTGTAACTTAGCCATCCATTCCTTCAGTCAGCCACGGATGTTGAAAGGTGGCTTTTCTCACTGTGTTCGTTTTTGTCAGCAGAGAACTTGTAGGTTGGTCCAGTTTAGAATTTGTCTTCAGCAACTCATGCTTGTCAATTCGTTTCGTTTGTTCGTTTGTTCGTTTGTTTGTTTGTTGTTTAACGCCGCACTCTGCAATATTCTATCTACATGACGGTGGTCTGTAAATAATCGAGTATGGACCAGACAATCCAGTGATTGACATCATGAGCATCGATCTACTCAATTGCGACGACATGCTTCAACCAAGTCAGTGAGCCTGACCACCCGATCCCATTAGTCGGACACCCAATGTTTTTCAACATACCCTTTTTCGCCTTGTGTTGCATCCCTTGATCTAGCATCATAGGAATATCAGGTTTCGTGTGAGCAAGACAGCTGCCGCGACTGTGACGATGTGTACTCAAGTTTCATTACTAACGTGAGGACCATAGGCTCAGTTGTTGTATTTGGAAGTATGGTTTTAAGTATTGTGGATGGATACTAGTAAGTTAGTAACGCCTACGTTATAGACACGTAAATACATTTTCTGTATAAATCGTAGTCTGTCTTACAGACCCTGATACAAATATATATCAAAAATAGCCCATGCAAGTCTATAATGTTTGGCATGTCTAGATCACTGCAGTATCTGAAAATGAAGAGAGTCACTGGGATCCTTTTTATTATATTTTTATTAAGATAACTGAACAACTGTTTTTTTATGTACGATATGTTCATTTCAGAGACTAAATGTTAGTCTATATAAATCGCTGCTACTCTTTTTCAAAAGGGGTCGGGGGAGGGTGGGGTCGAACCTCCTGACCATCCTACCACCCCCTTCCGATCCGCCCCCCTCTGTAAGTGTAGGCTAGTCGTCGCTTGTAAAATGAATTAAAATGCATTTCTTTATTAACTGTATATTTTCCTTGTAAAATGGGAATAGATAACAGAAGGGTTATTCAAAACTAGAGAATATATACCAACCATGTTAAATGATATTTATACCGGTATATAAAGTATTGTTATACTTTTCATCATCAACTAAATGTTTTTTAATCATTAAATGGATCGGGTGCCCAGGCTGGACTTACATATATATAGATCTACATGTAATGTGGTTGACTGGGCGTTGTACCCGGACGGCATACGGCCTTAAATAACACGTACGTTATGAGAGAGGACAATATACAACAAATATTAGTATTTTTATTTTATGCGGCTTTAACCAGCAAACAGCAACAATTATTATTATTATTATTATTATTATTATTATTATTTATTGCATGTCAATTCAGACATACAATGAGTCACTGATTAGAGGCCCGCATAATCTTGACCTAGTCAACAGCTTATGTACTCTCACAAGGGGTGTGTACACTTATTAACGCTTACTAATCATATTAACTATCGCTACTATTTCTCGAGTTGCAGCCTGTCCGATGTAAACACGACCACGTCATTTCCATTTTTGACAGCCAATCCGCTGCTGTTTCCGGCGCGCGCATGACAATTTCCCGCGAAACCCTTTCATGGCGGAGTGTTGTACCGCGAAAGGAAAATAGCAGTAATACGTTGTCAATGGATGATGTTTGGTGAACGAAGTTATACAAACGGGTACCTAGGATACTAAGGTATATATCAACTGTCTGCATCGAGAATATTGTTGTCGAACTTTGTCTGAATGTCGAGTTGGTTGCTGACGATAGCCACCTGATGCTGAGTTTGCGAGTTCTCGTTTTGTTCCCGACATCAGTTTATACGCAACCGCGTCTGGCGTTTTCCCGATCACGATGAGCTTGTCAACATTTCAGACTGAAATGTCGAAGACTTTTCAACTTTTTCTACCAAGTAATTTAGAATGACATTGTTTATTTTTTTATATGCCCTGGCCCAAACACCCCAGACAACGTGCTCTTGAATTGTAAAGGGCTCTAAATTAATGTTTTATTTTGTAAAATGTGTTATTTATGAAATATTGCGATTATTTCTGTATGTCTTTTGTACTATTGTAGTTGTCGAGATGTAGTCACTTATTTACATGCCATCACAATAAAACAGTCTTTCACATTAGGCTACATCATTAGATGTAAAATACATATTTCAATACATAGCCCAATATTAGCCCGCTCTAAACACTGCTCTTACCCACTTATGTATGATGTAAGTCGTCATGGAGATAGAGAAACAAGGAAAATTTGCAGATATTGTCCAGTATGTTCTTTCAAAACGTACAAATATGCAACTTCAGTTATGGTGTTGAGTTATTTGCTTTAAGTGTACAGTGTCACTCATAATACATCAATTGTACCTCCAGACCCATGAAGAACCGGGGTAGAATGGGTCTTCAGCAAAAGTAAAAGGCGACTGGTTGTTGTAAGGGACGAATAACGGGATTGGGCGGTCAGGCTCCCTGACTTGGTTGATGCATGTCATCATATCCCAATAGTGTGGATCAATGCTCATGATGTCAATCACAGGATTGTCTGGTCCAGACTTGATTATTTACAAACAGCTGTCAAAAAGCTGGAATATTGCTGAGTGCAAGGTTTAAACAACAAACAAAACAAACAAACAAACCTCCAAAATGTTTAAATGTGTGAAGGGGGCAGTGGGGTAGCCTAGTGGTTAAAGCGTTCGCTCGTCACACCGAAGACCTGGGTTCAATTCCCCACATGGGTACAATGTGTGAAGCCCATTTCTGGTGTCCCCCTTCATGATATTGCTGGAATATTGCCAAAAGCAGCGTAAAACTGTACTCACTCACCTACTCCAACACTCCAAATGTTTAAATGTTTTGGATGCTTCAAATAGGTACAGCCAAGTGTCTGCCTCTGCATTTATGATTGTGGATGCTAATAATTCAGTTGTTGCATACATTAGGAGTGCTGTGATACCCTGATTTTGATTTTCGATTCCCAGATTAATGGCAGGTTTATTGACTCTTCATGATAAACTGAAATACTGTATAACAATCAGTTAAGCCCTTTACTTGCTCTTTATCATGGTTTAATACCCTGGGTGTGTAAGCCGTCATATACAGCTGGAATATTGCTGAGTGCGGCATTAAACATCAAATAAACTTTAATACCCTGTGTGATCATTGTGATTATTAATTGTGAAACTGATTATTATCTAAAGTGGTGCAAAATATATAAAAAGAATGCGGGTAAAATACGGAACGTTGTCACTATTTTATGACCCATTGTTGTAGGGGTGAAACGATCCCGCAAGGTAACAATACCATACATATCGCGATCACACAAATTGCGTAGAAACTTCATAGCTATAAATAATTCGGAGCACGTTCTACAGGAAAATCTTGCTGAAGATACATGTTCGTAGCTGCTAATTTAATAGTGAACTTTAATCGCTAATTACAACACATTTTGTAACATGTGACTGACAAAGTCCCTGGAGGTCATTGAACAAGTAGTAAGTTATATATATTAGCAAGTGTATTGACTTGTATCGATACAGATGAAAACATATTGTGTATCATATCGTCGTATGAAAACTTACGATGCACCTGCGCACCGATGTATCTTTTCACCTCTATTGTTCCAGTTAATGTCAGATTATGATGGTAGCCGCTTCCACGCCGAGCAGCATGGATCTGACAGTCCTCTTGACAACGCTCGAGTCCAAGAAAAGCAATCTGGATGATAAGATCGAAGCCTACACAACTCTCTCAACGTAGGTGCCAAGCACATGTTAAAATGACAATAAATTACTCTTCCAAACATTTTAGGGGCAGTGGGGTAGCCTAGTGGTTAAAGCGTTCACTCGTCATGCTGAAGACCCGGGTTCGATTCCCCACATGGGTACAAAGCGTGAAGCCCATTTGTGGTGTCCCCCGCCGTGATATTGCTGGAATATTGCTAAAAGCGGCGTAAAACCATACTCACTCACTCCAAACATTGTATGTTGTACGTTTTGAATTTCTATATATTCTTGACTCATGAAGATCAGGGTAGGTCTTCAGCAACCCATGCTTGTCGTAAGAGGCGAGTAACGGGATCGGGTGGTCAGGCTCGCTGACCTAGTTGATGCATGTCATTTTATCCCAATTGCGTGGATCGATGCTCATGATGTCAATGACAGGATTGTCTGGATCAGTCTGGATTATTTACAGTCCGCCGTCATATAGCTGTAATATTGCTGAGTGCGGCGTTAAACAACAAACAAACATGTTTATGTTATTATTCTTAAATACTTGTCCCAGGGAAAGTAGACTATTAAATTCTAATGGTTGTGAGTTCAAGCCCAGTGTTTGTTATTAGGAATGAAAATTGTGGTGTCATTGTCATAACCCAGATGTTAATGCCTAAAGATGCCTAAATTCTCAAACCCCGACCACATCGTACCAGAGAGCAGGTCTGTGTTTCAATTACCATCCACATCATAACAAAAGATGTTAAAAGATGGTACTTGTTGTTACCCTGCCTCGCATTTGGCATTGATGGGCTAAAACAAGGACTGTTTGGCTCAGAGTCAGTATACTGTGTCAGAGTGGGGTATTCATGTTAAACTGTGGCATGGTATCTCAGTGAGCTAGCACTATAACCTGCATTAGTGTGGACTAGTACAAGCAGCCATGTGCATGAAAATAGCTTAGTACGTGCAATAACCTAGATTGTGTATTAAACCCTGTTTTAATGAGATTTTAGTTGAAGTAATATAATACTGCAGAACGGGGTGGTCTGGTCATGCTGATTGGATTGCTAAACATGCTAAAATATGAATACACATTGATGTTCCAGACACTTGCGAGAAAATGAGTTGAGTTTTATCAGCCTTGACCTGACAAAACAGACTGACCGAGTGTTGTCAGTGCTGAAGAAGGATGTTCAGAATGAGTCCAACGCTGTCCGCCAGGGGGCGCTGCAGGTGCTCGGCTTCTGTCTCCACGATGCAGAAATAGTCAGGTATGTCTGAAAACTGATACACCCTCAAAATATGTTACAGATTTATCAACCTACCTCGGGGCATGGGTGGCCAAGTCGTCTTAAGTGCTGTGCAATTCGCTGTGCATGCCAGAAACCTATGATTGTGGGTTCAAATCCCGCTTAGCCCCGATTATGTTTCTAGGTTTGTCAGCACCATACTCGTGCTTGTGGGTTTCGTCGAAGTGGTAAACGTCTGAGACCTGCATCCCTTGGGGCTTTCCTCCCACATTAAACTGACACGCCGTGATATAACTGGAATACTGTTCCATGCGGCGTTAAACCCAACTCACTCACTCACTCACTCACTCACTCACTCACTCACTCACTCACTCACTCACTCACTCACTCACTCACTCACTCACTCACTCACTCACTCACTCACAACCAACCCTGATGTGTAACCTTCAATTCCCAACCATTCTTCTTCTTTAGTTGCTAATACCATCCTGACATTGTCTGCAGGCCTCAAAGTTTAAATTTTTACCAAGTAGCCATATGGCCATAAGTATTTTTTTCCAGGTAGCCAGTGGTAAAATCAAGAAGTCAAGCCAATATTGTAGGTAGCCAAAAGCGTTTGAAATTATCTTTCATCAAATAACTATTATAATATGTACAAGTCATAGCATTAGTCTTGAAATTGTATATTAGTGGAAACTGTACTTGATTTTTGTTATTTGTGACTCAAACAATGATGCAATTTTTGTTACTAGATTATATAGGTATATCGTTGCTTATCCAATGAGCATTGTCAACTAAAATGAAGTACTAATTACATTAAATTGATGATTAATATTTATGTATTTCGGTTCATTGTCGACTTTAAAAGGAATTATTTGCCAATACTATTATAAGCAGACATGTTTTCCAATATCAGCTGTTATTTATTTTTGTGCCTACAGATGTGTAGCAATAGAATTTAGTCGCCACAAAATATTTTCCAGGTAGCCATTTGAATTTTAGACAGAGACAGTCTGAAATTTAGGTCGCATTGGTGACCGTTTTAGTTGCAACTTTTAGGCCTGGTTTGGGTTTTATGCCATTTGCACACCTGAGTTCAGTAGGGGTGTCATTGATTGAATTTTAGATTTGATATATATTGATTCAAATATCACGATTAATTATCAAATATATTCTTCTGTATGCCTATTGACAGAAAAAATACCTGTTTGATCTAACTAAGACTTATTATGAACTATCCTAATCATGGTTATCTTAAAAAATATGTATGTGCCAGTGAATTATTAATTTAGAATCAATGTTTATAAATTTGTATCGAAAGAGTATCAGTAGTACAAATATTTTGATATTGCGAGATACATTGATGTCCCAAGGACTCGGGCTAGCATCCCTGCGTTAACTCTCCCTTGGGCCGCCTCCGTGGTCTAGTGGTAGAGCATCCGCCCGGAGAGCGGAAGGATCCCCGTCCGCGTCATACCAAAAGACGTTAAAAGATGGTACTTGTTGTTACCCTGTCTGTCGCTCGGCATTAAGGGGCTAAAACAAGGACTGTCGGCTCGGAGTCAGTATACCGTGTCTGAGTGGGGTATTCATGGTAAACTGCGGCATGGTATCTCAGTGAGCTAGCACTATAAATCGGCATCAGTCCGGACTTGTAAAAGCAGCCACACACACTCACACACATGCATGCATGTCGCTATATAAGTGCAATAATCTTGGACGAGACGTTAAACCCCATTTCACCTCACCTCACCAACTCTCCCTTGACCCAGTTTACCCCAGCACAGCCACTGCAATTCACACTGGTCTGCGACTACCAAGTAAAAATCCATTAATTTAGTGTTCCCGTTCACCGGTAATTACCAGTTTTTTTCCGGTAAAATTAGGCTTGTACCAGTAGTTCATGCTACTGCCAGTCCCTGTGGAGGCAAATAAAGTACCTTATAAATCTTGTTGAATAAAACATTGGCGATATTCATATAAGTATAATTTTCGAACAAAGATTGTCAGTTGCCATCTGTGTTCCTCTTGTCTACTTTTAGCGCAAGGAAATAACATTTCGCTTGCTTCAAGGTTAAATATATATTTGCAGCGATTAAGTCTCGAAATATTTAAAAAAAGAGTTGAAAGAATTAAGATCAGGTAATTTCATACATTTTTCATTTGTTGAAAGTTGGGACTGACAAAAATTGTGGGGGGGGTGGTGGGTGAGAGGGGGCTAGTAATTTTAAGAACCTGGGGGAACACTGTAATAGTAGTCATAGACAAGTAGCATTTGAGGGCTATAATTCTGAACCAGTTCTCGATGCTTGAATTTTGCGATAAATTGGAAGGGAATAAAACTTATGTAGGAACACGTTTGTCTTGTTAAGGCAGTACTTACTACAAACTCTGAGGAGTGAAATAAAGTTTTCACTAGTCCTCTCGAGTCATCTTCAAAAAAAGAAATTCTAAGGCATGTCTTGTTCCGTGCCTGTGTTAAACTCTCCCTTTACCCATGTGCCATTGCTTGGTAGGTTCCTGAATCCGGCCACCAGCTGCGAGCTCCTCACACTGCTGCGACAATGTGTGGAGAAGACAGAGGACAAGACGACCGCCACTCGGGCACTGTGGTGTCTCAGCAAACAGACTCTAGCTGAAGCCGTTGTCGTCAAGGAGGTGAGGCAGTCTGATTACACTGTAGCCTCTGTCTGTGTTAGAATAGGTCCCCGGCAACCTATGCTGGTCTACATCACAGGGATTCTGTGTTAGAATAGGTCCCCGGCAACCTATGCTGGTCTACATCACGGGGATTCTGTGTTAGAATAGGTCCCCTATGCTGGTCTACATCACAGGGATCCTGTGTTAGAATAGGTCCCCGGCAACCTATGCTGGTCTACATCACGGGGATTCTGGGTCAGAATAGGTCCCCGGCAACCTATGCTGGTCTACATCACGGGGATTCTGTGTTAGAATAGGTCCCTGGCAATCAATGCTGGTCTACATCACAGAGATTCTGTGTTAGAATAGGTCCCCGGCAACCTATGCTGGTCTACATCACAGGGATTCTGTGTTAGAATAGGTCCCTGGCAACCTATGCTGGTCTACATCACGGGGATTCTGTGTTAGAATAGGTCCCCTATGCTGGTCTACATCACGGGGATTCTGGGTTAGAATAGGTCCCTGGCAACCTATGCTGGTCTACATCACAGGGATTCTGTGTTAGAATGGGTCCCTGGCAACCTATGCTGGTCTACATCACGGGGATTCTGTGTTAGAATAGGTCCCCTATGCTGGTCTACATCACGGGGATTCTGTGTTAGAATAGGTCCCTGGCAACCTATTCTGGTCTACATCACGGGGATTCTGGGTTAGAATAGGTCCCTGGCAACCTATGCTGGTCTACATCACAGGGATTCTGTGTTAGAATAGGTCCCTGGCAACCTATGCTGGTCTACATCACAGGGATCCTGTGTTAGAATAGGTCCCTGGCAACCTATGCTGGTCTACATCACAGGGATTCTGTGTTAGAATAGGTCCCTGGCAACCTATGCTGGTCTACATCACAGGGATTCTGGGTTAGAATAGGTCCACGGCAACCTATGCTGGTCTACATCACAGGGATCCTGTGTTAGAATAGGTCCCCGGCAACCTATGCTGGTCTACATCACGGGGATTCTGTGTTAGAATAGGTCCCTGGCAACCTATGCTGGTCTACATCACGGGGATTCTGTGTTAGAATAGGTCCCCGGCAACCTGTGCTGGTCTACATCACGGGGATTCTGTGTTAGAATAGGTCCCCGGCAACCTATGCTGGTCTACATCATGGGGATTCTGTGTTAGAATAGGTCCCCTATGCTGGTCGTAAGAGACATGTCAATGGATTGGAAAAAGCTGATGTCAAGTTGGCTAAAAATGTAAATAAATACCGCCTGACATTTGATTTTATCGTACCAGGTCCTTTATTTAGTCTGTATTGGTGCTGACAGCCTCTGTGGTCTAGTGGTAGAGCGTTCACCCAGTGAGCGGAAGGTCAGGGGTTCAATCACAATGAAAAACTGACTAAGATGAGATGGCCATTTGATATTTTCTAAGTGGATACTTTCTAAAATCCATGATGTGATATTGGTCAGATTTGTCCTCGGACATGTCCTACTAAAACTGTAGGGTTGGTCCTCAGCAACTATTGACCTGTGATCGCCCTGAATGGCTGGATCCTCGTTTCAGCTGCCGATGTTGCTGGCCACGTGTGACCTTGCCTTCACCAAGTGGAAGAACCAGTCGACTGCCGTGGAATACGAAGCCCTCAATGTTGTCACGAGGTAAGACACTCACCAGCTGACCCGTGAAGATCCGGGGTAGAATAAGTCTTCAGCAACCCATGCTTGCCGTAAAAGGCAACTATGCTTGTCTTAAGAGGCGACTAACGGGATTGGGTGGTCAGGCTTGCTGCATGCCATCGTATCCCATTGCGTGGATCGATGTTCATGATGTCAATCACTTGATTGTCTAGTCCAGATGCGAATGTTTAAAGACCGTTGAATATAGCTGGAATATTGCTGTGTGCAGCAAACAGCAAACAAAACAAAAAAAGTTTTCAGCTGATGTAAATGTGCACTAAACAGCAGTGCAGAAGGGGCACACAGTTGCCTTGTAACAAGAATGGAAAAAGTTTTCAGTGTCATTGATGTTTGAACAAGTTTGTTCACTACCAATTGACCCCCGAAAACAACTTGTGTTTGGTTTAAATTATTGCCCCCCATTGTCACTTTTCTAAGCACCAGGGTGCCTATTATGGGGAATCCGGTACATGTCACTGTTAAACTAGAAGACATGTTGAACTTTAAACAGAATTACCATTTATTTTCCTATTTTTTAACTTATCCTGCATTACTCCTTGATGCATTTACTGCTGATTTTTTGACAATGAAGAAGCTGTGTGAGGTCCAGCAGAAGGAGACGTTGTTCCAACTAGCTTTGTGCTAATCTCTTCACACAGCGCCGATGTGACCACGGAAGAGATGACGTCACAGCTGTGTGAGGCGCTGATGTCCAGTCAGACGCTTACGCCTCCCCAGGCGCCTCTGACGCCTGCGTGATACCTGCGCTTGACCTAAGTGCATCGTTTGCCGTCTGCTCCTGCGGTTGCGCCTCTTAGCCTCTACACCATGGCGCCTTCTCAGACTCCTGTGATTGCAGCGCCCCATATTTGGTCCAGCGCAGATGCCGTTCCAGCACATGCCTCCGAAGTCCTTGTAGGCACCATTCTGAGGAAGCTTTCTGCGTGGTACTCCCTTTGAGCCTGTCGACTCAGCTTCCTTCTTTAACCTCACCAAGAAGACGTTTTTCTTCTTGGCTCTACCTATGGCAAAGGGTTAGCGGTCTACACACACTCGACATCTCCCTGGTCCAATTTGAGAGAAGGGCGCAGAAAACCGTTCACCTTGGGCCTTGGACTTAATAGCCAAGAATCTACTCCCAGGACAGCCTGGCAGGTCCTTCACTATCCCACCTCTCTCCTCGGTCATGGGTGCTGAAGATGAGGTGGAACACCTTCAGTGCCCAGGGTTTTATCCGCCGATTTATCCTCAACTTGATGCCTGGAAATAGCTATTCATCCTCATCTCCAGGCCATCCACGACAGGAGTCAGTCTTACCACATTAGACTGTGTGATGGGATATGCCACACTGCTTGGAACAACTTCTTCAGCTGGACCACACACAGCTTCGTCTTTGTGTAAAAAAATCAGCAGTAGTGCATAAAGGAGTAATGCAGGATAAGCATACAAATGTAAAAAATATTAAGATGTTACTAATATTAGTTTTATTCAACCAACCAAGCCAATTGGTTTGTATAAGATCTGAAAGTATTTTTTTAAACATGTGACCTTGCTAGCTGTTGGAAAGTGTTGTCTGGTTGTCGTCCTCGTTATTTTGACGGATATTTGGTATCTTGACGCCAGGCTTGTGGAGCAGACTCCCTCTGAGATGAAGTCCAGTTGTCTGAAGTGGGCCAAGCTGGTCGTACCTCTTGTTGCTCACCCCGCCATCAAGATCCGCGAGAGAATCCTCCCGCTGCTGGACACGTGTCTACCCTGGATGGTCGGTGTTAAGGAGCTGAGGACCGGGCTTGTCCAGGACTTCAGAACTGTAAGTCGAATCTTGCGTGAGGGGAATAGTTCCCATGAGGGCTGTAAAGATTCACTGATACCTACGATATCCTCGATACTTAGGTACACACGATACTTGAATCATCAGTTTGTGAAATCGCGATATGCTATAAATAGAACAGGAACTTATAGAGTTACCTCCCACAATGGCAGAAGTAGCACAGCGCCACCTGTAAGCATGGCAGAACACAAGGATGTGGTAGCAGATAACGTGCCGACTTACTGTTACATTCAATAAGCATCCCTTCTATAAACTCTTTGTTCTTGTGGTTCTCTTTGTTTATGTTTTTAAGATAACGATAAATAAATGTATGAAGAAAGAGGTTTCAGAGCTGTATTTCAGTGATGTCATCATATCTTACTCTTTGATGTGGTGTATCGTGATACCAGTAGTATCATCGGTCTGTATCGTGATACAAATCGTATAGCAAGACACCAGATGATACTCAGCTCTAGTTCATAACAACAAATACAATTGTCTTTAGTGTTGCCTTGATTTGGTCCTTCTCTTGCCTCCACTATGGAGGCCGAGATCTGATGATATTTATGTTGATATTTCTTAGGCTGGTGGGGCTCAGGAGTGGCCCAGTTGTCTAAGGTGCTGAACTTTGCTGTGCAGAGTTACGGCCCTTGGGCATGTCAGGATCCCGGTTATGTTTCTGTATGTTGGCACCATATCCGTGCTCATGGGTTTCACTAAAGTGGGCAAGGCCTGAGACCTGCGCCCTTCCTCCCACATTAAGCTGAATACTGGAATACTGTTCAAAGTGGCGTTAAACCAAACTCACCCACTTTACGACTGACTTCGGTTTTTCGGGTTATAACTGGAATATTGTTCAGAGCAGCATTAAACCAATCACTCACTCTTTTCATTGTTGTCCTACACAGAAACTATGTCTGGAGTTAAAGAAACTATTCCATGGCAACGAGATATACGTGCTAAAAGTGTGGAGATTTCTGGTGAAGCTTTTCGGAGAAGTAAGTAACAACATCTATGTTCTTAATGGATGCCCATTCATCAAACACTGTTTGAATTACAGCTGTTATAAATGCCATACTTACGTCATGACAGTCTGAGTTCGATATTCTCTTCCAGACTACCTGTGCGATTCTTCAGTTACCATGGTTACAGATATGCTGAATATGTTCTATTTGATTGTGATGTAATAGATACATGTTTCTATACTTGGAACCATTGTGTGCATCTTGTTCTTGATCCAACAAGGAATAAACCAGTCTTGTTTGAATTAGGTTTGGTTTTGTGATTTAATAATGTTCCAACTGTATGTCATGTTCCAGGAACTCCACCACGGGAGCTTCATCAACCACATGCTGCCGCTGGCAGAGCTGGGCTTCAAACACGCCCTGGCCGAGGTGAAAATAGAGGCCTTCAAGTCCTGGAAACACCTCATCGACAACTTTGCACTTAATCCAAGTAAGTGTCACTTGTGTCCATCGTCTTGTTCTTTACCATTGTCACCTGCTGCCCCTGAAGGGATTCTGGATAATTTATCATCCAAAACTGGCTGGAGATAGGGGGCGCTGCGATTAGTTATGCAGAGTTGCGTCCCTTGGGCACGCCAGAAACCTATGATTGTGGGTTCAAATCCCGCTTAGCCCCAATTATGTTTCTAGGTTTGTCAGCACCATACCCATGCTTGTGGGTTTCACCGAACTGGTAAACGTCTGAGACCTGCATCACTTGGGGCTTTCCTCCCACATTAAGCTGACACGCCGCGATATAACTGGTATACTGTTAAAAGCAGCGATAAACCCAACTCACTCCACATGAGATATTGTTTGGTTGGTTGTTTGTCATTTAACGCCGCACTCAGCAATATTCCAGGTTTATGACGGCGGTCTGTTCATAGTCGAGTCTTGAACAGACAATCCAGTGATTGACGCCGTGACCATCGATCCACGCAATTGGGATACGATGACATGCATCAACCAAGTCAGCGAGCCAGACCACCTGATCCCGTTAGTCGCCTTTTACGACAAGCATAGTCGCCTTTTACGACAAGCATAAGACAATTCTACCCCGGATTTTCACTGTCAAGATAATATTTGATTGACATCAAGTTGCATGACAGTGTGTTGCAGACCATTATGACGTCATCAGTTACTGCAGGGATATATGTAGGGTTACAAAATTAGGCAAACATCAAAGTTTTAAACTTTTATTGATTCATGTTGATATATTTGATATGAAAAGACACTCGGGTGAGGCTTTTCTATTGGTCCAAGCAGTCTATGCTGGTCATAAGATTCATCTTAATGTGCCAGGCTTGGAGGTCTTGGTTGCATGCCATTGTATCCCAGTTGTGTGAATAAATGTCATGATGTCAGTCACAGGTGTGTCTGGTGCAGTCTTGACTTCTTACAGACCACCGTCATATAGCTGAAATATTGCTGAGTGCAACGTTAAACAACATTGATAATAATAATATTTCTCAACTTAATAGTCTTCATGGTATAGTTCTGGTGTTTCCATGTTTACTTGATCATTGTCAGGTACTGTGGGATATGATGTTTGTTTGTTGTTGTTTTTTCAGGCATAATTAGTGACCCAAAGAGGATAAAACTCATAATGCAAGTTTTCAAAATCAATAATGCCAAAGTGGAAAGTGTTGCCATGGAGAAGCTTCAAATATGGTGGCATTTTGTCAAAGCTCTTGGTCCGAAAATATCCCAAAACTTCGACCAGGTAGGTACTTAGGTTGCGTTTTTTTTGTGGTGTTGAATAATTGAAATATTTATGAATCTGTGTCTCCTGATGAAGATGGATGTAAAGCATGAGAATATCAGCAATGTAACATTTTGAAAATATATTCTCAACGACAAAAGAAAAGGGAAAAACGTTCGTTTGGTGATATATGAAGAATTACTCATATTCAAGAGATATTGGATTGGTCCTGTTGTGTGAACCTACACTCATGAACGCATCACATGTGATGTCATAGATCCATTATTCCAGATACACCATTTGTCTCATGCAGGTTTAGTGTGTCAAGTTTGGGCATCATGTGCAGCATATCTTGAAAAGAATTAGGACACACTGTGGTCACATGACTGATTTTGTCATTTTGTCATTAACTGGTACACATTGGAAAACTCTCTCTTAACGTACATACTTCTCTATTTGTTTTTATGGTTAGCCTTGTTTTTTGGCTGTGAATATATTTGCTGTACCTGGGCCTACATAAATTTCAGCGTTTTATTAATAATGATATATATAGAAAGTAAGCTGGCAAACTTAGTTAAGCGTTCAGTCCTCAAGTTGCGACCATTTTGGTGGCCAAATGCGACTTAATTCTATGATTGGTGACCTAAATTTATCTACCACTTGGCTACCTAAAACATAACTGGTGACAATATCTGTGTAAGATATCTGATGGCTCCCAAAAACTTAAGTTTGGCTCCTAAAATATTCATTTTTTGCAAATCCTGCGGTCGACCGAAATCTGCATGACACTTTTTGAACCGGATTTCGATTTTGGTGCGCGATTTTGATTGGACTATGCATAGACTCGTTAGTCCAGCCAAAATGTAACTCCATAATACCAGCCTAGTTCGGCAAGGGTGGAAACTGGACTTCTATAGTCAGTTAACTCGCTTGCTTTGGGAAGATGACAGTGATAGGGCTCTGTCTTGTAAAGACAGCAGATAAGTCATAGAAATACAAGCAGAGAGGATAATTATGAGAATGTTTTTGTAATTGAAATAACAGCTCACTCACTCACTCACCCATCCAAACCCACCTATTCAATCACCCACTCACTCACTCACTCACCCATCCACCCACCAGCCCGCCCGCCCGCCCGCCCACTCACTCGATCACTCACTCACTCGCTCACTCACTCATCCGCCCACTCACTCACTCACTCACTCACTCTTCTGTCCCTCCAGGTGGTGGTTCCGCTGCTCCACTTCTGTATTGGGGGCAACAGGAACAGCCCTGCCAACTCCATGACGCCGACAACGCCACACATGGGTTTGTAGCCTTTGTGATGTTCTGTAGATGATTACCACAGCACTCGCTGGTCTCACCTAAGGCCCGGGTTCGATTCCCCCCATATGGGTACAATATGTGAAGCTCATATCTCCTCAGTGTTCCGGGGGCACGGGTGGCCCAGTCGTCTAAGGCGCCGCGATTCGCTGTGCAGAGTTGCGTCCCTTGGGCACGCCAGAGACCTATGATTGTGGGTTCGAATCCCGGTTCGCCCCAATTATGTTTCTAGGTTTGTCAGCACCATACCCGTGCTCGTGGGTTTCACCGAAGTGGTAAACGTCTGAGACCTGCATCACTTCGGGCTTTCCTCCCACATTAAGCTGACACGCCGTGATATAACTGGAATAATGTTAAAAGCGGCGTTAAACCCAACTCACTCACTCACTCACTCCTCAGTGTTCCCGATTACCGGTAATTTTTACCGGTGAAATAAGACGGTCCGATAATTCATGTGACTGCCAGTCAAAGTACCCTATGAACGTGATGAATCTTTGTTGTTGAACAAAACATCGATGATATTCATATAAGTATATTTTTCGAACGAAGTTAGCTTGTCTGTTACCATCAGGGTTTCCCCTTGACTATTTTTAGTGCAAAAAAATAACAATTTGCTTTGCTTTGATATTAAATATATATCTGTGGAATATTCAAAAGAAAAGAAAAAATTGTGACTGAACTTTGTGTGAATGATCTTTATATGTAACTAAGTTACTTCAGAGATGACGTCATTGCATCAAACATCTGGAATGAATTAAAAAAAAAAGAATTGTTGAAAGTTTAGACTGGTTTGTTTGTTTTGTTTGTTGTTTAACGCCGCACTCAGCAATATTCCAGCTATATGACAGCGGTCTGTAAATAATCAAGACTGTACCAGACAATCCAGTGATTGATATCATGAGCATCGAACCATGCAATTCGGACACAATGACATGCATCAACCAAGTCAGCAAGATTGACCACCCACAGTTGTCTTTTACGTCAAGAATGGGTTGCTGAAGGCCTATTCTACCCTGGATCTTCCTAGACTGACAACAATTAGGGGACTAGTGATGTTTTGTATTGCCCTTCACCAGGAATCAAAAGCCAGCAGGAACAATGCTCCTGGCATTAGTTGGCTGGAATGTTGCTGAAAGAGGCCTAAAACCCGACTCACTCACTCACTCACTCACTCCTTGTGTGATGTTTCAGGTCTGAAGAATGCTTTGTCCAGTCCTGCCACTCCCCGCCTCAATCTGACTGTCAGCAGCCCCGGCCTGTCCCGCCCCGTCTTCCCCACACTGCAACTCCGGGGCTGTGACATCCTCGCCCACGTCCTTGTGTGTCCAAGCAAGATGTCGGATCTCCCCAGGGTCAGCTTTTCACTCGGTATGTTTGTTTGTTTGTTTGTTTGTTTGTTTGTTTACTTGTTGTTTATTTGTTTGTTGTTTATTTGTTTGTTTATTTGTTGTTGTTGTTTTTTTTTGTTTATTTCTTGTTTAACGCCGCACTTAGAGATCTTACGGCTATATGACGGCAGCTTATAAATAATCCAGTGATTCACGTTGTCCTTGACGTTTTTGAGTAGTTCATGAAGATTTGTTCCCAGATTGAAGCAATGGCATTAAAATAGTGTATGCCTACAGTCTAAGACTTCAGCTACTAGTCTGAGGGGTGACTGTTTTGTAAGCTCAGCTGGTAATTGTTCAATAATAGCATCCAAATATACAAAAAACGAAAAGGTTCGGGCTATGGACTGTAGTTTCTTGGGGCACACTTTTCCTATTAAATCTTCTTGGCTGTTATTTGATTTGACCCTGTTTGTGTTGTAGATGGTCTGGCATGTGAAGTGGTCAGCGGGACGCCCATGTTCCTGAAACATGCCTCTGTGATAGTGTCCAGTAGTCTTGACCTTGTCTGTGCCCAGGGACCTCACATACCAGGTGGGTGTGTCGGCATACAGGGTGGTGTCGGTATACAGGGTGAGTGTGTCGGCATACAGGTTGGGTGTGTCGGCATACAGGGTGGTGTCGGCATACAGAGTGGGTGTGTTGGCATACAGAGTGGGTGTGTCGGCATACAGGGTGTGTGTGTCGGCATACAGGGTGGGTGTGTCAGCATTCAGGGTGGATGTACAAGACTGGGTAGGTTAATGGTAGGTTAGCACAACACTAAAATGGGCCATCCAATCCAATTACTTTCCCGCAAGTTATTGAGTTTAAGCTTCAGTGAATAATTCACTCATTCACTCACTCACCCACCCACCCACTCACTCACTCACTCACTCACTCACTCACTCACTCACTCACTCACTCACTCACTCACTCACTCACTCACTCACTCACTCACTCACTCACTCACTCACTCACTCACTGTTTCAGAGTCCCACCTGATGTTCATTTGGCAGTGTCTGCTGTTCCACCTCCGTTCCGCCATCGAGTCATCCTCGCGGTCTGAGAATAGAGAAGCTCTGTCCAGCTTTCTCGGACACTTCCAGACACTCGTCTTCAGCCAGAGTCTTCCCCCCAAAACTGTCATGGTAGGTGCTGACTACATCGTGCCAAGCTGGAACCCCCAGTAAAATCTTATACCAGGGTTACTCTCATCGCTTGCCTTCATCACTGGGAATCGGCTGTCTTACTGGTGTAGTGAGTCGGCTGTCATACTGGTGTAGTGAGTCGGCTGTCATACTGGTGTAGTGAGTCGGCTGTCATACTGGTGTAGTGAGTCGGCTGTCATACTGGTGTAGCGAGTCGGCTGTCTTACTGGTGTAGTGAGTCTTTGGAAGATTCCCAAAAGTAGTTGCATTTCTTTGTGCTTTCCCAGAGTTTTACATGATGCTCAAATGTTGATTGGACGCAGAAAAAGAAGATACCGCATCCCAAGGGATGCCCAATAATATTGACTGTACCTACAGCACATCAAGAGCAGTTATTGGTGTCTGTCATGTCATCTATCAATCATGACAAGTCCATTATAAAACATACTGTTCACTACGCCAGTTTACTGCATTACAGTACTCTCCTGTTGCCTGCAAGGAATATTAAAATTAATAGTTGGTGGTCCCCACTTTTGTAAGTCATATTAAAACCCTGCATATAGCTGTTGTGATAAAAGGGGCACGGGTGGCCCAGTCGTCTAAGGCGCCGCAATTTGCTGTGCAGAGTTGCGTCCCTTGGGCACCCCAGAAACCTTTGATTATGGGTTTGAATCCTGGTTCGCCCCGACTATGTTTCTAGGTTTGTCAGCACCATACCCATGCTCGTGGGTTTTACCGAAGTAGTAAATGTCTTAAGACCTGCATCACTTCGGGCTTTCCTCCCACATTAAGCTGACACGCCGTGATATAACTCGAATATTGTTAAAAGCGACGTTTAACATAACTCCCTCGCACATTGATGTGATAAAAGTAAAATACTGTTCAAAGATTGCGTTCAACTCAACTCTTTCCCTCATTACACACCTTTTTCAGGGGTGGCTCGTCACTGAGGCCCAGGTGTGATTCCCCGTACTTGTACTTGTTGGAACGACAGTTGGAATCAGTTTTCACTATTTTCTGTTTCCAGAAACTATTTCATCCTGTGTGTAACTTGCCCCAAAAGGCACTGGCATCAACAGCGTACAACATCAACAGCGGCAAGGTCGTACGGGTAGGGGACGTTGCTTGTTCATAATGCTTACAATCTGTATAGTTCATGCTAGCCACGACAAGTAACAATCTAATAATGGCAGTCCTGATGGAAGGTACCATTTAGGAATTGATCAGAGCTCCAGATAACTTTTTGAGCAATTGAGTTTTTACTCGAAGGTTTCTATTTTAATTGGGTTATTACATTTTGCATTGGGTAACCAATATTTTTTCACTCATCTATTCATCACCCTATTGGGTTTTTCCAAAAATTAGTGAACATTTTGACAAAATGAAACAATGTTTTAGATGTATATAACTGTTCTAAATATATAAGCTTGACTCGGAAAGTAAATTAGCTTGTAATTGTTATTAGCCCCTTTGTACGCATGCTGAAATAACTTCATTGGATATTTACGCATGCTGTTTTTTTACATTTGAGTTTTTCATTTAATGCATGCTTTTCTGTATGCAAGTTAATTCAAAGTAATTGGGTTTTGTATATTTTGGGGGGTATTTTACGCAAATATGCTGCTTATCTGGAGTTCTGCTTGATACAAGATGGAACTGTATAAAAATGAAAGAAATTGTAAACATTGTAAACATGTTTGTCTTGTTCCAGCAGGACTACAGACTCTGAGTACTAGTGAAATAAATTCTTAACCCCCCCCTAAATTTCTCCGGTGTGATATATTCAGCTGAATGCAGCTGAAGCAGCACCTTGTCTTTGTTATATATGAGCAAGCTGACAAGGTCAGGATGTCATCTGAAGGATGACTCCATGCTCGGTACATGGTACATGCAGCTGAAATATTGCTGAATGCGCCCTTAAATAAATTGCAAGTAAAATACTGTGTAAATGTCCTTGGCCTGCTCCTTGCAACAATGCTTCATGAGTTTGTGTCCGCCATGTTGGTCTGCTTGCTGGGCTGTGTGTGATAGTGTCTGGCTCCTGCTGCAGGGGACACCGGCTCTGTTCCTGTGTGAAGTTCTGCTGGCACCAACCCTTCTCAAAGATTTGGCCAGCTCAGAAAAGTGAGTTGAATAACTGCTGACACATTGTTTAAAATGGGAAAAGGAATGTCCAGATATGGCCATTTGGGCTTTTATTAACCTTCCCTGTGATGAGGTATTGGGTGTTCAGCAAATGAGAAAATTTCAAGAAAAATTACTCGTATCATATTGCAACATTCCATCTCTATACATCAGTAAGCTCTCACAATTTAGATAAAATCGTATATATTAGTTGTAAGACGTTGTGATTTGCTCGTCGCGCCGAAGACCCGGGTTTGAATCCCGACATGGGTACAATGTGTGAAGCCCATTTTTGGTGTCCCCCGCCGTGATATTGCTGCAATTTTGCTGGAATATTGCTAAAAGCGGCGTAAAACCAAACTCACTCACTCACTTATAAGCAGAATTGACATCAGGCATATGTCATTTTGTACACATTCAAGGCTCTTAAAGCAATTTTTGGTAATTATCAAGGTGGGGGAGGGGGGGGGGGGGGGGGGTGTCAACCGATGGAATCAGACAGAATTCCAATGCCGTTGAAATATCAAATCCCTTGCCTCGAAAGGGCTACACTCAAACGAGACAGAGAGAAAGGGGCAACAAAAACTCAACTGACCCTAGCAGCTCTTAAAACACAATATAGTGCTGGATTAAAAAACATACAAACAGACTAAGGCTAATAAGTAAAACCCCAACTAAAAGGCCTGGAAATTTAGTGTTCCATATCTGTATGAGCCCTGCCATTCCTCCATTCCAGTTTCATCAGCCTGTTTTCGACTCTGATCAACTGTGGGACCAGTACTGTCACCGGAGTTCTGGAGTTCTGCCAGGCAGTGACCAACGTCGTCAACGAACAGGCTTCCTTCATCACCAACCCTGACGCTCTCTGGAGGCTCTGGAGCATCCTCGCCAACACATTGCAGGAACATATTGTCAAGGTAGGTCTTGATGATCGGCCAACATGTTGTGGGAACACGTTGTCAAGGTAGGTCTTGATGATCGGCCAACATGTTGTGGGAACATATAGTCAAGGTAGGTCTTGATGATCAGCCAACATGTTGTGGGAACATATAGTCAAGGTAGGTCTTGATGATCGGCCAACACGTTGTGGAAACATATTGTCAAGGTAGGTCTTGACGGTGTCTCAAGCACTGATCATGAAGATAATGTTGATCATGTCAGTCTTTGCCAAATTGTTATGAGTCCACCAGTCCAAACATGGTTCTTAGCTATATTTTCTGTAGATTTTAGTGTTATATGGACTAGTATTAGCGGAGCTTACTAGACTGAACAGAATTTTACTAGTCTGGCTTCGGACTAGTGGCTAAACACACAGTCATGTAGATGATGATATAGGATGAGATTGAAGTGTAGGCTTCTATCTCCCCCACAAGTTTAAAATGTCCAACCCATGTTCAAGGTATCATGATGTACGATTGCTGTGAACAGTGATGTGGTGATGTAGACTGATGGTGGTGAGTTGTATTTCCAGACAAACGAGGTGAATCAAGGCGACTCCCTGGAATACAACTTCGACTCCTTGTACACGGTCTTGTTGTTCCCTGTCAAAAACAAACTGGGGACCCGACTGACACAGGTGAGAATTACTGCAGCTTCTTCGTGATTTTGAGTTTGCGTTAAGGTTACACACAACCAAATGTTTTCCCACAGACTTCTGTAGTAATGTGATGTTTTTTCAAAAGATAACAAAGCATTTAACAGCTATTTTCAGTATGTGTGTGTACATTTTGGCCTTAGAGTAGCAAGAAGAACAAAAAATATTACCAGCTTTGCCCCATCCTTTTCTGGGTACAGGAAGCTACACACACCAACCCCAGTTCCGCACCAAGTGTCACTTGCTTGAAATTACCTGTGGTCACATTCAGCATAAGTCATCATGTAGAAAAAGACAGCACTAAATATAGAAAAACATGGTCAGTTTTAATAACTGGATGGATGTACATTTAAAAGACATAAAAATCTTACACAATATCCTCCAATCACAGCTGTCAGATGATTCAGTCTTTTCTTCTGAAAACTGCTTGTTGAATGACTGATTCTGATTTGGTGTAGTAGTACCTGTGAAAGTGTGACAAATACTCCATCTTCCCAGGGCAAGGGAGTTAACTGACTATAAAAGTCAAGTTTCCACCCTCGACGAATAGTCCAATCAAAATCGAGTAACGAAATTGACATCCGGTTTGTAAAATGCTGTGCAGATTTCGGTGGATTGCAGGGTTTGCAAAACATAGGTTCCGTCAACTTCGTATAAACAGATATTTTCCAAATCTTTTCATGTTTATGATCAAGGTGCTCACATGATTGGATGCACTTCACGAAGTAAGACCCGTTTTATCACAATATAGATCTTGATTATCGATCAGATCGTCTTCACTGGGGGCCACCATTTCGTGAAGCAAATGCAAGTGCTATGAGAGGTGGAATCTGACTGGTTAAGGAGGGAAACATAAAAGGGACACAACTAGTAATAGCCACTGGTGGCGCTACAATCGAGTCCAGAAATGCCAGCCTAGTTCGGCATGGGTGGAAACTGGACTTTTACAGACAGTTAACTCCTTTGCCTCGGGAAGATGAATGACTCTGAATTAACAAGATGTTAATCAGGAACATAAAACATTTTTAAAATTACATTTCTACTTGAAAATATCGTGATTTTCGTGTGTGTGTGTGTGTGTTCCCCAGCCTATCTGCAAGTCACTGCTGAAGACGTGGGGAGAGTTGTACAGGAGTTTTGCTCGTCTCTCAGCCCTCGTGACAACTGCAGAGGCCAACATTGCTTGTGAAGAATTTTGCCAAAAAGTCCTCCAGTGTCTTGAAGACGAGTCGTGGAAGGTAAGGAAGCCCAGATGTCTGTTATACTCTGAGATTTGCAGGATACAGAGCATGGTGATGGTTCTAACATGAGTTCGGTCGTCACCATGACTTCCTTGCCGTGTGCTCCAGTTCTGGTTGTGGTTTTTCTATGGGGCTAGTGTGCTGTTGTGTTACTGTGTTTAGTATCAAGTAGATATATACTTGTTGTATATTCCCCAGGGAGCTGAGAATGAAAATCGTGTGCAAACGGAACTATTGAATGCACATCATTTATTTATTTATTTATTTATTTGTTTATTTATTTGTTTATTTATTTATTTATAATCGTGACAAATGGTGGCTTATTGAATTTACTGATGATATTCTCTTCAAAAACCCATGGGAATATTTCTGTACGATATAATGACTGACATCTTAATGTTTGACTAGCCTAGTGGTTAAACATTCCAAATTTACAGCTTTAATTCCCTGCATGGGTGCAATATGTGAAGGTATCCCTGGTGTCCCATGTGATGTTTCTGGAATATTCCTCAACATGGCCTAAAAAGTAACTCACTCAGTTTTTCAGATACCCTGTCCACTAAGCCAGATTAGACATAATCTGAAACTGTGCTTGTTTCTGACAGTAGAGCGGAGTGTAACTGACTCAGTTTTTCAGATACCCTGTCCACTAAGCCAGATTAGACATAATCTGAAACTGTGCTTGTTTCTGACAGGAGAGTGGAGTGTAACTGACTCAGTTTTTCAGATACCCTGTCCAATAAGCCAGATTAGACATAATCTAAAACTGTGCTTGTTTCTGACAGGAGAGCGGAGTGTTGGAGTTCGTGGCTCAGATGTGTCAGGTTGTGATTGACAATGTCGACTTCTCGTCACTTGGGACCGGCAGCGGGTTTGCTCATGGAGGTAGGAGGACGTTTATTAAAAGAATTATTTTTAACTGTACCATGCATCACTTCTTAATGCATCTACTGCTGTTTTTTTACTTAGGAGATGAAGCTGTGAGAGGTCTGGCTACAGAAGATGTTGTACCAACTAGTTTTGATAAGATCAGGTTGTCTAGCGTGTCTTGTATACTTGACGATGCATTTGAAATTTATGATTTTGTGTGGAAATTGGTGTTTGTTTTGAGAGCCATCTTCCATCCTCCATAGCTTCTCTGAGTCCGTCAAAATGGATCAAGCGGAAGAACAAGCCAATGGAGAATCTCCAGTCCTTCATTAAGTTGCTGGTCCACCTGGTGGAGAATCTCGCGGAGTTGACAGAGTCAGGGGAGACAACTCTCACTGCCAAGCAGGTACACATCATTACTACTTTGAGTTGTAAATTCTCTTATTTGGCTTATTATTTCTGGAATATAATATAAATAGTTCCGAATGTTCAAGAGGAAGGTTGCATGAGGTTTTGAGCCAATCAGATGTCAGCGTCCTAATACTATTCGGCTGCATTGTCAAACTTGCAGCATTGGTCAGTGGTTGATCAGAAGTTTACTCATGTTTGATGTAGGAGAATTGAAACCACAGCTAAGACAAACCCTGATATCATTGATCAAGAGATAAGACTGAAACAAGGTCACTAGTAGAGCTGAGCATCGCCTGGTATCTTGTACACTACATCAAATAGTTAGAAGTTAAAAAATCACTGAAATACAGCTCTAAATCCTCTTTCTTCATACATTTATTTATTGAAATCTCAAAAACCTAAATAGAGTCTGGACCAGACAATCCAGTGATTGACATCATGAGCATCGATCCGCACAATTGGGATCGATGACATGTATCAACCAAGTCAGCAAGCCTGACCACCCGATCCCGTTAGTGCTTGTCGTATAAGTCGACTAACGGGATCGGGTGGTTAGGCTTGCTGACTTGGTTGATACATGTCTTCGATCCCAATTGTGTGGATCGATGCTCATGATGTCAATCACTGGATTGTCTGGTCCAGACTCGATTATTTTACAGACCGCCGTCATATAGCTGGAATATTGCTGAGTGCGGCGTTAAACAACAAACAAGCACACAAAACAAACCTCAAAAACCGAAACAAAGAAATCCACAAGAACAAAAAGTTTCAAATGAAGGGATGGTTATTAAATGTAACAGTAAGTTGGGGCTTGCTCAGCTCAGCTACCTCGTCCTTGTGTTCTTCGATGCTTATAGGTGGCGCAATGCTACTTCTGCCATTATGGAAGGTAACTCTATTAGTTCCTGTTCTTTTTATAGCGAATTGCAATCTCACAATTTGACGATTTAGGTATCGTGTGTAGCTAAGTATCGTTGATATCGTGGGTATCTCTGAATCGTCACAGTCCTATTTACTAGCCATCGTCATACACCAAGTCCAATGTTTCACCTTCCAACAACTTGTCCTGTTCCAGGAACATCCTCAACAGCTTGAATAGTTTACTTGTATACCATACCATGTTATTGCAGAAACCGGCAAATGTGACTGCAGGTGCCACGCTGCTGGTGGACGTGTTGGCGACGTTGTTCACACACATCAACGTGTCGACCATCATCGCACGGATGCTGGGGCAGCTGGCCACGCCCACTTCCTGGTTCTTCTCCGCGTCCAGCAGGAAGACGTGCAGCAGGCTCTTTAACGCAGCGTTCATGCAGAAGGTAGGAGGGAAGCTTCAAGAGCACTGTGCTCAACTTACTTTTTTTTCCACAAAATAACTGCAAGACAATAGGTTAAAAGAAGGAAACAGCTACAGATAAGCAGCGTATTTACGTAAAATACCCCCCAAAATATTCCAAACCCAATTATTTTCAATTAACTTGCCTATAAAAATGCATGCATTAAATGAAAAACTCAAATGTACGCGTGAATACCCAATGAAGCTTTTTCAGCATGCGTACAAAGGAGCTAATTTCCGAAACACAATTACGAGCTTATTTACTTTCCGAGCCAAGCCTATATATTTAGAACAATTTTATACATCTGAAACATAATTTACATTATATCATTTCTTTATAATCTTAAAATGTTTACTAATTTTGGGGAAAACCCAATAGAGAGATAAATAGATGAGTGAAAAAATATTGGTTACCCAATGAAAAATGTAATAACCCAATAAAATAGAAACCGTAGAGTAAAAACTCAATTTTTTAAAGTCAAAAAGTTATCTGGAGCTCTGACAAAATAAGAATAATTAACGCAATGTCAGAATGAAAGGAAGTGTGTCCTGAGGATCTGTTTCTGTCTTTTTGAATGGGGAGTGAACTAGCTGATATCTGGACTCTTGTCCATTGGTTCAAGCTGTAAACTGGGGCAGTAGGGTGGCCTAGTGGTTAAAGCATTCGCTTGTCATCCCGAAGGCCGGGTTGATTCCCCACAGGGATACAATGTGTGCATCCCATTTCTGGTGTCCCCCGTCATGATATTGCTGGAATATTGCTAAAAGCGGCGTAAAACCATACTAGATTGCCTCTTTCTTTCAGCTCAAATCATATGTTTTCGATATTGGTCATAAAACATTAATGAAACTGAAATTTTGAGAGAATGAATAATTAATTTTATGAATCTGTTGCAAAAGCCTAGCTTTTCTTGAACTAATATTTTGAATACATTGACATAGATCATTTTTCGCGAAGGGAAAATGTTCACCTGACTTTCAAGCTAAGTTAGACTTTCAGTTTGATGGTCATGGGTGTCCTCAGTTTGCTGTGAGGAGTTTCCTCCCTTCTCCAACCAGGATCCAGTGATCGTTAGTTCAACTTTAACTTGATTTAGTTTTGATCTTGGGTTTATCAGCACCATACCCATGGGATTCACCAAAGTGGCTGATGGCTGAGGTGTCTGTATTTTCTCCCACGTTCACCTGCCTTGATGAGACTGAGCTGACCCGGGCACTCCATGTTTCAGGTGGAGAAGCTGTGGCTGGATATTTCCACCTGCATCCAGAGTCGCTACACCATGCAGTATGACACGGAGTTCCTGGCGTGTGTGTCGCCGCTGCTGCAGGAGACGTTGTTGCACCCGCGCCGACAGATCAAGAACCAGTCTCTCATTCTGTGGAAGGCCACCTTCAGTCACGCAGCCCCGCTCACCTACCCAGAAGAACTCAAGTGAGTGGCTCAGCAGAGTTGTCTCCCTTTGCTGGGATCTACTCAAGCCCCTTCCCAGCGCGTGACACCTTCGTTACACTCCCGGTCACATCACTGCCACCACTGTGGGCGCGGCCATTACAAGAATCTTGAAATTTGCCCTCTAACCCCAAACGTAGTAACGTTGATACTTTTGTTTATGTCTTTGGGAATGCCATTATATTTCATTTTGAAAAGGTTTACGACTGCCCATGTTTTCTAGATGAATTTACTTTGTTGTTTTAATAATCAGATTGGTTCGAGATTGCAGACTAACGGAAAATCAACCAACTTCTCCCTTACATTCTTACTATATCAATAACATGATAGTTTTATTGAAACAGAAATTCAAATTGACAAACAAAGAAAGTAATTTATCAGCGGTAAGTGTATTCGGCGTCACGACAGTCGTCACTTGTTTGTAAACATAACGGTCATTCGGTTGCGAGTTCAACTCCAAGCATGGTTGTGGCCACCTATTCACAGTGGGGAGTTTTGACTGGTGGCAGTGATAGTATAGAGAGCTCTGCGACCGGGCTATAGCTGTGAGGAGCTTGGGATGTACTCAAGCACCTTTGTTACAATGTCGGTAACATCGCTTCCAGCATTGTGGGTGGCGCCTTTACAAGAATTTTGAAAATGCCCTCGAACCCTAATTGTAGTAACGTTTATACTTTTGTTTATGTCTTTTGGATTGCCATCATATTAAATTTTGAAAAGGTTCACAACTGTTCATATTTCCCAGATGAATTTACCTTTTTCTTCGTTTGATCAGATTGGTTCGAGATTGCAGACCAGCAAGTAATTTTTTTGGTCCATGGCAGTTTGTAAACAAATAATGTGGGTCCATGACAGTTGCATCTGGTGAATGTTGGTTGGTGTGTATTGCAGGCCCGTGTTGATGAAGGTGAAGGAGAAGACGCCTATCATGCTGCCGGGGTGGGTGCAGACGGACACCAACGTCATTGAGGAGACACCCTTCAGCCAGTACAGCCAGGTAGTCTTCTAGTGTTGTCCCTCCTTGAAGATCTGGGTAGAATTCATTTGCTGACTTGGTTGATGCATATCATCGTGTCCCAATTGAAGGATTGATGCTAATTATATCAATCACTGGATTGTTTGACCAGACGTGATTGTTTACAAATCATCGTCATGAAGCTGGAATATTGCAGAGTGCAGCGTTAAACAACAAGGACTACAGTTGTCATGCTAAGTTACATATAGTGTTGTCCGGCCATTGCTGTTGTTATCAACGTGCTTGTGTTTACATTGCACAGAACTAGCAGAACAAACCTAAATTAACCAGTCACGCAGGACCCGAGAAGATCCGGGGTTGGAATAGGTCTTCAGCAACCCATGCTTGTCGTAAAAGGCGACTATGCTTGTCGTAAAAGGCGACTAATGGGATCGGGTGGTCAGGCTTGCTGACTCGCTCGCCAATTGTGTGGATCGATGCTCATGATGTCAATCACTGTATTTTCTGGTCCAGACTTGATTATTTACAGACCGCTGTCATATTGCTGAGTGTGGCATTAAACAACAAACCAATCAACCAGTCATGCAGTCTGAGTTAGCACTTTGTTTTGTGATGCACAATAAGTTAGCACTCGCCCAAGTTGTTATCAGTTATCACAAATCATTATGATACATTGCGCCAAATTCTGTCAATAAAATAAAGTTAAGAAAGTTACAAAATTCACCATTAAGTTTGACTAGTTCTTGATTTCACTTTCTGTCGTAGTGGTTGTCACCATGGTTACTGATTTCACAACATGGTGATGTGGTTCCCATGGTTTCTGATTTCACGATCTGTCATGGCGGATGTGGTTCTTGTAGAAGGAGTGTTGGTCCTGAAACAAACAGACAATATGTTTATCTCCTAATGCTGGGAAATATGTGATGTGATCAGGCAAACAGTTCTATTTAACTTTATTGCAGTATATCAATGATTGCAATTTTATATCAAAATGTCAATGTTCGTTTGTAGATGGACTCATTCGCCCCCGATGCCCGTCTCCCTGGGCTCCCCTCCCCACACAAGATCGTGGGCAGCTTCATGCATAAGGCTGTGTCCCCCAATATAAAGAAGTCCCCCGCCAAACTGCCACCTCCTGATGTCCGGCCTGTCGGTTCCGCCAAGAAGAAGCTCTCTGTCAACGACTTCAAAGAGGAGGTAATGACAAGTGCAGAATGACACTGTGGGGAGTCTTGGTCAGAATGTCACTGTGGGGAGTCCGGGTCAGAATGACACTGTGGGGAGTCCGGGTCAGAATGACACTGTGGGGAGTCTTGGTCAGAATGTCACTGTGGGGAGTCCGGGTCAGAATGTCACTGTGGGGAGTCCGGGTCAGAATGACACTGTAGGGAGTCCGGGTCAGAATGTCACTGCAGGGAGTCCGGGTCAGAATGTCACTGCAGGGAGTCCGGGTCAGAATGACACTGCAGGGAGTCCAGGTCAGAATGTCACTGTAGGGAGTCAGGGTCAGAATGACACTGCAGGAAGTCCGGGTCAGAATGTCACTGTGGGGAGTTCGGGTCAGAATGTCGCTGTAGGGAGTACGGGTCAGAATGTCACTGTGGGGAGTCCGGGTCAGAATGTCACTGTAGGGAGTACGGGTCAGAATGTCGCTGTAGGGAGTCCAGGTCAGAATGTCGCTGTGGGGGGTCCGGGGCAGAATGTCACTGTGGGGAGTCCGGGTCAGAATGTCACTGTGGGGAGTCCGGGTCAGAATGTCACTGTGGGGGGTCCGGGTCAGAATGTCGCTGTAGGGAGTACGGGTCAGAATGTCACTGTGGGGAGTCCGGGTCAGAATGTCACTGTGGGGAGTCTGGGTCAGAATGTCACTGTAGGGAGTCTGGGTCAGAATGTCACTGTGGGGAGTCCAGGTCAGAATGTCACTGTGGGGAGTCCGGGTCAGAATGTCACTGGGGAGTCCGGGTCAGAATGTCACTGGGGAGTCCAGGTCAGAATGTCACTGTAGGGAGTCTGGGTCAGAATGTCACTGTAGGGAGTCCGGGTCAGAATGTCACTGTGGGGAGTCCGGGTCAGAATGTCACTGTGGGGAGTACGGGTCAGAATGTCACTGTGGGGGGTCCGGGTCAGAATGTCACTGTGGGGGGTCCGGGTCAGAATGTCACTGTGGGGAGTCCGGGTCAGAATGGCACTGTAGGGAGTCCGGGTCAGAATGGCACTGTAGGGAGTCTGGGTCAGAATGTCACTGTGGGGAGTCTGGGTCAGAATGTCACTGCAGGGAGTCCAGGTCAGAATGTCACTGCAGGGAGTCCAGGTCAGAATGGCACTGTAGGGAGTCCGGGTCAGAATGGCACTGTAGGGAGTCCAGGTCAGAATGTCACTGCAGGGAGTCCGGGTCAGAATGTCACTGCAGGGAGTCCAGGTCAGAATGTCACTGTAGGGAGTCTGGGTCAGAATGTCACTGTGGGGAGTCTGGGTCAGAATGTCACTGTGGGGAGTCCGGGTCAGAATGTCACTGTGGGGAGTCCGGGTCAGAATGTCACTGCAGGGAGTCCGGGTCAGAATGACACTGCAGGGAGTTCGGGTCAGAATGTCACTGTGGGGAGTCCGGGTCAGAATGTCACTGCAGGGAGTTCGGGTCAGAATGTCACTGTAGGTAGTCAGGGTCAGAATGTCACTGTGCCAACTTGTGGATAGCATGTCCTCGTTCCCCAAGGCATGGATTGTTGATAAAAAATTGATAATTGGATTGACTGGTCCAGACTTGATTATTGACAGGCCACCATGTTATTGCTGTAGTAATGGTGATTGCGGCATAAAACAGCAAACACTAGTTTATATTGATATAGATGTTTAGATTCTGGTTGTCATTGATTCTGGTTTTCATTGATTCTGGTTTTCATTGATTCTGGTTGGCTTTTGGTAGTGAATGGCAGTTGATTGTGATTGGCTGTTGATTGTGATTGACTGTTGATTGTGATTTGCTGTTGATTGTGATTGACTGTTGATTCTAGTTGTTGATTGTGATTGGCTGTTGATAGTGATTGTGATTGACTGTTGATTCTGGTTGTTGATTGTGGTTGGCTGTTGATTGTGATTGACTGTTGATTCTGGTTGGCTGTTGATTGTGATTTTGGCTGATGATTGTGACTGGCTGTTGATTGTGATTGACTGTTGATTCTGGTTGGCTGTTGATTGTGATTTTGGCTGTTGATTGTGATTGGCTGTTGATTGTGATTGACTGTTGATTCCGATTGGTTGTTGATTCTGGTTGGCTGTTGATTGTGATTGGTTGTTATTGTGATTGGATGTTGATTTCGATTGGTTGTTGATTCTAGTTGGTTGTTTTCAGGACTTTGTGATCATCAAGACGTCTCCCAAGAAGAAGCGAGTTTTAACAGAGCACCAGAAGGAGGTGATGAAGGAGAGGAGGTGAGTTATCTCATCACATTTATTCCTGGTAGTTTTACCCCACACAAGTTACACCCTATTGGGATAATGGCGGATGGATGCGGATGCGAGTCTCGAGCGATGCACAAAAGTGTGTCGGCCTTAATCATGAAAGTATGTCCCAGTCAAGCTGTCGTAACATGCACATTTTGCTGTCCAAAATTTTGTTGTTGGAAGAAGTTGTGGCCATTCTGGGCGCCTTATTGTCAGGCCTGGGAACCCAATACAGTGAGAGCTCCCATAATGTGTCCCCCATAAACTGGCCGAAGTAGCACCATGGTGGTAGCAATTCCCTGTATTCTGTGCTCATGAAGATCTGATTAATAGTCTTGCTGAGCGTGTGTGTGTTTGTTTCCAAATGAGTGGATTTTTGCTATTAAATTTTGTCGGTTCAGCTTGAAACAATTTTTTTTTAAATATGTGTTTTGTTTTCCCCAACAACCCTTATCTGGAGCCCCGGATCTTGGACCTCACTTCTTTGTTTTCTGGAGTTCCACCCTACCTTTTTTCAAATTTGATGCCAATAGTGTATATTTTTGCACTTATGTAGATATATCACTCATTATGATCAATATGGTGACACTGTTGTCATTTGAAACAAGGCTTTCACTGACACTGCACTTGCCATTTTTCGAAACGGGTGGTCGGGTGGCCGAGTGGTTAAAGCGTTCGCTCGTCACACCAAAGTCCTGGGTTCAATTCCCAACATGAGTACAATGTGTGAAGCCCATTTCTGGTGTACCCCACCGTGATATAGCTGGAATATTGCTAAAAAAAATGCGGTGTGAAACCATACTCACCCACTCATTTTTTGAAACAAAGAAGTGTGAGAAAAACAAACCGGATGAGCTGGTGTATTCAGAAAACACATAGTTTATTTTGTTGCCTTACTGTTGATCCTGACAGAATTGTTTCCCTCACTCACTGATCCCCTCACTCATTGGTCCTCCCCAGGACAATCCCGGTGATGTACAACAACCTTGACCTCTCCCAGGACGTGTCGCTCATGGCCTCGCAGTTCAACACTGACACACAGCAGGAGTGAGTACATCTGCACAGCACACAGGATAATAATCGGCTTTAGAATCCATACTCTTGATATAAATTTGAAGTTTTCCGATTTTATATGTGTTTCTCATTTTATGGAGGCACACCGCTTTTTACGTAAATACATCTATGTATCTATATATTTTTTCAATAAATTGCATCGATTACTCTTATTATTTTATACATTATTTTTAGGCCACTATCATATAGCTAGAATCAGAGCTCCAGATAAGCTTTTGGTGTTGTGGGTATTTTACCCATGCATTTTAAAATCACTGCGTATCAGTAATTCTAACTGGGTATTCAAATTTCTGTTACCCACTAGTTTTTACACATGTGGGTATTTAAGTTAAATATTTAAAAACACTATTCATCTAGTCCCTGCAAACTGGTGTTGTGTGGGTTCGAGAGCTTTATAGGACTCAAAAATACCACGATACTTCCACAAGAAAGTGTGATGGCAAATGATCATGATGTAACTGTCATCGTGGAGTTTGGCAAGGTTGACGGAATGCCCGTTTATAATTTCAAATTAGTTGCTGATTTGCCAATCGAATACGCAGGGTTACTTCACAATATTTTGAATATATGCACACGTTTTATTTTTGTAGTGTATCTGTAATGTTCGTTGCGTATTTGATACGCTTGGATATTATTTTACTGCATATTTCTGCATTTCTGATGCGTATTTTACGCAGATACGCAGCTTATCTGGATCTCTGTAGAATAGTGCCGAGTGCAGGGTTATATAGTAAACAAACAAACTAATATGTGTGGGTTCGAGTGTGTAAAGTAAGTTAATGTTGTTCTCTTCAGTTCCATCATGATGCAGACACAGCCACCGTCGGAAGATTCAGTCATAGTCATAAATTCAAGCCAGTCACAAAACCTCGAACACGACAAGGTAAGAAGTGGGCCATAATCAGAAACTTGTCAGGAATATACAAATTGCGTTTTGATGGGATATAATTTTCCAAGCTGAAAATTAAGTCATCTATGCTGTGCAGAGTTGCCTCCCCTAGGCATGCTGGGATCCTATGTTTGAGGGTTCAGATCTTGATTTGCCCTGATTATGATTGTCAGCATCATACCTGTGCTCGTTTTCACACACATTATACACAGTATAACTAAAATACTACTCACTCACTCACTCACTCGACCTGTGAAGACGGGGGCTAGAATAGGTCTTTAGCAACCCATACTTGCCATAAAAAGCGACTTTGCTTGTCGTAAGAGGTGACTAAAAGAAAGGTTGGTCAGGCTCGCTGACTTTGTTGATGCATGTCATTGTATCCCAAATGCGTGGATCAGTGCTAAAGATGTCAATCACTGGATTGTCTGGTCCAAACTTTATTGTTTACAGACCACCGTCTGAAGCGTTAAGCAACAAACACACAATCTCACTGACTCCAATGTGGTCTTTGCTTTCAGAGTAAATCCTCTGTGCCCAAATCTTCAAGCACGGAGTCTCTTGCGGATGATCCCACGTCTGATGTGAAGAGAGGACGCAGGCGACGGTCAGTCCGATTCAGCAATGATGACAGCCAGGAGAAGGAGGGAGAGAAGGCGGAGATGAAGAGCCCCCCCAGTGCAACCCCAACTCTCCGGTCACTCAGGTCGAGGAAGGATACAAAACAGTCTGACGAGGATCAGAAGTCAAATGAGAAAGAACTGACATCAACAGAAAAGAAATCCACCAAGATTGATTGTGAAAATTCAAAAGATAAGGAGGCTGACAAAGATTCAAGATCAAAAGTGACTAAAGATGCTGAGTTGGTCAGTTCAAGCGTTAATATCGACTCCAGTGACCCCTCACCGAGTCCCTCCTTGAAGCAGAACCTCATGCACGCGCTCGGAGATCAGTGGTTGAATACCCTGAAAAGTACATCAAGTTCGTCCCTGGGGAAAAGTGATTCTTCAGAGGAGAGCAGATGTGGGGAAGAATCGGTGAGAGAATCGGGGAATTCTACAAGCAGCTCCCAGAATTCACAGGAAGGAAGTGGGGAACATTTCAGTCCATTCAAGTCAATCAGTCAGTCGCCACCTGAACGGAAGTCAAGGTCACCGGGGAGGAAGACTCTCAGCCAGGAGGTGACAAGTTCCGCGAAATCACCCACTAGGAGCCGGGATCGTAGTAAAAGTTCTCAAGCTGGTAGCTTAGATAAATGGTTGGTGAAGTCGCCAGCCAAAGGTAAAAGTTGTGTGATAGATGCCAAGTCTCCGGAGGACTCATTCGTTCCAGATACTCAGTTGTCGACCACAATGGAGGTGTCCCTGTTACACTCTGTAGTTGAAGATACAATGTCTCCTTCGAAGGGCAAGCATATGGCAAACAAGTCGTCACACTCATTCGTTGAAGACACACAGTCTCCCTCAAAGTTTAGTCAAAAGAATTTGTTCTCCCCAGATATTAATGCTTCGATTGAGGAGACTCCAGTAAAAGATTCATCCAATATTCTGCCCGGTCCGTTATCACTACCCTCAAGTCGCAACTTGTTCGGGGAATGTGACAAGGTTGCAAGTCAGGACCAAGAATCGGATGACAAAGAGACGGACGTTAAGCTCGGCACGCCTGTTTTGAAAATCAAGAAGCTGACAACTGAAGAGATCAGTGTGCTGTCCCATGGATCTCCCGAAAAGGCAGTGTCAAAAGCTCTGTTCAAAGAACCGTTGTCAGTTTGTGAAGGTGGCACGTCGGAAGGCAAGGATGTTCCGTGTTCTCAAGGGTTTCCGACAGCAGAGACAAGTGAGGACCAGGAAACTATGGAATCCCAGTTCAGTCCTGTGTTTCCAAGGATATCGAGTGAGAGACCAGACTCTCAGATATCTATCAATTCTGATCCTGAGTTGCCTGGCATTTTGAGCTTTGGACAAAGAGAGGAGTTGATAAATGCATCAAGTTCATCCTCAAACTACAGCGTCAGTGTCCTCAATGCCGATTCGGTTAAAAGTAGTTCTCAAGATTCTGCTTCTCAAAATTCTGGGTTATCCAAAGACAAAGAGGTGGGTCTGGACGCAGGGGACAAATTTACAGAAGAGCTGTTCGAAACATGTCCAACTGACACAGTGGATGCATACAACCCGGACTCAGTATCTACTTTGAAGGAAGGGTCATCCCAGAGTACGACAGATTCAAGCAGCTCTCAGAGCACCAGCTCCAGCCAGAGCTCACAAGCAAGTGCAGTGGAGACTGTTCTGTCTGAAGGGTCGTACAAGGTCGACCTTGTGTCCACTCTGGCTGAAGAGCCTGCGTCAAGGAGGAGGAAGCAGGATACGCCGAAGAAGATGGGTCTGGAAGATTTGAGGAGGACTCCGAGACAGAGGAAGAAGAAGACGTTCGATGGTTTTGAGGTTGATGGAATCTCCAAGTCTGAGAGTTCGACTGAGAGTACTGCTTCCAGAAAGGTTGGTAGACCACCTAGTGCGAAGAAGAGGCTGGAGAAGTCTTCTGAGGATAATGAGAGCTCTCAGGAGAAGGGTGCTGAGAAGGAGGAAGATGTGTTGGTAAATGGAAAAGAGGAAGTGAAGAAGAAGGTTGGACGACAAAGAAAAGGATTGAAAGAAATTGACCAGAGTGACAGTTCTCAGGAGAAGATTGTTGAGAAAGAGGAAGATCTGTTGCTTATTGGGAATGAGGAGAAGGGGAAGAAGAAGGGTGGACGACGAAAAGTTGATATTTCTAGTTCACAGTCAGGGGAGGACAGTCAGGAAAAGAATGAACCCAGAAGAGGAAGAAAACGAAAAGCTGATGAGGAAGAGGATGAGGAAGAAGATGATCTTCCTCTTTCTCAACTTAGTCAATCAAAGTCCGCATCGAAGAGGCAAGGAAGAAGTAAAACTGATTCAGAGGAAGCTGAAGAGAAGACAAAAGAAGCACCCAAGAGGAAGAGAACGAGGAAGAGCCTAGCTGCTGAGATGACAGAGTCTGAAAACCTTGAGTCTCAAAGGAGGAAGTCACAGAGTAGCCAGGAGTCCGTGGATGTATTGGATCAGGAGAAAGCTGATTTGGGCCAGGACTGTAAGCAGAAGGAAGGGGTCGATTCTATCGCTGATGTTGATGGGGAGACCAAATCTGATTCCCAATTGAAGCAGGCTAGGAATCCAGTTCAGGCTGTGACTGCAGCCTGTCTAGGAAGCTCTAGTTCCAGTTCTGGAGGTGATGCTTCTGCTCCCTCTCAGGGAAAGAAACCGAGAAGGATTCAACCCCAGATGGTTGAACCGAGTCAGGAAATGATTCATCCTGCATTTACAGGTGCTCCAAAAGACTCACCAATTATTTTGGAGGAAAACCTGAGCGAGAATCCTGAAAGTACTGATTCAAAGGAGAGTGATAGACAGACAGAGGAAAGTCAACAAGGAACAGAAGTTATTATTGTAGGAATGGAGTTTGACAGTTCTAAATCTCTAAATGAGCAGACACCAGAAGAATGCCAGATGTCTAGTGAGGACATTTCCAAGGAGGGAGAGCAGACGCCATCTACCAAGCCGTCCCCAGCCCCTGTAAGGCGGAGTACCACCAAACAGAAGATTGAAGCCGCAAGGAAAAGGTCAATTTCCAAAATGTCAGACAAAAATTCGGAGGATTTGAGTGTCGAAGATGCAAATGAATGGACGGAGAGCAAATGCAGCGCGGCAAAAACAGCTCTGATACAGGAAAAGAAGAATAAGGATATCAAAGAAAGTGATAAACTTGACAGTCAGATAGATGTTATTGAGCCGTCACAGGCTCAGAATAAGTCCCTGTTTGTTAATCTGGACCTGTCGTTTTGTAAGGACTCGCCTCGGGCAGTGGAGCATGACAAAATCAAGGGGAAGGTGGATGAGATAATAAGTAGTTTGGCAAGCCCAGTAGCCCCCGGCAAGGCAGCTCCTCGGGGCAGTAAACGAAAGAGGAACATGTCGAAGTTGAAAGTGTCCTCTCCGGTGAGTGTACGACTGCGGTCCTCGAAACTGGTTCTACGAGCAAGAGCCAAATTAGCAGGTAAATCTGTGTCCAGGGTTTCACCTTTAACTGTGGTTAGAACAAAGAACAGAGCATCTCCCAGACCGAAGAGACTTTTGGAAGAAATAGATTCAAAAATAGAAATGGAAGTTGAGGACACAAAATGTACATTTAAAACAGAGGATGCAGATGGTGTGACTAGCAATTGTGATGTGGTTGCCATGGCAACAGTTGATAATTCTGGTAGTGCTGTAGAAACTGAAAGTGGTTTGGAACAAATTGAAATTGGTTCAGAAAAAACTGAAATTGGTTTAGAGCAAGATAAAACTGTTTCCCCAAAAAAATTAACTGGTTTAGAGCAAAATGAAACTAGTTTAGAAAAAGAAACTAGTTTAGAAAAAGAAACTTGTTTAGAAAAAGAAACAAGTTTAGAAAAAGAAACTGATTTAGAAAAAAATGATACTGGTTTTGGTGCAACTGAAACCGGTGGTGATATAACAAGTCATGCTAGTGCTCCTGTTCGACCCAAGATTGATTCTCTAAATGATACCCCAAGGAAATCAGCCGAAAAACCCAAACGCAAAGTGATCCATGCCCATCGTGGCTTTTCCGATTCCAAAGTGCTGAGCTTGAACAAAATCCGGGCAAGGAACCGGTTGGCTGATCGTGGAATGAGTATCGTGAGGCGCAGTATACTGAAGCAAAAGAATTCGAGCGAAAACAGCAGCCCCTCAAAGAGGCCATGTGACCCTGACTTTCAGCCAATCAAAGTGTTCCAGTTTCATTCACCGAGTGCCTCCCCGAGCGCTGGGATTCTGAAGAAGCGGCGCCTGAACTCCGACATCCCAGTCAACTCTCCCTCCCCACCTTCCAAGGTGAGTGCCAGCAGAGTAGGGGTCCACCATTTTTTATATCCTCAGGGGGGTCTGAGATTTTTAAGAAATTGCGATCTGTTCCCCCAAAATCCGGGGAGGTGAGGAATAATTTGAATTGTTGACAGGCATTACTTGGAAGCTGATGGATGACAAAGTAGAGACACTGTTTAAGTAAAGAAGTTGTTGTCCATAAAATGTGTCTACTTGAAAAATAATTTATTACTGCCTTTTCAAGAAAAATATATCATGGACATGCTTGATCTTCTGAAAATTAATTGTAGCTTGGAAGGTATTGTTTGGGGCCTGCTTTTGCAAAAGATGTGTATGTTTTGAACTCGCTGCAAGAATATTCAGTGTCGGTCTCAAACATATAATCTCTAATATATAATGGTCAGTTCCCTGACCTCAGCATGGTAATCATGAACCTTGTCCTTAACTATTGACCGCCTCCGTGGTCTAGAGGTAGAGCGTCCACCCGGAGAGCGGAAGGTCCGGGGTTTGATCCCCAGCCACGTCATACCAAAAGACGTTAAAAGACGGTACATGTTTTTACCCTGTCTGGCACTCGCCATTAAGGGGCTAAAACAAGGACTGGTCGGCTCGGAGTCAATATACTGTGTCTGAGTGAGCTAGCACCATAAATCGTCATGAGTCCGGACTTGTACAAGCAGCCACATACATACATACATACACGTGCATGCATGTTGCTATATAAGTGCAATACTCTTGGTTGCAACATTCAACCCCATTTCACCTCACCTCAACTTAACAACAGTTTGATCTTAGAAAGGTTAAAGCGTTCACTCGTCACGCCAAAGACCCGGGTTCGATTCCCAACATGGGTACAATGTGTGAAGCCCATTTTTGGTGTCCCCCGCCGTGATATTGCTGGAATATTGCTAGAAAAGGGTGGCATAAAACCATACTCCCTCACTTAATATTATTGACTGGATTTTCTCGTCCACACTTAATTATTCAGCAGCCGCTGTCATATAACTGAAATATTGCTAAGTGTTACACAATAAACAAATATGAACATGAACCTTGTCTTCACCAAAAGTGTGATTGTAATATAACCCTAATCCTTTATCATATCCAGCAGATAAGTTGTTTTCTATCAATTTTGAATTTGTTTGAATTCTTTTACAATGTCATTAAAACGTCATTAAGATAAGGGGGCACGGGTGACCCAGTCGTCTAAAGCGCCGCGATTCGCTGTGCAGAATTGCGTCCCTTGGGCACGCCAGAAACCTATGATTGTGGGTTCGAATCCCGGTTCGCCCCGATTATGTTTCTAGGTTTGTCAGCACCATACCTGTGCTCGTGGGTTTCACCGAAGAGGTAAACGTCTGAGACCTGCATCACTTCAGGCTTTCCTCCCACATTAAGCTGACACGCCGCGATATAACTGGAATACTGTTAAAAGCGGCGTTAAACCCAACTCACTCACTCACTCATTAAGATAAATTTGTTGTAGCAGGATCACTCAGAGTACATGGGGTTTCATGCATCCCTCGTTAGGTTTTATACTACTCGCCTCTGGCTCATGGAATAAAACATAACGCTGGACGCATGAAACTCCATGTACCCCGCGTGATCTTGCTACAACAAATTTATCTTAATGACGCTTTAATGACATTGTAAAAGAAATCAAACAAATTCAAAATTGATAGAAAACAGCTGTTAGATTGAGCTGAGGTTAGCTTACGACTTCCATTGCATACGGCTTTTTGCTTTGAAGCGGGGTATAAGGGATTTATTCTGCTCTCAGAAATCCACATGCAGCCTATTTGTTTGTGGCGGGGTATAAGGGATTTATTCACCCACTGATAAATTTATTCCCCTCCAAGGCGGGGTACATCATATTCTGACATGGAGGTATAAAAATGTTCACGTTTCACATCTGTGCTTACTCACTGACATCAGTTTAGATCTTCAGCAACCCATGCTTGCCGTAAATGGCGACTATGCTTGTCGTAAAAGGTGACTAACGGGATCGGGTGGTCAGGCTCGCTGACTTGGTTGATGCATTTCATCAATCCTTATTGCGTGGATAGATGCTCATGATATTAATCACTTGATTGTCTGGTCCAGACTCGACTGTCATATAGCTGGAATATTGCTGAGTGCGGCGTTAAACAACTGTGGGGAAGGAGCAAGGCGCTGTATTAACCCGCTTGTTTCTTGCAGCGGCGGGTTTCGTTTGCCGAGCCTATCATCAGCGGAGAAAGCCCTCATCGTGGTGTCAGCCTTGACCTCATCAAGTCCCGGAGTGCAGCAGGAAAGGTAACCAATCAGGCGACACTTGTCACACCTGTACACTGTCACATATATAGGACTTAAGTCAGTCCTGCTTTGCCGACACTTTTGTGTCAGCTGACAGTGGCTTCGTCTTGTCTCGCTGTTGGTTTCCTTGCCTCTATGTAGATCCTTCATTCATCAGTTGTGTCTGCTTGCATGTTCTGCTAGTTAAGCTGTGGCTCATCTCGTTGGCCTCTGTTCTGTTTATGATACAAAGTTCAGAGTGGCGTCCCTTGCCAGAATTCTATAGGTTCCAGGAATCATCCTGATTAAGAATATTCGTGTCAGCACCGTACCTGTGCTTGTGGGTTTTGACAAAAGGTAACCAACAGTAGCTCAGCATTTAAAATATCTTTGTGAACTTTGCTTTGCTTGAGGTTTGCTTTGCTTTGCTTGAGGATTGCTTTGTTTAGCTTTGCTTTGCTTGAGAATTGCTTTGCTTTGCTTGAGGCTTGCAATGTTTTGCTTGAGGTTTGCTTTGCTTGAGGATTGCTTTGCTTTGCTTTGCTTTGCTTGAGGATTGCTTTGCTTTGCTTGATGATTGCTTTGCTTTGCTTGAGGATTGCTTTGCTTTGCTTGTTTCATGCCTTTAGTTTGCTTTCCATTTGTTTACAGCAACTGTTCACTTTCCCCCGAAGACCTGCCAGCAGCCTGCGTGTCATCGCCCCACTCAGCAGACCCAAGAAGGTTCATCTTCCAAATCCCATCTTCCACATCCCAGCTTATTAAACGACATGAAGTTAATACTTTTGTCCTAGAAAACAATAAAATAATCTGTTAGGGCATGAAAACTCAAATCGACATTCCTTAGGTCCATTGTCCTAAATTTCACTATTGCTCTAAACAGTATAGATCGACCAGTCATTTTGCCCTGACTAAAGAGAGTGGGTTTCTTCCTGTGTAGCCCATTCTAGTCCATCATGGTCACATTGCTCAAATATTGCCTCTAATGAGGGAGCATCCATTTCATTGGGAGTTGGACAAACTATACATTTGAAACATCTTCCCCAATAAAAATCAAATGGATGCTCCCAAAATGATGTCACTTACCACGTGACTTGTCAGATCTGCTACATGTTTAATTGTTTTCCTTCAATACTAAACCAAACTTTTTGTGCAGACGGTTGTGGACAGTGGAGACTCACAGCCCAGCCAGTCACCGGTCAGCCAATCACCGGTCAGCCAATCACAGGCAAGCTACCGGAGCACGCAGGAGTCGCAACTGAACAGCTCCGACCCCGTCTACCCGGATTTGATTGGCTGCACCGAGTCCGTCACAAAGGTTCTGCCCCAACTGACGTCATCTGTCTGGTGAGATGAACTGTGACACCTCATAACCCTTGAACAGTTTCATATGCTGCAAACCTGTCAAATTCCCCTGTTGGGGTTCCGGGTTAGAATAGGTCCCCAGCAAACTATGCTGGTTGTAAGAGGCCACCAAATTAATCTGGTGGTCAAGCTCGGTGATTTGGTTGAGTGTATGCCATGGTAACCAAATGGTGTGGATGCTGTCATGTACCTGAAATTTTGCTTAGTGTAGCGATAAACAACAAACAAACAAACAAACAAACCTGTCAAACTCAATGGAACCCAAGAGACAGGACCGCCTCTGTGGTCTTGTGGTTGAGCGTCCGCCTGGAGTGCGGAAGGTCTGGGGTTCGATCCCCGGCCGCGTCATACAAAAAGACGTTAAAAGATTGTACTTGTTATAACCCTGTCTGGCGCTCTTCATTAAGGGGCTATAACAAGGACTGGTCGTCTCGGAGTCAGTATACTGTGTCTGAGTGGGGTATTCATGTTAAACTGCGGCATGGTATCTCAGTGAGCTAGCACTATAAATTGGCATCAGTCCATACTAGTACAAGCAGCCACACACATCCCCTAGCATGCACGTCGCTATATAAGTGCAATAATCTTGGACGCGACGTTAAACCCCATTTCACCTCACCTTACCTCACCCAAGAGACAGAGAGGCCAACCTTAATGATTTGGTCGAAACAATCACAATTTTCTGCCTAATGATACCGAGGTTCAAACTGCTAAGGCACCGGTGACATGAAGCATTCTACAGAGAGACTGCTGACCAATGACAGCCATGCTTTCAATTCACATAGTGTTAACTATTCATTACTCAGTCATACAAGGTCTTTGAGTGGCTACTTTGTTAAAACAGACTCAAGTCATTTTGTTACCATGGTACTTTTATCATTACACTTTTTCACATGAAATTACTCCTTTTTTTTACCCAAAAGCGTCAATTCCAAAGCTTTGATTATACCAAAGCTTCAAATAGGGTTGTGTATGAAGCTTATTTCTGGTGTCCCCCGCCGTGATATTGCTTGAATATTGCTCAAACTCACTCACTCAATTGGGGTTGGCCTCATTATAAAATATAGAGGATATTTTGGTTGCATTTTCACTTTGCAATGCATTTTAACTGTTCAGGTCGCGCGGTCTGGGGCAGCTCGTGATGGCACGCAACATCCACACTGTTGGAGATCTCAGCAAACTGACAGAGGTCGACATCCACAATCTCCCTATCAGGTCACCAAAGGTCGTCACTGTGCGCAGAGTTCTGCATGACCTTGAACAGCACCTTGAGGTCAAAAGGTCAAAGGATGTCAAGGCCACAGATTCGGAGTCGGATCAAGAGGACAAGGCTGAAAGTGCAGTTTTCAAAGGTAAAGGCTGGTGTATATTTTTCAAACTGTACCTGTTAAGAATTAAGGCTGGTTTCTCAAAGGGATTTTAGCTCTATAGTTCTCTCCATTTGTAGCATCAGTGTTGACATATTTTTGGTGAAGGTGTTTCGCTCATCACACCTAAGGCCTGGGTTTGATTCCTAACATGGTACAATGTGTGAAGCCCATTTTGAGTGTCCCTCATCATAATATTGCCGGAATATTGCTAACGGTGGTGTAGAATCCATCTCGCGTACTCACACACTCTCACATATATTTTTATGGTGTTGATTGTATTTCATTGAAATATGAATAGGCCTGAACATGTTTGTTGCGATCAACTTCTAGTGTCATAAGCTTCATAGGCTGGAGTAGCAACGTTCTCAGGTTGAATTCTGTAGCTATTTTCTTAAGGATAATTTTGTAGTTACATTCTTTAGGCTAATTTGTAGCTATTTTCTTAAGGACAATTTTGTAGCCACTTAAGGCTAATTTTGTGCCTCTTCTTAGGCTAATTTTGTAGTTATTTTCTTTAGGCTAATTTTGTAGTTATTTTCTTTAGGCTAATTTTGTAGTTATTTTCTTAAGGATAATTTTGTAGTTATTTTCTTTAGGCTAATTTTGTAGATTTTTTAACTTATCCTGCATTACTCCGTATTGCATTTACTGCTATGTTTGACAGAGAGACGAACTGTGTGAGATCCAGCTGCTGAAGAAAGTTGTCCCAACCAGCCCAGGAGGCAGCGCCCTCTCACAGTCGGCACGTGACCCGGAAGTCATGACGTCACACCAAAAGACATAACTGCTTTGTCACCTCCACGGACGGACGTACTTTGTATCCCTTGTGGAAATTAAAGCTTATTATTTGTTTTTTATATTTTGCGTGTTTCTACATTCATTATATGCTGCTACATTGTTACCTGTTATGGGCCGTGACCTTAGGGTCTTCCCATTCGTAAATTGTAACGTTTATCGCTCGTCTGTGGCTCACGTCACAGTAATTTACGGGCGCAATGTTGTTCCCGCCATTTTGTTTTCTTTCCCGCCATTTTGGTCATTCACCACGTGGCCACGTAATGTCGTGTTCTGCGTTTTGAATTCTCTCTTTGGCTTGGGTAATACATTACATTTATGTATGTTGTTTTGGTGTGCTTAAAGCCTTGCCTTTTCGCTACCTCTCAGCGTAATTGTTTCTTCTCATAAACTTCAATATAATACGAAGTTTATGAGTTACATTATGTCTCCCGTACTCTGTGGTTTTGCCACATGGTTACGTGTTTGCTTAAGGCTTTGCCTTTTCGCTCCCTTTTAGCGTACTTGTTTATCTCATAAACTTTAATAAAATATACTGTTTTTGAGTTACTTTATGCTTCCCATACTTTGTGATTGGCCACACATTATGCTTCCCGCACTTTGTGGCTTTGCCACATAGTTATGTTTTGCTTAAATTCCAGATTTTCTGCCTCGCTGCACTTGTTTCCGCGGGAACAAATCTGGTCGGGGCCGCCCCTTTCTGCCGTGATTGTACGACGCCCTGTACTTTCACAAGGCAGTGCCGATGTTGCAGTCATTCGTCGCTGTGATCCTTCAGCTCATGCGAGTATCCAGGACACACCTCGCTCAACGTGCTCGTCGACCCCCACCTACGTTGACGGCAGCAGCGCTCAGCGGAGCTTCACGGCGGCTCCCAACGTAGAGTCTGCCTCCCATGGCACGACATACGACCGTTCACGGTCTCCTACTCCACCGGCGGCTCCAGCGCTCCCAACGTAGAGTCTGCCTCCCATGGCACGACATACGACCGTTCACGGTCTCCTACTCCACCGGCGGCTCCAGCGCTCCCAACGTAGAGTCTGCCTCCCCTGGCACGACATACGGCCGTTCACGGTCTCCAACACCGTCAACGCTGATGTCTCCGGCGCCCCCGGCGCCTCCGATGACTCGGCGCCTCTGATGACGCGGCGCCTCCGGCGCCTCTGATGACGCGGCGCCTCCGGCGCCTCTGATGACACGGCGCCTCCGGCGCTCCCGGCACTCCCGGCGCTCCCGGCGCTCCCGGCGCCTCCGGCGCCTCTGATGACGCGGCGCCTCCGGCGCCTCTGATGACACGGCGCCTCCGGCGCCTCTGATGACGCGGCGCCTCCGGCGCTTCTGATGACTCGGCGCCTCCGGCGCCTCCGATGTCTCGGCGCTCCCGGCGCCTCTGATGACGCGGCGCTCCCGGCGCCTCCAGGGCTCCCGGCGCCTCCGGCGCTTCTGATGACTCGGCGCCTCCGGCGCCTCCGATGTCTCGGCGCTCCCGGCGCCTCTGATGACACGGCGCTCCCCGCGCTCCCGGCGCCTCCAGGGCTCCCGGCGCCTCTGATGACGCGGCGCCTCCGGCGCCTCTGATGACACGGCGCCTCCGGCGCTTCCGATGACTCGGCGCCTCCGGCGCCTCCGATGTCTCGGCGCTCCCGGCGCCTCTGATGACACGGCGCCTCTGATGACGCGGCGCTCCCGGCGCCTCTGATGACTCGGCGCTTCCGATGACTCGGCGCCTCTGATGACTCGGCGCCGCTGATGTCTCGGCGCTCAACAAGCTTCATGACTTGTTCATGACAAGCTGATAACTCGGCGCCGCTTATGTCTCGGCGCCTCTGATGTCTCCGCGCTCCGGCGCCTCCGCATCCTCTGATGTCTTCGGCGCTCAACAAGCTTCAGATCAACAAGCTTTATCAAGCTCAGATCAACGAGCCGACCATCCGATCTTCTACTGCGGCTTAAGGGGCACCATCGGCAATCGCCTCCCCGGCGCCACTGCCCTCTTCTCTTGCTGCCGTCTCATAACTCGTCACACGGAGAAGCATGGTGAAACAACTGTCGCCGCTCCTTTCGCTACTCTCCCGTCGGTCTTCGGGATCGTGACTATCGTTCTACTTCCTGGGTGGAATCATTTCAACCAATAGACAGTTGGTCTGATTCAACTTGCCCACTGAGACGTTATCCATAATCCCGTCGTTTAAAGCGCTATGATTCCGGAGAGATAACCTGCGGGTTTCCATCGAAACAGAGCGTCATGTGAACAGCGTCTGTATCAGATTCGACGACGACATCCACTTACAAAGAGTTTACTTCGTCGACATCGCAGACATCAACGCTGTTCTACCCTACCCTAGCGCCAGCGTTCCTGAGAGAGACTCTTCCTCGGCGCTCCCCGGGTTTTCCACGACGCCCATGGGGTTCCGTGTTTTATCGCAAAACTCGGGTACACCACTTGATCGTCTCTCACACAGTTCATTGAGGATTGTCTGTGTGTGGAGTTTGCACCTCAGTTCCGACTCCAAGGCGGTTTTCTCGGCTACTGCGCAGAGTGATTTACATGTCACGTGTCAAGTACTCGGACTGTCAACAACTCCGACCGGATTTAGGTCAACTTACCATGGCAAGGGGTGCCATGTATTTCTACAGATTGCTTTCCATGTCTACCTGTACGCTTGGTGATACCACTCAACCAGGCGCCTGTCGCAGTCCATCCATGCACGGATGTTGGAAACAATAGACCTCCTCTACCAACACGGCTGTCACGAGGAACCTTGTTTCATCAACCCTTCGCTATAAGAACGATAGCGCCTATAGGCGTTCAAGGGATGGAAAAGATCGCCTTCCTTCGTCCGGTTTGATCTTTTCGACTACGACAGGTAGTCCTATCTTCCGCCTTGACTACCGGACACAGTGTCGATTTGATACTTAAAGTCCCTCGGCCGTCCCACTGACCCCTGTTGCATACCTGCCTCGTATCGTGTTGTCGTCCTCCATCGTCACCTCGATATAAGAACAGGAGTACTTATACGCCGCTTCAGGGATGAAAACGATCTCATTACTTCGTGCAATGGCCATATTGCCTCGACTTCCTACTACCCGGTTACGTCGATGCCCCGGCGGTCGATTGTGAAGCTGGTTTACTTCGTCTACTTGAGGTTGGCTCGCAGGCGATCACACCTTTTTTCCGAATCGTACCGACGGTACGCAATCGCAGACCCCTGTTGCTGACTACCTTCCCTGCCACCTTGTCAGTGGCTAGTGGCCCACGCCAGCCCACATTGTGACCACCTGTGATCCAGAGATCAACACCATTGGCACAGCAACAGCCTCGAGATAAATGCTTATCCAGGACGGCACTTGCTGACAGTGCATTCTCGGTCACGCCCTGTTGATCGTGTCCACTGACGACGTCACCGTAGTGTGGTGTTTGCGGACCCAGAGTTCTCGCCCCTCTCCCGGCGCCACAAACTCGACTGGCGCCCCCGAGAATCACCATCTTCGGCGTTCCAGGCGCCTCAAGCTCTCCGACGCCTCACGCTCTCCGGCGCCTCGGGCCAGACTATGTGAAACGGTCGACACCCCAACCCTAGATCTGTTTGCCTCATATCTGAATGTGGCCAGCTGTCGTCTTCCATTCCACCTGTGCCGGATACGACCGCTGTGGCAGTCGAAGCCTTCCATCGTTCCTGAGAAGGATTACGCGCGTACGCTTTTCCGACTCCGGTTCTCCCTCCCACGGTTCTTCAAAGATCCAGGCCACTCGACCCCTGCCATTGACTTTGGTCTCGCCTTATTGGTCAGCCAGAAGTTGGGTTATCGACCTCCGAAACATAGCCAGAGACAACCCCTGGAACTTCCGGTGTGGTCCAACCTTCTGCTCCATCCACACGGTCTGTTGCCACACCCTCATACCCGCATGTTATCGTCTGCACGCCTGACACACATGCAGAAAGCCAAGGGCTATTCGGCTAGAGCGACCAAGGCTATTGCTTCAGCCCACCGTCCATCTACAGGGGGACTGTATGCTGATAACTGATGCTTGTTCCAGGCATTTTGTTCTGACAAACACCAGGATCCGATGACAGCGTCACCGCAGATCCTGGATCAGTTCCTTCTGTACTTGTGTAGCACCCATCGGTTGAAGGGCTTACCACCCCCACATACCTGGTCGCCATCTACTCCGTTCTGGCCATCCCGGACGATCGGAGAAAGACGAAAATTCCCGACCTACGGGCCTGGCTGCGCTCGTTCAGTCTTGAAGACCTGAAGACCAAGTTCGGACCGCCTGCGTTGGATCTGAATGTGGTCTTCAATACCCTTCGAACCACTCCCCTCGTCTTCCTTCTTCGACCTTAAGTAGAAGACGGGTGTTTCTACTGGTTTTGACTACTGCCGCTCGAGTCCATGTACAGCACGCCCTCGACGCCTCCCATGCCCGGTTCGAATGCGGTACCCGCAGGGCGCCGTTCATCATGGACCGTACTGGGACGTCAGCGTAAAGATTCAACTCCCAGGACAGCCTGATAGATCATTCCTTGTCCCCTCCCCCCTCGTCCAGTGTGGGTGCCGAGGATGAGGATGAGCGTCATTATGCCCAGTAAGGGCACTGAAGGTTATTCTACGATCTAAAGACTGCCGCAAGTCTAGGAAACACCTTTTTCTGCCGGTCTCCCCTTCGTCGCTGTCGTTGGTCAGCCGGAATACTTTTCCCTGTGGCTCCGGGCGGTCATCCTTAAAGCGTATGAGCCGCCGGATTGGACCCTCCCCCCAAAGGCTATTACCTGAAATAAAATGAGATCAGGGCGATCGTATTTACACTGGTTCTTCACGGTATACTGTTCCATCCCGTCGTTCAGGGAAGCCTGCTCGTGGCGATCGGACACCGCCTTCACCAACCACTACTTCCGTGATGTAGCCTTGAAAGTTGTCGCCGGCGTTCACAGTTTTGGTCCCTGGTTGTAGCCCAACAGGTCATCTATCTCCGACGCCACTGATTCTCCGATACCCTGAGCGGGGCCCGTCGACCTTTCTGGTGTTTATCACCCCAGACGAGACGGCTCTCTTGCGTTCCGCATTCGCTCTTAGGTCAGTTTTAGTTTTGGGTTACCCGACTCATTCTATTGCTGTCACCTATCCGGGTTTTACTTTTTGCATCAACTCTCGTTTCCTGACGACAGGAATGGTAGTAGATGTGGTCACCGGCGCCGACGCCAACGCCAACGCCGCTGCTTCTCTGGTACCTGAGCGGTGCCCGTCGACCTCACCGGTGTTCCTTGCCTCCAGCCTAGAGGGCTCTCCTGCGTTTCGCATTCGCTCTTGGGATTGGTCGTAGATTTTGCCGCCGACGCCGCTGATTCTTCGATTCCCCGAGCGGGGCCCGTCGAACTCTCTGGTGTTTATCACCTCAGATTAGCTCTAGGTTCTACTGCGTTTCGCTTTCGCTCTTCGGTAAGTTATATATTTTGGCTACACGCCTCATTGTATTTCGGTTACCTATTCGGGCGTTTCGTTTTTGCATCGACTCTTGTTTCCTGAAGACAGGAATGGTCGTAGATGTTCCGGTCATCACTTGTATGCGGTGCGGATTCATCGGACCTTGACGAGGGTTTAATATGGTTCACATCTGCAAGTATGCCCACCGGCCAAGCCGTCTGATAAAGATGCAATACGGAGTAATGCAGGATAAGTTAAAAAATTTAGTAAAATCTAAATATTTTTTACATTTGTATACTTATCCTGCATTACGAAGTCTAAGTTCCCTCCCTTTCGCTACGCTACCTCCCCACGAAGTTTCAGATGTTATGTTTAAAGCAGTTATGTCTTTTGGTGTGACGTCATGACTTCCGGGTCACGTGCCGACTGTGAGAGGGCGCTGCCTCCTGGGCTGGTTGGGACAACTTTCTTCAGCAGCTGGATCTCACACAGTTCGTCTCTCTGTCAAACATAGCAGTAAATGCAATACGGAGTAATGCAGGATAAGTATACAAATGTAAAAAATATTTAGATTTTACTAATTTTTTTCTTTTGGATAATTTTGTAGTTATTTTCTTTAGGATAATTTTGTGTCCACCTTCTCAAGGATAATTTTGTAGCCACTTTCTTAAGACTAATTTTGTAATTATTTTCTTAGGATAATTTGTTGTAATATATTTTTAGGCTGATTTTGTAGCAATTTTCTTGAGGTTGATTTTGTGGAAACTTTCTTGAGGCTAACTTTGTAGTAATTTGCTTGAGGCTAATGTAGTAGTAATTTCGAGACCTGTGAACATTCGGGAACAGAATAGGTCTTCAGTAACCCATGCTTGCAGTAACAGGCGACTAAGAGTCTAACATGTGGTAAGAGCCAACTGAAGGGATTGGGTGGTCAGGCTCGCTGACTTGGTTGATGCATGTTATCGTATTCCATTTGCGTGGATCGATAGTCATGATGTCAATCACTAGATTGTCTGGCCCAGACTCGATTATTTACAGACCGCTGTCATATAGCTGGATTATTGCTGATTGAAGTGTTAAACAACAAACTAGCAAAAGTAATTTCAAACTGTATTTCTGCAACTGTTTGTTGATAGTACCGAGCGTGACCCCCATGCAGTCACTGGATACAATAGAGGAGGACGGCGAGACGGAAACGAAGGAGCCCCGTGAGGAGGAACCCGACTCCCTCCCTGACATGGAGGTCGCTCTTGATGAACTCGTGCCCAGAAACGGTAAGAATGTTTGGTTCATTTGGATTCACAGGGATTGACAGTGTTTGGCGTATTCTCCACTCATCAACCTATGCTTGTCGCCCCAACAGGATTACAGTCGCCAGCAACACATGCTTGTCGTAAGAGGCAACTAACAGGATCAGATTGTCCAGACTTGGTTGATGCATGTCACCATGTCCAAATTGCATAGATGCTCATGATATCAATCATTGGATTGTGTGGTCCAGACTCGATTATTTACAGACCGCTGTCATATCGCTGGAATATTGCTGAGTGCGGCGTTAAACAACAAACAAACAAACTTACCAACTTCTAAAACTGCATTTGATATATCTGACATTTCAATTCTTCAATTTCAATTTTTCAGCGGATGACGAACTTAACAGCAGTATTGAAGCGGAGCCTGAAGGGACAGTGGAGAGTGCAATCGAGTCATGTGACCAACCAAATAGCCAATCACAGAGCACAGCCAGTTCTAGCCAATCAGATTCAGTGTTTCTAACAGACTCAGTAGCCGATGCCCAAAGAGGGCCTACACAGACTCTGGAACTTGTTTCAACTGCTGTCAGTGCTGAAGATCATGGTGCCAATCTTGCAAAGGTTCTGGAATCTCTTGTGAAAGAAAATGACTATAAGCGTCTCCAGAAGATGAGGACTGGAGACCTCTTCCAGGTTCATCAGCACCTCACACATCTGTCAAACATTGTTGTCACGGCGATGAAGAGTCGATGCCATTCGCCCACTAATTCCCAGTGAGTCGTTGATACTGGGGATCGGGGGGTTAGGATGACCGGAAAAGCAACTTCGCATCACTAACCAGTCTTCAGATGACAGGATGGTTTGATGGACAACGAGCTCAACTATCGTATTATATTATGCCAAATCTTTCACAAAAGTACACATGGAGTCGCGACCAAGGTTACAAGAATTGTATCAGAACAGAATTAATTGGTTATTATGTTGAAAGTAGTTCTAAAGTGATTTTTCTTACGGTGCAAGATTCAAAATATGTTTATATATTTTTTGTCAGATTGGTCATTGACTGTTGTTGAAATACAAGACCAACAAAGGACAACCTGGATATTCAGTTCTATACATGGACCCATTCGTTACACACGTTTGTTTGAAAGTGACAACACCGTTGCCAATATTCTAATCTGTGGCAGATTATCCCTGGCACAGGAGTGTGATTTGATGCAAGGCTATTTCAAGGATGGCATGACAGTATATAGGTCAAATGATTGAAACACTGGTATGACAGTATATAGGTCAAATGATTGAAACACTGGTATGACAGTATATAGGCCAAATGATTGAAACACTGGTACATAGTGCCAAAGGGGGCACCTGTTGCCCACTCATCTAGGGCACCTGTGTTCACTGTGCAGAGTTACATCCCTTTGGTGTGCCAGGAACCTATGATAATTTGCCCTAAGGTTTGTTGCACCATGTCGGTGATTGTGTGTTTAATTAAAGTGTAAACGTCTAAGACCTGCATCACTTTGGCTTTCCACCCACCTTTAGCTGACTCACTGTGACAAAACTGAAATACTGTCCAAAACGGCCTCAAACCTCCCAACTTTAGCAATGTAGATTGGTGCTCACACTATCAACCACTGGTTTTGTCAGGATTTAGTCTCCTCAGTGGATTGATTCACCAGACATTTATTCACTGTTCAGGGTTAGAACTAAACTCAAAACGTTTTACTAGCCCGATAAATATAACTTGCACTGTTAAAACAAGGTGGAAATTGTGAATTTGTACTAGCCCACAGCAATTTGTGCTAGCCTCAGACTAGCGGGTAGTGTTAAATCTAACCCTGCAGTGTTGATGATATTTCAAGATTTAATGTACCGTTATTTATTGGAGTGATTTTAATAGTTTTAATCTTAGTTCTGTGGTCGGCATGAAACGTCCATCAGACGAAGGAGGACTTTTCAGTTGCATGTCTTTGTCAATCATGATTCTGGAGAGTTAAGTGGATTTAAGAAGAATTATTTTCATCCAGTTTTTTTTTCTATCAATTTTGATACAGGTTAAGAGGAATAAATATGCATCATTAGAAATATTTATTAGATGTGTGGGCGATACCTTCAATGCTTCTCTGGTTTCTATGCACCATGTTCCTCCATCGCGAGTGAAAACATGGCCGCTGTGAAGAGTACTCGTGGTAAGCATACCTGACTTTAGTGTCGTAATGAAATCAGACCACATACAGTGTATAGCCTCTACTGGTGTGAGTGCCACCATCTCCTGCCATGAGGGACTGACCAGGTCATATTCTGGGGAGGGCTGGGTGTGGGGGAATTTTATCGGGAAAAAGAATTTGTCTGCCACAGAAAGTACATTGTTACAAGAGGATCATAATTGAAAACATTAATCAGCTGTTGATGAATAACTATCTGGTCGAAATCCCTAGCCCAAGGATATCAAATAGTCAGTCCCTTCAGTACTGTATTGAGCAGATGGCTGTAAGGCTTGGCACATATTGCACAGTTGTTGATTGATTGATTGATTGATTGACATGCTGGGTCCAGGACTTGATTGATTGATTGATTGATGGACATGCTGGGTCCAGGACTTGATTGATTGATTGACATGCTGGGTCCAGGACTTGATTGATTGATTGATTAATTGAAGTACATGATGGGTCCAGGACTTGAATGATTGATTGATTGAAGTACATGCTGGGTCCAGGACTTGATTGATTGATGGATTGAAGTACATGCTGGGTCCAGGACTTGATTGAATGTTGATTGAATCTTTTCTTATTCTTTTGTGAGATTCCAATGTTCCTGACAGAGGACGGGTGATAAGGAACAGTGTATACACCTGTGAAGTGCTGACCATATGTGGCCAAGTCCGTTTTGAACCTGGACTGACCCTTGGCGTTGGATCTAGGTGGAGACCTGAGACCATTTCATTCAGAATCGAGTGGAAAACTTCATGGAATAACTAAAGAAAACCCGCTCTGAAATTCTTTTCACTAAGGAAAACAAATATAGTTTTCTGCTATTTTTGATTGGTAAGCAAGTGTTAAACATTCCAATTGCCCTTGGGAAATATTTGCAGCCACATGTGCAAGTTAATTATTCACTGATTCCCCGAGGAAGTAATGGGGTTCTCTGTCATGGTGTCAGGGTGTGAAGACTGTTGGTCAGGGTGTGAAGACTGTTGGTCAGGGTGTGAAGACTGTTGGTCAGGGTGTGAAGACTGTTGGTCAGGGTGTGAAGACTGTTGGTCAGACTGTTGGTCAGGGTGTGAAGACACAATAAGTGTCCAATTATCCATGATAATTCTTGCTTTTGTTCACACTTTTCATTGTTTTATCATTTTCATTGTTTTTAATCACAAAAGCCACAATTTCAGAGAAAATCATCTTTTACAGATCAACTTACATTGAAAGTGATTTTGCTTGTGACGAATGGCACAAGGACATTCTTGTGATTTTATAAACTTTGCACAGGCCATCCTGTAGGACAATGAACCAATCTGAAACCCTGCATTAATATCAAATTTAAGCTTAACTACATCAACTCTGTGATGAAGTCTTTCACAGGCATTTAGAAGTTGGAAGTACAGGAATACATGCCATGTTTTCATGGATGACAACTGCCTTGTTCCTGGTCCTGTACCGTGTCCAAAGTTGTGGCCAAGATACACTAAGAAAGACATTGAAGTATGATGCTGTCCATAGCCACAATCAATCATTTAGTGAGGAAGAACCACCATATTTTATTACCATTCATCCTACTAGAACTTGATTTTACCCATTTCACAGCATTGAAGTGCTGAGTATTGATTTGAGTGCTGATTATATCAACATATTCACATTTCTTTCAGTGATGGTAACCTCATTAAGTGAGATTGGGATACTGAAACATTTCATAGTGTGATGTTTTGTTTTTGGTCGTTTATTGTTTAACGCACTCAGCAATATTCCAGCTATATGACGGTGGTCTGTAAATAATTGAATCTGGGCCAGACAATCCAGTGATTTACATCCTGAGCATCGATCCACGCATTTGGGACACAATGACACGCATCAACCAAGTCAGCGAGCCTGACCACCCGATCCCGTTAGTCGCCTCTTACGACAAGCATAGTCGCCTTTTACGGCAAGCATGGATTGCTGAAGACCTATTCTACCCTGGATCTTCACTGTTCATGTGACGACAAGTTATTGAACTTTATATTTATGCTTTATCAACTTGAAATAAAACAGAACGTGCAACCAATGTTGGTGGTAAGAGGCGACATGTGGCTCGTGAGGTCCGGCTCGGTGACTTGTTTGATGGGTGTCATCGAACGCTGATGATATAGATCGTTATTCTCAATCACTATCATTGGATTGTCTGCTCCACACTTAATCATTTACAGACCGCCACATATAGCTGGAATATTTCCGAGTGCGTCGTTAAACAATATAGAAACTAATTTCAGAACTATGCTATTTCTCATCAATGTGATTGTAGGCGTGTAGTAATTACGAGACATCAGTTATTGGGCTGTACTCGTCAGTTCTTTAGACTGCTGTACCCCTGGAGTTCTTTTGTGACTAACAACAAATTGGTTGGCAAAAATCTGAAAACCATGATATTCTTTCACATTTCAATGTTTGGGAATCTGCAGTTTCGTTTGTTTTTAAAGAGAGCCTTGCCTAATATATAAGTGTGGCCTAATGGTTTTTTTGGCCATCCAAAGCAAGTCTTGATGCCACTGAGGGCGGGCATGGTGCTGAAGGTCAAGTCAGATGTGACTTCATTGGGATGAATGCTTGTAGTAGGTGACGAGGGGAGTCCATGTGCAAGTATTTATAACGTTTGTGTCCTGAGAATGTACATAAGTTTGTGCTTAATCCTGTTGATAGGTTTGTGGTCATGTTTGTGTACTATATATAGATACAAATAACAGTTTCAATATATATGTAGATATTTCTTGTATTTCATGAATTTGATAAATAAACGAGATAAATATTCATTGTCTGTGGTCATCTTTTTGTAAATTGGCTGCTCTCTGCCCAGAGAGGAAGGTCTGTGGTCATCCTTCAGTAAATTGGCTGCTCTCTGTCCAGGGAGGAAGGTCTGTGGTCATCCTTCAGTAAATTGGCTGCTCTCTGCCAAGAGAGGAAGGTCTGTAGTCATCCTTCAGTAAATTGGCTGCTCTCTGCCAAGAGAGGAAGGTCTGTAGTCATCCTTCAGTAAATTGGCTGCTCTCTGCCAAGAGAGGAAGGTCTGTGGTCATCCTTCAGTAAATTGGCTGCTCTCTGTCCAGGGAGGAAGGTCTGTGGTCATCCTTCAGTAAATTGGCTGCTCTCTGCCCAGAGAGGAAGATCTTAGGTCATCCTTCAGTAAATTGGCTGCTCTCTGCCCAGAAAGGAAGGTCTGTAGTCATCCTTCAGTAAATTGGCTGCTCTCTGCCCAGGGAGGAAGATCTTTTGTCATCCTTCAGTAAATTGGCTGCTCTCTGCCCAGAAAGGAAGGTCTGTAGTCATCCTTCAGTAAATTGGCTGCTCTCTGCCCAGGGAGGAAGATCTTTTGTCATCCTTCAGTAAATTGGCTGCTCTCTGCCCAGAAAGGAAGGTCTGTGGCCATCCGTCAGTAAATTGGCTGCTCTCTGCCCAGAAAGGAAGGTCTGTGGCCATCCTTCAGTACATTGGCTGCTCCCTGTCCAGGGAGGAAGGTCTGTGGCCATCCGTCAGTAAATTGGCTGCTCTCTGCCCAGAAAGGAAGGTCTGTGGTCATCCTTCAGTAAATTGGTTGCTCTGCCCAGAGAGGAAGGTCTGTGGTCATCCTTCAGTAAATTGGCTGCTGTCTGCCCAGAGAGGAAGGTCTGTGGTCATCCTTCAGTAAATTGGCTGCTCTCTGCCCAGAGAGGAAGGTCTGTGGTCATCCTTCAGTAAATTGGCTACTCTCTGCCCAGAGAGGAAGGTCTGTGGTCATCCTTCAGTACATTGGCTTCTCTCTGCCCAGAGAGGAAGGTCTGTGGTCATCCTTCAGTACATTGGCTGCTCCCTGTCCAGAGAGGAAGGTCTGTGGTCATCCTTCAGTAAATTGGCTGCTCTGTCCAGGGAGGAAGGTGATTTTTAACTATCAGTAACCCCTTATATTCAGTAAGCCCCTGATATCTTGATCATCGATTAACGCGACTGGGATACGGTGACATGCATCAGCAAAGTCAGCAAGCCTGACCTAAGTCAATTCTAACCCTGATCTACAAGGTGTAGTTCCGCTGTGTCGATGATCTGATATCGTTCAACAATGGTGAAATAGCAACTGATTTACCCAGCTAAAATAAAAGTAAAAAGAGAGCCCGTAAATCTTCCTCAGTGTCTCATATACTCTTCAAAAAAAAGAAACTTGACATAGATGTATAACCACTTTTTGCCAAATATCTAAAATAATTACATTAAATGAGAACCAAATAAGTCAAACAGAAAGATGATGTGTCAATAATTCGCGAAAACACATGCAAAGCACATAAACGTAGCGTTTGGGGATCAATTTTACAGCTTCATCCAAACGCAACCGCCTGTAAAAAAACGTGCAGCACAGGATCCTGCATTTAGGCATGCAGGCCCCCCTGCTGAATGGGTATAAAAATCCACATCAACGGCTGTTCATACAGTCCTTATAACGGCAGTAGAGGCGGTGACAGAATGCCAAGACTGAATGCAGCTCAACGGAACAACGCCATTGGGAGATTACAAGCTGGAGCAACTCAGCAAGAAGTGGCCAGGCACATTGGCGTATCCAGACAGACAATCTCCGCACTGTGGACACGATACAACAACACCAACATAGTTGACGACAGACCAAGGTCAGGAAGACCAAGGGTGACAACCCAAGCACAAGATCGATACATCCGGCTGCGACACCTCCGAGGCCGCACTACCACAGCCACGTCTACAACCACACAGATCCCTGGGTTACGCAGATTATCAGATCAAATGGTACGCAACAGACTGAGGGAGGCTGGAATTTTTGCACGAAGACATGTTCGACGTCATGTATTGACCCCACGTCATCTGGCGGACCGCCTGCTTTGGTGCCAACAGAGGGTTAGATGGGCACGTGCAAGGTGGAGAAATGTACTGTTTACTGACGAGTCCCGTTTCCTACTCACACGTGCTGATGGGCGCGCACGTGTCTACAGACGTCGGGGTGAACGTTACGCCCCCAACTGTGTGCAGCAGGTTGTCCCATTTGGCGGCGGGAGTGTCATGGTATGGGCCGGAATTCATCACGGTGGTAGGACGCCTCTCGTGCATGTGGCAGGTGCATTGACAGGTGTGCGTTACAGAGACTTGATCCTACAGCCTTACGTTCTTCCTCACGTCAACGTTCATGGCGGACAGTTCCAGCAGGACAACGCTTGACCGCATATTGCACGTGTTTGTCAGGACTTCTTACAGCACAACAACATCCAGACATTACCTTGGCCAGCCCGGTCACCAGATTTGTCCCCGATTGAGCATCTGTGGGACGAGCTGGATCGACGCGTTCGCAGAAGGAATCCACCGCCCCAAACACTTCCGGCGCTTCTTGATGCACTTCAGCATGAATGGCAGCACATCCAACAGCGTGTTATTGACAACTTGATTGCATCTATGGGTCGTCGGTGTCAAGCGGTGATTGATGCACGTGGTTGGCACAACCGATACTGACATTTTCTGTACCCCTGTGACATTAACTGTATCGTGTACGTGTGTCTGTCTAGGTGACACGATTAATGTTTTGAACATTGTGTACATTGATCTTCAAACAGTGTTTCAATTATGGTTTCTGTGTCCTATTTTGAAACAATCGCATTATATTACATTTTGAAAGTCAATGTCAAGTTTCTTTTTTTGCAGAGTATATATGCATAAAGATTGAGAGTGACAAAAAAATATATCCACAAAACAGTATGACAAGAGGGATGTCATCAACTTTCTCTGTATGTCCGGCAATATTCAAGCAGCTCCAGCCTTTGGTGTCTACATTTCACAACTCTTTAGGTACAATCAAGCATGTTCTCTCTACTTAGAGGGCCATACAACGCTTGCTCAAAAGTTGTTACAATATTCAAGGCCCCAGCAAAGCTTCCACAAAGTTTAATGGTGGGGGACATTTCCAAATTTGACGCATCAGTGACAAAATGTATGTCCAGTGCAATGTTTTTCAGCCGAATAATTGATTTGCCTTTGCATGTGTTTATGACGGGTGTACACCTCCTTTTCGCAAACATCTGATAACAGCATTATTTGATCGTGATTCATAAACTAAGGGTTATAATATAGTCAGCCGGAATATTGGAATATCTGAACCACAATCGTTATAGTATTTACGTACTAATATTGGAATACTGGAAAAATTTGGAATAATATTCAGCTGGAACATTGCTGAGTACGGCGTTAAACAACAAACAAACCAATGTAATATAGTCATAATCGTATCATGAACATCGCTTGAATGAGAGATGTTTTTGATAATGGAAATGCTTTTATGCTTTTATGCTTTTATGCGTTGTTTAAATCCACACGAAGGCGTTTACATCTATCTGCGGCCAAAATAGTGTGCTAGAATACATGGACTAACAAAACGTCCTGAAATGTTTTCATCAGAACAGTTTTCATCAATATCATTGTTGTTTAATTCTTTTCAAATCAATGTAGCTTTCTTATACCAACTACCCAGACAGTATTATTACAACATTGACAACACATTTGTTCACGCAGCCAAATACTATCAAATCGTACTGTTCTTGTTTTGTTAAATATCTCAGAATATATTCATCACACAAAGGTATTACATTCATCCAAATTCTAAAATAGCCTAATAAAGCTAAAATTGACAGAAAAGTTCGCCGGTTTAAAGGAATAATGGCGTATTTACGCCGAAAGCATCTTGTTTTCGACTCATTGCTATCGCATCAGATGAGACCTAAAGTTCAGTGAGAGTGAGTGACTATGGTTTTACGCCGCTTCTAGCAATATTCCAGCAATATCACGGCGGGGGACACCAGAAATGGGCTTCACACATTGTACCCATGTCGGGAATCGAACCCGGGTCTTCGGCGTGACGAGCGAACGTTTTAACCACTGGGCTACCCGACCGCCCCTAGTAAGAAATATTGAACTTTTTGTTGAATGTCGTATGCAAATACTATAACGATTGTGGTCAGGAAGCTTAGGTGCATGATATAAGTTTGATTTAGTTCAAATTATTAAGTAAAAGGGCAATAATAAACTTGCCCAAATCATGCTTTATGTGCTCCGGTGAAATCGCAATTTTTATTTATTGTCCAGCGAGAAAATGGTAGTTGCGACTTACCAACATCTGTTTTGCCCCCTGTGTTAAAGCTGATATCGCATCTGAGCCAGACAACCCAGTGGTTGATAGCGTAAGCAGTCTACCCAGCCAGCTACAGTTCGCGCCAATGGGAAATTTCCAGCAATGTCACGGCGATCTGTAAAAAATGAGTATGCTTTGGCAACCAAGGGTTTATATATAGTCCTAGTGACTATCAACGACGTCGAGATGTGTATTTGTTTGTGTGTTGTTTAACGCCACACAGCAATGTTCCAGCTATTTGACGGCGGTCTACAAATAATCAAGTCTGGACCAAACAATCCAGTGGTTGACATCATGAGCATCGATGTTACCCCTGTGAAGGGACATACATCGTCCTCTGGTTGATGGCGTGTTGAGGACAAAGACACGTATGCCTGTGATGTTCATACCTAAAGTCGACACTGTTATGCGAGGTATAGGCTGTGTTTGCCACAGGAAGGCATATTTGTTACCGCTAAGACAACCTGTACAAACACATCTGGTCTATACACCACGAACAAAGACCCAGGACACAGGTGACATTAGTAACGCGAGCAAAGCTTCACTTTCAACGCTGTATTCTGCAATGTGTGTATTCAGCGCTTTCCTGTGCAAATATCAAATTTGTTTGTCGTTACGTGTGTTTCCTCCAACAGCGAGCTGACACGCCCCGTTGTGTAACTGGAATACAGTTTAACCATAGTCACTCACTCACCCATGACGGTGCCTTATTAACTGACTTAAGTGTGCAACTGACGTCACATTTGCCCTGATGACGATCGCCAAAGTTGTACAGTTCGTGAACTGCGTCACTTCAGGCTTTTCTCCCACATCAAGCTGACTCGCCGTTATATAACTGAAATATTGCTCAAAGGGGCGTTATGCAAAACTCACCCCAACATCAAGCTGACACGCCGTGATATAACTGAAATATTGCTCAAAGGGGCGTGATACCAAACTCACCCCAACATCAAGCTGACACGCCGTGATATAACTGAAATATTGCTCAAAGGGGCGTTATGCCAAACTCACCCCACATCAAGCTGACACGCCGTGATATAACTGAAATATTGCTCAAAGGGGCGTTATGCCAAACTCACCCTCACATCAAGCTGACACGCCGTGATATAACTGAAATATTGCTCAAAGGGGCGTTATGCCAAACTCACCCCACATCAAGCTGACACGCCGTGATATAACTGAAATATTGTTCAAAGCGGCGTTATACCAAACTCACTCACTCCCACATCAAGCTGACACGCCGTGATATAACTGAAATATTGCTCAAAGCGGCGTTATACCAAACTCGCTCCCACATCAAGCTGACACGCCGTGATATAACTGGAATATTGTTCAAAGCGGCGTTATGCCAAACTCGCTCCCACATCAAGCTGACACGCCGTGATATAACTGGAATATTGTTCAAAGCGGCGTTATACCAAACTCACTCCCACATCAAGCTGACACACCGTGATATAACTGGAATATTGTTCAAAGCGGCGTTATGCCAAACTCGCTCCCACATCAAGCTGACACGCCGTGATATAACTGGAATATTGTTCAAAGCGGCGTTATACCAAACTCACTCCCACATCAAGCTGACACACCGTGATATAACTGAAATATTGCTCAAAGCGGCGTTATACCAAACTCGCTCCCACATCAAGCTGACACGCCGTGATATAACTGGAATATTGTTCAAAGCGGCGTTATGCCAAACTCACTCCCACATCAAGCTGACACGCCCGGATGTAACTGAAAGTAAGTGTAGCTCAGTACAGCCAGAGTACGTCAGTACAACCAGAGTACGTCAGTACAGCCAGAGTACGTCAGTACAGCCAGAGTACGTCAGTACTAGAATAAGACTGCCCCGTAAATACTTAGGAACGAAACCTGAGTTTGGAATGACAACCCAGGAGCAAGACGACTACACCCCGGGTGCGGTCTCCTGGCAGACGTTGCATCCAGTGCATCTCGGCTACAGTAAAGCTGTTTAGTGCACTTTGCCTACACTCTCAAAAATCCACCCCTTACATTAATCGTGACTAGCTGTATGTTATTATTACTTCACTCTCTACTGACAAACATTGCGTTGCTTTGAAGCATATTTATCCCCTCGACACCCAGTAGATGAATGGGGAACTCGATACGTTTTCCTGAGTTAATCCTGTGTAGAATGAAAGAATATAGGTGTGTTCATAGTCAAGCTATTGCCATCTAAATCCCACGAGCAGACCGTGAGAAAGCCAATGATGGAAAAGATTGAACACGAATAAAAGGAACTCAAAATTTAGTAAAAGTAAAATATTTAGTAAATATGTTGTTTTGAAAAGTTCAGAGTTGGGAGGAAAGCCCGATGTGATGCAGGTCTCAGACGTTAACCACTTCGGTGAAACCCACGAGCACGGGTATGGTGCTGACAAACCTAGAAACATAATCGGGGCGAACCGGGATTTAAACCCACAATCATAGGTGTCTGGCGTGCCCAAGGGACGCAACTCTGCACGCGGCGCCTCAGACGACTGGGCCACCCGTGCCCCCGAATCATAAAGTTAGTTTGATAACACTGTAGGCAATAGAAGTTATCCTTGGTGTGGTATCGGGACGTACGGTTGACATCAAAGGAATAATGCTCCCAACCGCTCTGCAAAATCAAATCTTGTGCAGCAGTGAGACGTAAATAAACTGTTGTATGTCCGTTTTCTTGTGGCGAGGAATGCAAGTGACATCACGCATGCGCATGTAACTGTGGTCTGCCAGCTCGCGCAACGAGCATAGGTCATTACCTGAGGTCGCGCTGTGAGGTGAGGTGAGACGACTGCGGTGGAAGTTTGTTAAAACATTGCACAAAGTCCTCCAGCTGATTGCCAACGTATCCCAACCAAAACTGGTACCTAACTCGCCGATTTCATGGACAGTTTTTTAATAGCCAGAGAATAACGTTTTCGATTTGGAGCAACATCGTTCAAAGTTCAAAACAATTCTTCCAATCAATTTGAGAATCTTATACCTTCCAAGAAGACTTTATTTTTGTTTGGGATTAATTCGTCAATATGGAGGTAGGCGGATCAAAGTCGTCGTTGACATCAACAAAAGCATCGTCAGCCCAGGGATGTGGTGGTATCAGCAGTAAGCGGCTCATGTGGGGAGCTGTGGTAGGCGTGGTCGTCTTGGCAGTAGTCATCGGAGTTGCCGTGGGGGTGCCTCTGTCTCAATCCAAAAACAAACGACAGGCGGACGCCACACCCTTGGATAGGGCTAAACGAGTTCTGGGACAATATCCATTGATTGATGGGTGAGTAAATCAATTCTTTCTTAGACTTGAAATTAAAAGCTTATTAGTATGTATAACATATTTGAGAAAATATTGCTGCTTTGTACAAGTTATGTACGAAAACAATGGAGACACTATTATCACAGTGTATGTATTACGTATTATACATTGCAGTTAAAACCCGTTAACGCGGATTTCTTTGTTGTATATGGTTAAAGACTGAATGTATGAACCTGCATGGCCCTTATTGCCAGTGTATGATACCTGTCTCGAATTATAGAGAGCTCGATTTATTTCTAGGGCTTCGAGCTAACGAGGCGTAGGGTTTTACCTTTATTTCACACGTTCAACGCAAAAGTGAATTAACATAACAAGGGATCTCTCTCTCTCTCTCTTTCTTTCTCCCCCCCCCCCCTCTTTCTCTCTCTCTCTCTCTCCCTCTCTCTCCCTCTCTCTCTTCAACATTCCCTGCACAGCATCGCCCCTAAATACATCAATGTAATCATGCGATGTAGTTCCTAACCTCAAAGTGTTCTTAGGCCGTAGACGTCATGGTCATCAACGTATAATCGTGGAGCGCTATTCCATCCACGATCACCGGTTCCTGGCCGATTAAGGTATGGAACAGATACACATATCGACTTGGGTTGGCGTCTGTTGCAAGGGTACGCATCTCCTACACCCACCCACCCCACCCCCTTTGAAACATTAAAGCATTCACACAACTGGACAATTTAGGTGATAGAGTAGGCTAAAAATATACGTCTAACAACACTATACTCGGTATTTATTTTCAACAAATTTAAACTTTACTAAAGGAAAATTGCCAAATCATACATTGCTCCTCCATTTCCAATCTGTACCCATGTTTGCAGCCCAGCGTTGCGAGACCCCCACTACAGGGACACCGTGCTCCCAGGCACACAGTAATACACAGCCATGTGACATCCTGTCCCCCGCAGGACATTCCGTTGGTACAAAAGTATGAGTGTTTGTAGTGTCACGTCTTGTTTGGGTCACGGTATTACAATAGCTGGGACACTGGAGGGATTTATACTTGTCCGTGACCCCTTGATGACCCAGGAACGCTGACAAAACGTTTTTTGTATGCATGCCATACATGTCATATTTTGTGAAGTGGTGAGGTTAGGTGAAATGGGGTTTAACGTCTCGTTCAATATTTTTGCACTTATACAGCGACGTGCATGCATGCATGCGCGCGTGCGTGCGTGCGTGCGTGTGTGTGCGCGTGCGTGCGTGTGTGTGTGTGTGTGTGTGTGTGTGTGTGTGTGTGTGTGTGTGTGTGTGTGTGTGTGTGTGTGTGTGTGCTAGCCCACTGAAATACCATGCAACAGTTTAACATGGATACCCCACTCAGACACAGTTTATTGACTCCGAGCCGACCAGTCCCTGTTCTATCCCTCAATGTCCAGCGCCATGCAGGCAGGGTAATAACAAGTACCATCTTTTAACGTCTTTTGGTATGACGCGGCCGGTGATCGAACCAACGATCTTCCGCTCTCCGGAGACCACTATAGACCGACGCCTTATCCACCGGACCAAGAATGAGTGACCAACCTATATTTTACTTATATACTCATATGTGAAAAATGTAATATTCTTGTATGCTTGCCGAAATCAATGATGTATTGAAAAAATGGGCTGATCGACAGGTGTTTTCTTGGTGAGAAACGTTATTGAGCATCACCGGTAATCTTAGAACTGTCTATTTAAGAAAAATGATGGCGCGAAAAGCAACGTAACACCTTTAATGCCTGGGAGGTGTAGAAGCGACCTTGCTAAATTTAGATGGGGTGTTGGCTGCAATTCAAACTGAAACCGGGCGATATGAGAACCTTCCTGTCACTCAAAGTATTGTATAACCCTTAGTATATGCCCCTTATGCAATAACAGTGCGATAGAAGACGTAGTCAATGCATGTTTTATTGAATTGTCCTGTTTATGACGAATTTCCCTTTTAATCTTTTGCAAACTGCCTGTTAGTATATTAGTTAATTCAAAAATTATAAAAAGTTGGAGCAGCTATGCTTTTAATGTCCGCTGAATGTTTTTATAGTCTACAACGACGGAGAAACATATTCTATTATTGATGTTATAGCATTTGTACAGAGAATGTACGTTACCCTTTAGTAAGTCTATCATAATTCCATAAGGAATGACGTCTGTATTTGCATTCAAATGTGTGATGTTAATGTAATCATATTGTACATAAGGTGAGGCTGTCTGTCGTGATTTTTTCTCGAAATGAGTAAGAGGGGCCGTCTCCAAAGCAAAGAGTAAATAATACAGGTTCACCAAATTAGAAATGTTATTACATAACCTACTTGCAATTGAGCTCGTACATTGAAGTACATCACAGTTTATTTGCAATCTTTGTATTACAATATCCATGTATATATACGCATTCAAACTGGCAAGGTGTATATAGTTAGCAAGTCCGACATGACAGAGACTTTCTGAGTGACTTTATATGTCTTTACAAATGTCTTTCTGTATGCTCGCAGTGTTCAGGTGTTTCGATGACCGTTGTCACTGTAAAGTTGGTGATAGGTATACAATACAATCGAGGGGCTAGTCAAATACCTTTTGAAACGCAGAAGGTATTCCGGGCTGATGTTGCTCTGTGTCTTTCTGTCGAATTGTGTCCGGCGCCCGGCAATGCATCCAGCACTATTTGTGTTGACAACAGAGGGTGCATCGATGTTCTTGTGAATATACTCTCTTTGAAATCCAACTTTACACATGCTAATACCATTCAGAAGATTCATAACAGCGGATACACGTGAAACTAGGACTACTGCTTTTCAATCTGTTGATTATTTGTTTGGAACAATCACTGTTTTGGAAACAGTTTCCGGTACCCAGGCCGACCCGTTGTTCCTCTTGCGACTCAAACATTTTTACAGTAAACTACGGTTATAACGAACTCAAAGGAACCACTGATATTAGTTCGATAAAACCGTAGTTCGTTATAAGCATATATACAACATATAAACAGCAAATGGCCGGGACAAAAAAAGTTCGTTATACCCGTCAGTTCGTTATAAGCGTGTTCGTTATAAACGTAGTTTACTGTATTACATGTGTAAAAAGTGTTTTGACATTCGAAACGCAGTAGGAAACTTCTTTTCTTGGTATTAAAACTGTGTTAACTTTAACGTAACCTTGGCTGAAACATATGGTTCTTAAAGTCTGTTGCTGTAAACATTCAACACTACAATACCATGACATGAAGCTTCATTTAGGAGGATTGCTGAAAGTATTGCATGTCTACGATGTTTATTATCAAAGTAGAGATAAGTTATGGATAACAACTTCTTTATTTACTGTAGAGGCGATGTCTCGGTATAGATCCTTGCTTGACAACGGTATAAGGATCTATACCGAAACGTCGCCTTTACAGTCAATCCGAAACGTCGCCTTTAAAGTAAATAAAGAAGTTGTTACCCATACATTATCTCTACTTTGTCATTTATTGGGCCTTACATGTCATTATGAAACCTTGTGAATACAACGCATACTGGTTGTCCTTTATCGTGATGTGCATGGCTAAGATATGGCGTAACATGACGTACTCACTAACCACTGATGTATGTGTGTGGAGTACAGGCTATTCATAAATGACATCGAGCTGTGTATGGTGTTGCGTAAGTAACGTGACGTGACACGTTGACTCTCTGTACACTGTCGTAGTATTGGTGGTTATACTGGTTGTAGCAGTAGTTAGTCTAGTTCTAGAAGTTTACTAGTGGCCATTTTTATAGTAGTGGTAATGGCAGCAGCAGCAGCAGCAGCACTAGTAGTAGTAGAAGTAGTAGTAGTGGTAGTAATAGTTGTTGTGGTTGCTATGGATGTATTATTATCATCACCATCATCATCAATCTTCTTATTATTGTTATTGGAACATTGTACATGCTGCAAGGAGTCAACGCAGCGGTCTAAAAGAATTATTTATCTAGGGTTTTGCTCTTGAAGGTATTTGAGAAAAAAGTATGTCGTTCAAACTCGGGATTTGTTTTAAAGTTCTTGATTTCTTAAATGCAGATGTATCTTAACATTGTACTGGGACACTGCATCCAATCTCATAGTTTGTAAAATTAACCACTAAAGCCTTTACTGGTCTTGTTTTCAGTAAAGTAGGAGTCCCCTCGACCAAGCCTTCACACTGGCTGTAACTATAGTAACGTGAACTGGGCACTTCTTGATCCCCATTGGTACATTTGCCACGTTTCTTTGTTCGCGTGTTGCTGCTTGGTGTTTTGACAGCATACATCAGGGTGTTGGAACACAAGAGATGCCTGGCACAATGTCGATCTGTTCCTACTGACCTACGTGATAGGGTGGACCAAGTGTGTGGGGACGGGCAGTCACATGACCAACATAAATTGGATTGAAGAACGATGCCTTACAACATATCATGTAGACCGTATCACCTCAGTCCCTCTGAAAAGGAATGTATTTTTATTCCTGGAAAGTTCATTGACTCGAAACTAGGAATATAATGAACTTCTTGACTGAATACATGTCCTTTACGTCAACAGTCGACACTCCGCATTAGTCGCCATTTGTACCTTTCCGTGACGTAAACAAAAGTAACAATAAATATTTAGTCACTCAAATTCTTTATCATACATTTGGATATGATGACATACCAAATCAACTTCAGCCAAAGACATTCTTAAAATCTGTGACATTTGGTAGCTTAAGAATACCCGCTGGTCAAGTAACAAAAAAAATGGCGCTTTGCGAAACGAGAAGTGTCGATTGACGAGTTAAATGATAAATTTACAGTTTATAACGAAACATTTTCAAGAGAATAAGAAAGGACAAGAAGCGATATTAACCCCATAACTGACGATCTGTCATTGTTTTGCCTTGTCAATGTAAAAATGATGTCAACAGTTTGTGTACAAGCCAAACACTTATGATAAAGGGAAACAATTTGCGGGGAGGTAACTCTTATATGAAAATATGTTCACTACAGCGTTTGCAAAATCTAACAAATATAAAAAAAAGTAACCAAAAATATCTTAGGTCACTAAAATTGTTAAGCGTCCATTTGGATATGATTATATACAAAATCGACTTAAACAGAACATATTCTTGAAAGCTATGAGACCGATGTTGGAAGCGAAGGAATACACGCCATTTTTTATATGCTTTAAAGCACTGTAAAGAAATAACGTTTCAACTGAAATGTAATTTTTGCGCCGTATTCCGACTTTTTGTACACAGCATGCATAGTGTGTTAAATGTTAAACTGTGACATGGTAGTACATCAATGTGCCCAACGTCACCTCGGTCGTCTCTTGATACTTCGAGCCATGTGGACGGTGCCAAATGAGGCCACATGATACATTAAACTCAGGTTTACATTTACAGCCTACTAAAGAAATAAAATACAAGGATAAAATCCTACCTCCCTACGTACTCGGATTTAAAACACGTAATTAAAAACAAGAGTAGTTTTTTTCCCGGCCTCGTGACAGCCCTCTGAGGTGTCGCTGACTTTACGTGATCTTGCAGATGATTTAATTGAACCTGATGAATACACAGATGTTCAGAGTGAAGGCCGTGACACGGAACATGATATCGACACTGAGACCCGCCAGGACACTGCAGGAGGCTCAGCTGGGCACATTGGTTTAACCCGAGGCACACGGCGTTGTCCGTGACACCGAATACATCTTCGACACAGGAACACAGGGTCACAACATGCCTTTACACGAACCGTAGCTGGACGGGAAGAATAACCAGGACAGTCATTACCACTAGCGAAACAGTGGCTTTAAGTGGATGTTGTTTGACGCCGCACCCGGTAATATGTACCATGATAGCATGGTAATAATCGAATCTGGACCAAGCAAAATGTTATGGGGTGTGGAGAATATGTGTAGAGAATGAATATTGTGTTGATGGGATACGGACGAAAACCTCCCGGCTTTTATATTATTATCTTTAAGAGGCCACATTTAAAGCCGAAGCAGCCCTGACCTATCACCGACTGTCAGAGTAGTGTTTAGTTTATACTTATGATGGTGTACCTTCCTTACAAGTGTCGCATAACAATGAAAGGATAATAAGTTCCTCAGTTGACCTACTCCACTTTCCATTGTGTGTTAAGGGGAGCGAGAAGTGGAATATTTACACAGGGTGTATATGAGATGAAGGCTGATGACACGAGGTAGAAAACAGCTTCATAATAGCATGCTAGGTACATCGGAATACACCGTGTGTCACTTGGTACACACGGGTCTAAGGCGTGGCATTTCACCGTGCGGAGTTTCGTCCCTTAGCCATGCCAGGATCCGCTTAAACCCATATTCGCCCCGATTAAGAAACTTGGTTTGTCTCTGTTTGGTGCAAGCTGTGAAGAGTTGCTGGGAGAAACGAAACCTTCACGTGTGTTGGGTTGTTGTTGTGGTCCAGTGGTGCAGGTGTTGGCTCAGTCCTGGTTTCCTGATAATGATGGTGTACACGTGTAGCTAAAGGCGGCGTGAAGCAGTACCCATGCACTGGGTGCTCAATTCGGAGCTGCGCAGTCTTTTCCAAATTCATTTTTTAAATCTACAATAACCTACATTGACTATTGTAAGCCTATATTAAAGTATGGGAGTTACGATCATCTCAGCGCTGAAATCGCGTTGTGCAAGTGGGCCTTGGACGTTCAAAGGGTTGCAATTTGTAACAATTCCATAGGGGCAGTACATATTGCATCTAATAGACTGAATATTCTTTGATCTGTTGCGAGACGCTTAAGGAAGGTAGAAGACTTATATTCAGCATGAACACCGTCATAAACTAAACACTACTCGCATAGTCGGTGATAGGTCAAGGTTGCTTAAACATTGCATGTAGTCTCTTAAAGGTCATGACATTATGATCCGAGTTCCCTCCCTTCAGAACTCACTGGGCAGAATTAAAGCGTTTGCTCGTCACGCGGTAGGCCCGGGTTCGATTCCCTAATTCTGGGAGTTGATATGACGAGATGGAGCTCAGCTTGAATCTTCCGCTTGCATGTTATTCGACTGGTCCCCGGTCCTCCCAACGTGAACTCCCGGAGTACGGGGTTTCTCACTCATGGCGGAATCTGCTTACACCTATATGATATGATCTCCTATGAACCTGCACATGGAAAACTTTTTCAACAAGGATCGTATAGACCCGATCGGTTTCCAAAAAAAGTACCCTAGACGTGACTGTGTACATTGGATAAATAGCGGAGCGGTTCAAGTAGTAGGCTTCGTTTTGTGGTTGCAGTCTGATTTATATTTGTAGACAAGACTCTTTTGGTGACAGTTTATTATACGCTCGACCTAAAACGGCGGGGGCATATAGTTATACCAAGGAATTCTGTGCCTCCGTCCGTCCGACCTATAACTTGAAAACTACAACATAGATTTTTTTTCAAACTTTTTATACCTATATGAGTGGAGAAGTGCAGTTTGATTTCAATATTTGGATTTTCTGAAACTAGACAGCTTTTTATTTTCTTAAACATTTGTGCGACCTATATCTTGAAAACTTCGGGGTGGATTCTTTTCAAACTTAGGGAACAGTTTTCAAAACAATAGGAGGGGTGCAGTGCAAAGTTTGATTTTGATATATGAATTTCCGGAAAAATATGAGGTTTTTCATGTTGTGAACTTAGATTTTTTTTAGTTCAACATATGTGCAACCTATGAATTGAAAACTGCTTCATTAATTATTCTTTTCCAATTGGGGATACAGTTTCTATACCATTAGATGAGGTGCAGTGTAAAGTTTGTTTTCAATTATTTGTATTTTCTGAGAAAATATTGCTTTTTTCATATTTTGAACTTGGAAATATGTTGGACTCGAAGTCGGGGTTATTAGTGAGCCCTCCTCACTTTTTGTCTTGTTTTGTTTGGTTTCATAATCCTCGCACGACGATATTCATACCAACATTTACCACCCACAATCTCATTAAAATCAGATCTAAGTTCTCTCTACCGCCCATTGAAGAAACAACCTTTCACCCGACCAATCGGAGCGTCGCTTACTAGATCGGGAAAGTGACAGTCGGAATGTGTTTTCTTATCAACGTTGGAAAGGATAACATGGGATATTCCGAAGGACATTTACGAGCTGAACGACTGAATCCGTCAAAATCATCGTCTATCGGTCGCTTCAATGGGACAAACATTAAAAGGGAAGAGACTCCTAACACGGATATGCAGATGACATAGCAAGGATATAGTCAGGGTGACTGAGATTCTGGTCGCTGTAATGTTTTGCAGAAAAGGAATCCAAACAACGGAAAACAATTTACAGAATTACACAATTCGACTGCCGCCATGTTTTTCATGTTCAGGTGAAAGTCACTAGCTCGAAACAAGATCCAACATGGCTTCCAACAGTGCTGACAGAGGTCCTTCTGGACTGAGACGATTTAACAGCGGATATAAATGACCATGAGACAGAACGTTTCACCAGGAGACATATAACTTTCTTGACGTCCTTTATCGCAAACCTAACCTATTTTGTAATGAAGCAAAGGCCGTTTTGTTGGTTGGAGGAATGAAGGGTGTTAACATGACACTTCACAAACTATAGCTTGATTTCATGTCTCAATAAAAATTTGGATACCGCTGTATCTCATTAAACCAGGTGTTACCCTTACGTCTCCGTGCATGCAGTCTAGGTTAGGCCACACAAACCACATCTTGTTTCTCATCACTTTCATGACAAAATAGGTTCAACTTATATTTAAATATGGTTTTGCGATTTTCAGCCGCTCTAACCCGGTTCTCAAGTTCGGTCACATAAAAACCTTACTACTCTTGCGATCTCATTTTTCATCTCCTACCACAATCAGAAAGAGAGAGGGCGGGCGCAACAAAATGTAACAAAAATAAGAAGAAAAGTATGTTTTTCCCAGACTGTGTGACTGTTTTTATTTCATATTAAAGTGGTACCAGTTTTTATATTAATGTATGACGTAGATCGAGTCGCTTTGCTTCGGAAACGATTTTTAAATAACACTCCTGAGCAAAGATCAAGCTGATCTGGGTTTTTAAATGAGTGTGCAGTTAAAGTGGTACTTTTGTTATCACATCGGGGTATAATTTTTCACAACGGCTACGAAAGTAGATATTCAAAAAACAACTGTGTTATTCCATGTCGGAAATTATAACTCAGGGCGGACGGGACATGGGAAACATAATGTACGGGCTCTTACTATTTTACTATTTTATAAAAATAAATAGGTAGGTAGGTCGAAGTTTTATGTAGTTTCTTATTGCAATTTCTGCACTAACCTCAATTCATAACTGAAGGGGGGGGGGGGGGGGGGGGGGACTCCCGCCCGATGTGTCCCGACTTTGGTGAAACCCACGATCATATGGTGGCCGAGAGGGGACATCGCTTTCTCGCTTTCTCGCTTTCTCGCTTTCTCGCTCTATCGCTTTCTCGCGGTATAGCAATATTTCCTCTTGGCCACTATATGGGTTTCTTTACGATAAAAAGTATATACGTAAAACAACATTAATGAATTGTTAAACCTGACCTCAGTAGGGGAGGGGTTTAAATCATAAAAGAAGCGAGAAAGCGATGTCCCCTCTCGGCCACCATACGATCACGGGTGTGTTGCTGACAAACCTAGAAACATAATAGTATTAAATTTTGTATTCTTGGTGGTCGAGTGGTTTTATCGTTAGCTCACTTCGCCCTAGACTCAAATTTGACACCCATATGCATGGCCATATTAATTTGTCCATTTCAGGTGCCCCCGTATAGAAAAAGGTTACATAATTAATAACAGAAGTCACATGACGGTAATATACATGTACTATAAATAAAGATCTTTATTAATATAGGAAACATAGACAGGCTCGTTTATTAACAACAAAGGGTATCAACGTTCCAAAGACAGCGTCTTTAAAACGAACCCAGGACAACCCAATGTCCATTTTAGTCATTCGATGTACCCCGATGTACCCCGTAGTATGCATTTGAAACAAATCATTCTGTAAATATTTACACACAGTAAACTCTATCTGTTTCACTGACGACACCTACAGTACATCTATAGTATATATTTGACCTTTTCTAACCCCACATCAAGCCCAGTGTCCCCGTTGTAATAAGACTGGAGTTTTGCTGAAAGCGACGTCACGAGCTATGTTTAGTCACTCAGTGTCTGGTCCAAGTGGAAAATTTACCGACAACTGCCAAGATGCTGCACCTTTGTGGAGATTCCGGGTTAGAATACGTCACCAGCAACCTATGCTGGGTTCACTTCCACAAAGTGGTCTCAGCGCTACGACATTCTCGACATATATGTTTCAGCCGCAATGAGGTCAAACAAGCACGTAACACAACTTGTATATTTCAGACACAATGCGGACAAACAACAAGCACGTAACACAACTTGTCAATTTCAAACACAATGCGGACAAACAGCAGGCACGTAACACAACTTGTAAATTTCAAACACAATGCGGACAAACAACAAGCACGTAACACAACTTGTAAATTTCAAACACAATGCGGACAAACAACAAGTGCGTAAAACAAAATGTTTGTTTCAGACACAATGAGGTCAAACAACAAGCACGTAACACAACTTGTATGTTTAAGACACAATGAGGTCAAACTACAAGGACGTAAAACAAAATATATGTTTCAGACACATTGACGTCAAACAACAAATAAATGAAACAACATGTATGTTTTAGACACAATATCATTGAGGCCAAGCAATAAGCACGTAAAACAAAATGTATGTTTCAGACACAATGCGGACAAACAAGCACGTAAAACAAAATATATGTTTCAGACACAATGAGGTCAAACAGGCACGTAACACAACTTGTATATTTCAGACACAATGAGGTCAAACAACAAGCACGTAACACAAAATGTTTGTTTCAGACACAATGAGGTCAAACAACAAGCACGTAACACAACTTGTATGTTTCAGACACAATGAGGTCAAACTACAAGGACGTAAAACATAATATATATTTCAGACACATTGACGTCAAACAACAAATAAATGAAACAACATGTATGTTTTAGACACAATGTCATTGAGGCCAAACAATAAGCACGTAAAACAAAATGTATGTTTCAGACACAATGAGGTCACACAACAAGTATGTTTCAGACACAATGAGGCCAAACAACAAGTATGTTTCAGACACAATGAGGTCACACAACAAGTATGTTTCAGACACAATGAGGTCACACAACAAGTATGTTTCAGACACAATGAGGTCACACAACAAGTATGTTTCAGACACAATGAGGTCACACAACAAGTATGTTTCAGACACAATGAGGTCACACAACAAGTATGTTTCAGACACAATGAGGTCACACAACAAGTATGTTTCAGACACAAAGAGGCCAAACAACAAGTATGTTTCAGACACAATGAGGTCACACAACAAGTATGTTTCAGACACAATGAGGTCACACAACAAGTATGTTTCAGACACAATGAGGTCACACAACAAGTATGATTCAGACACAATGAGGTCACACAACAAGTATTTTTCAGACACAATGAGGTCACACAACAAGTATGTTTCACAGACAATAAAGTCACACAACGTGTATGTTTCAGACACAACGACCTGTCATGGCAGTACCGGAAATACGCCCAAAACAAAGTGTACCAGGTGAACCTGAACATGGACTTGGCGCTCACGTGGAACACCACCCACACGGACATCAAGAGGATACGGGACGGGAAGCTGGGGGCGCAGGTAAATAGATATACACAATCAGTTGAGTGTCTTGCGATTGTCACGCGTGAACACCCGGGGTAGAATAGGTCTTCAGCCACCTGTGCTCGCTGTAAAGACCGCCTCCTTGGTCTAGTGGTAGGGCGTCCGCCCGGAGAGCGGAAGGTCCGGGGTTCGATCCCCGGTCGTGTCATACCAAAAGACGTTAAAAGATGGTTCTTGTTGTTACCCTGTCTGGCTAAGGGTTAAGGGGGCTAAAACAAGGACTGGTCGGCTCGGAGTCAGTAGACTGTGTCTGAGTGGGGTATTCATGTTAAACTGCGGCATGGTATCTCAGTGAGCTAGCACTATAAATCGGCATCAGTCCGGACTAGTACAGGCAGCCACACACACACACACACACACACACACACACGTGCATGCAACAATCTTGGACGCGACGTTAAACCCCATTTCACCTCACACCTTGCTGTAAAAGGCGACTATGCTTGTCGTAAGAAGCTAGTCACGGTATCCCAACTGTGTTGATGATGATGTCAGTCATCTGATTGTCTGGTCCAGACTTGAATATTTACAGACTGTCGTCATGTTGCTGGAACATTGCCGAGTGTGGCGTTAAAGAACAAACAAACAATTATGTGTCTTGGCTTGAATTTAAGTGTACGGTCGGGCGAGTCGCTTAAGGTGGCAAAATTTACGGTGCAGGGTTACTTTGTGCTGGAATCGTTTTCCTAAATCGCCTCGATTATGATTCTTGGTTTGGTGTTTTTCACCAAAGGGGATAATGTCCTTAGCCCGTATCACTTCGTGATTTTCTCTGACATCGATCTGACACCCGGTAACATAACTGAAACACTGTTCAATGTGCGTGCGTGCTTGAGTGCGCGCGTGTGTGTGTGCGTGTGTGTGCGCGCTCGGATTTTGTATCGGGATAACATATTTGTTCATCTACAGCTACCGAACCAGATACCTTTATACTTAAAACTATGAAACTTATTAAGCAAGACACCTTGGAACAATGTAATTGTTGCAGGCAACTTTTATTCAACTGTTTGAAACATAATTATTATTTTCAAGAATTTTCGGGGACAATAATTTTCCTTGATAAAATCAATATTGATAAAATACCCGTGCTCGTGGGTTTCACTAAAGTAGTAAACATCTAGGACCTTCATTACTTCGGACTTTCTTCCCACATTAAGCTGACACGCCGCGTTCTGACTGGAATACTGTTACAAGTGGCTCATTCATCCTTGGTCGAATCCATGGTCTTTAACACCTACTTGTTGTTGGACATTTAGAATATTTAACACACGTTAGTAAGTGCCGCTTTTAAACCATCGTTCCAACACAACAAGGAACACGTCATTATTTCCAGGTTGGGAATCGAAGCGACCTTTTCGATGTGACAAACGAACGCTTTACAAATTAGACTACCCCACTCCCCTTTAACATGCATACTAAGACTGAATGGTGTAATGTGTCATGTTGATAAATCAATTTCTACTTGTCGGCTTCGTGTATATGGTTATATGAGTATGGTTTTACGCCGCGTTTAGCAATATTCCAGCAATATCACGGCGGGGGACACCAGAAATGGGCTTCACACATTGTACCCATATCGGGAATCGAACCCGGGTCTTCGGCCTGACGAGCGAACGCTTTAACCATTGGGCTACCCGACCGCCCCTTTGTGTATATGACATGTATATAAGAAGGTATATAAGAAGCTTTGAGCATTGTACACAGCTGCGACAGCTTAGTGGAATTCCAGGACAGATGAACCACAGCACACCCCGGGGTTTTCTGTAAGGGCAATGCAAATAATGAAGAAGGAATCGGGGTGTACACAACAAACTTAGCGTTACGATGATCGTAATCCTATGTTTAAGTATGGGTATTACATTACGGCCATTACGCTATGATCACTTTGTACTACGGCACCAAAGTTTGTTTGTTTTGTTTGTTTGTTGTTCACCGCCGCACGCAGCAATATTCAAGCTATATGACGGCGGTCTGTAAATAGTCGAGTCCGAACCAGACAATCCAGTGATTGACATCATCAGCATCGATCCACGCAATTGGGTTACGATGACATGAATCAACCAAGTCAGCGAGCCTGGCCACCCGATCCCGTTAGTCGCCTCTTACGACAATCATAGTCGCCTTTTACGGCAAGCATGGGTTGCTGAAGACCTATTCTACCCCGGATCTTCACGGGTGGGCACCAAAGTAGTTGCAATGTGTCACCTGACTGGTTGCAATTGTGTGTCGTCGCGCCCTAGTGGCATTGCTCGCTGCTTTTGCTGTCAATCACTGGTTTGTCTGTTCCAAACTCGAGTGTTTAAATGTTGTGGTGGAATAGTCGCGCCCTCGGTGTAATATGAGACACGGGGAGAGTGATAATCTAACGCCACATCTTCATCAGGGAAATTCATAGTCTAACGCTACATTTTCATCAGGGAGATTGATGAGCTAACGCCACATCTTCAGTTAGCAGATCGATAATCTACCGCCACATCTTCATAAGGGAGATTGATAATCTAACGCTACATTTTCATCAGGGAGATTGAGAGTCTAACGCTACATTTTCATCAGGGAGATTGATGAGCTAACGCCACATCTTCAGTTAGGAGATCGATAATCTACCGCCACATTTTCACCAGGGAGATTGATAATCTAACGCTACATTTTCATCAAGGAGATTCATGATCTACCGCCACATCTTCATCAGGGAGATTGATAATCTAACGCTACATTTTCATCAAGGAGATTCATGATCTACCGCCACATCTTCATCAGGGAGATTGATAATCTAACGCTACATTTTCCTCAGGGAGATTGATGATCTACCGCCACATCTTCATCAGGGAGATTCATAATCTAACGCTACATTTTCATCAGGGAGATTGATAATCTAACGCCACATTTTCATTGGGCAATTTGACATTGTTTAATCGTGACGATTATTTTCGTGTTTTTTTTAAGTGAGCGAGTTAACACTGGCCTGAACAGTAATTCATTTATGCCAGTTACATTTGAGAGGAAAGCCTAGAGACGCAGGTGATGGTCCTCTAACACTGCCTTGAAACCCCGGACTACAATTTTTATGCTGACAGACCAAGGATCTTAATCGGACGAATCTCTGATTCGAACCGGTGAACAACGGATCTCTGTCACCAACGTTCCATCATATCAATGTGCTATTGGTAGTATAGCATTAGGACGATGAGTATAGCGAGGGGACGCTATACATATATGTTTTACCATGACAGTTAAGAGTTTCCTTTGGAATTACGTTGATTGTCTTGAAATGCGAAACACCATGTATCTATGAAAACGCTATGAAACCTTTTTCAGTTTTGGGCCATCTTTGCTCTGTGCGACTCTCAGTCCAAAGACGCAGTGAGACAGTTTCTGGACCAGACTGACACAATCAAGAAGTTCGTGGGAAAATATCCGGAGACCTTCAAGTTTGTCACGACTGCAGATGGTGAAATATTGTTCTTACTAACGTTATGATTTAAATATATTCTTATTGCTTAATAGAGTTTTGACGTGCCCCGATCGCGTGCATCGGTGCTCATAATATCAATCACTGGTTTGTCTGGTCCAGACTCGATTATTCACAAGCCGCCGTCATGTGGAATATTGTTGAGTTCGGTGTTAATAACAGTAAAATATACTACTTAACATTTGAGAGGGAAACGTGGCTATTTCATACTGTTGCCTTACTAGAAGACAGCAACTGGTGTACTTGAATAGTGTCCTTACGTTAACTTTAAATAGAGCCAAACACGTCGATGTATGCACGTCTTCGATGGAGCTGAACATGCCCGATGTGCATGGCACTATGGGATACTGTTGTTATGGCACCATCTCAAAGCAGCCAATCACACACATTCAGGTCCCAAACTCAGATTATCTCTATCAGCTGTTGGGTAGTGTATATCTGCCAGATAGCCGACCCCCAAATGTATCCCACTGATGCCTGGACGTGGTGTGCACGACCTAACAACACAGTCTATCAAGGTGCAATGTGTGTGACCGAACCAGGGCCAGGTAAAACCGTGGTTGACATCATGAGCAAAGATGTGTGCAGTTGGGGTACGATGACACTATCAGCCAGGTCACATGATTCCTCTTTGGCCGGCTGTACAAGCGTGGTGGTACAGGGGACAGATACTACTCAAAACAAGTTGAAAGGCTGTGTTGCAATACCCACCACCGTGACAGACTCACTGTAGTCATAGGAAAATCGAATGTTCTTTAACTTCTTTTGAGGAATATATATAGCACCGTAATTCTCTCACGACTAAGACGGTTTCCTTGATATAATCTAGCTGGGGCTAAGGGGTAGAACTCAAAGTAACTACAAAAATAAAACATAAGGGCGAAACATGCCAAAAGAATATGTTTTGTCACACCTGATTGTGCTGAACAAAATGTTAAAAATCTTGAACATATTGAAAGAAAAAAACACCGGGAATTTAACTTCAGAGAGTGTTTTTTCATTAAGTACCACACATGAAGACAACGATACGAAATCAGCGACATCGTTCAACGCAATAGTGCAACAAGGGTACTGCCTATTTTGTTATCAGCTTTTCAAGAATAGTAGGCCGGTAGTCGGCGTGTCCTAGTCCATTTCTGGTTTATGGAAACATAAACGCAAAAATATTTTCTTGGGTTAGCCAATCAAACATCACGATATCACTAGCAATGTATTTATTATTGGATAAATGCAGTTATATGTCCTCCTTCTTGCTGCCTGTGGCGCAAAGTCTCACTCGCGCATTGATAACACCATCCATCATGATAAATATTCCTTCATTGGCCACACAGGGATCTTGGAAGCCTTCAATGACGGGAAGGTCGCAAGTCTACTTGGGTTGGAGGGAGGTCATGCCATCGACAGCAGTCTCGGTAATCTGCGCATGTTCTATGACCTCGGGGTCAGATATATGACCGTCACACACAGCTGCAACACACCATGGTATTATTATATTATCATTGTCTTTTATATACCGGTCCATCTTAAAGTCCAGTTTCCCCTGGCCTTTTTTGTCAGTTAACTCCACTGCCTCGGGAAAATGATACGGGCTCTTATAGTGGGCGTTATTATACGTTAAGGAACCTTGACACCGTAGTTCTTAAAGCTGGCTATAGACAACTTGAGATAACACTACAAATGGGATAACATGAGATAACACAAATGAGATAACGTGAGACGTGGAATAACATGGTGGGATAACGGTTATGGGAGATAACACTGTGGACGTAAACTGTATGAGTGTATGTTGGATAACACATAAGGGAAGCAACTGTACGGGGAATAACTGTGTATGGTGATAACTCTAAGAGTATAACGTCAGATAACTAATGGAGATACATATGTTGATTATAACACTGTACGAGGATAAGACTACGTGAGAACTACGTAAGGGGAATAACTATGTTAATGATAACATGGCACGAGGATAACACTACGTGGGATATACGTAAGGGAGATAACTATGTTAACGATTACTTACGATGATAACACTACCTGAGATACCTACGTAAGGGAGATTGTGCGGTTAATGATCACACCACGGGAGATAACTCTGTACAGGGTACACATTGTAGGAACGATAACCTGTGACACACCAGTACTGCTGATTTCTGTAATTCAGGGCCGACAACTGGATGGTGGACATTGACAAGACCCCTGAACATAACGGCCTGACAGACTTCGGCAAGGTGAGATGGGCTTTTCTACCAAACTAAAGACCCGTGAAGATCGGGGGTAGAATAGGTCTTAAGCAACCCATGCTTGCCGTAAAAGGTGACTATGCTTGTAAAAGGCGACTAACGGGATCGGGTGGTCAGGCTCGCTGACTTGGTTGATGCATGTCATCGTATCCCAATTGCATGGATTGATGCTCATGATGTCAATCACTGGATTGCCTGGTCCTGATTCGATTATATGATCTAGCTGGAAAATTGCTGACTACGGCGTTAAACAACAAAAAAACAAAATAACTTAATTATATTGACCATAACCATGGTTGTTATGTACGCGAATTTACTGTATGTTTCAGACCGTGATCCGTGAGATGAACCGCTTGGGGATGCTCGTCGACCTCTCCCACGTGTCCCGCAAAACCATGATTGACGCACTGTCGGTGACGGACGCTCCCGTCATTTACAGTCACTCCTCCGCCTTCGCCATCTGCAACCACTACCGCAACGTCCAGGACGACGTCTTGAACCTCACGGTAGTCACCCGAAATCAGCCTGTCGATTACATTAATCTCATAGAAAGGGGGCCACAGGTGGCCAAGGTGCCAATCCGCTATGCAGAGTTGCGTCCCTTAGGTGTGTCAGAACTCTTTTATTGTGGGTTCGATTCCAAGTTTCGTCCTTATTATGTTTTGGGTTTGTCAGCACCATACCCTTCCTCTTTGGGTTCACAAAAGGGGTAAACGTCTGACACCCTCATCACTTCGGAATTTCCTCCCACATCAAGCTGACACGCAATGATATAACTGCAATACTGTTGAAAGCGGTTGTTTAAGTCCACCTTACACACTCAAGCAATGAAAGATTATTAGTTGAAAACCGTTTGATATGGTCACATGCAAAATCCTTTTTCTCATTACTTAAAAATTTGTATATATATGGCGATTTTTTATATATTTCTTCTTTTTACCCTAATGTTGGAGCATGCCATTTGAATCAACGTTTTGGTGACGATGACATTTAATGAGCGCTTTCAGCAGACCCGATTTGGCACAGGCTTGGGTCTATTTTCAGTTTTTACATTATTTTAAATACCCAGGATTCTAGGGCAGAACAGATATTTAGTACCCGATTGTTGTTGGGTTTTTTTTGGATAAAAACCCACGAAATATAGATCGGATGGTTACACTATGAAATGGCCAAGTCACGCGGCGACATCGTCACTCATACTGTTATGTTCCGCATCTAGATGTCCAGCGGACAATTGTCTTGTTGCAAACCTTGACTACAAATTGCCTTTTTTCCAGCAATTTTTTTAAACGAATTATTTTTTTCAAATAGGCGAGAGGGAGAAAACACATTTTATCTTCTGATTATCTTTTCTTTTGAAACAGAAAATTAATGAAGGTGTGGTGATGGTGAATTTCTACGATTTGTACATCAACTGTTTCCCGAACAACCAGAGCGTTGCGACTTTGGCTCAGGTGGCAGGTATGTCGTTCGTTGCACATCAAGCTTGACATGTAGATTTAGTCAATACAAGAAGAAAACAAACAACTGGGATATTGTTTATTGCCTCGCAAGGTAGTTTCCTATCGGCGTGACCACCGAACGTTTTAACCACTCGGCTACCCGGCAGCCCTGATGCCTGGGTTGGACTTAATTACAACAGTGAATTACGGCCTGTCAAAGTACGCGCATTTGTTTCATAAGAATTGACATTAATATGTCCTTGCGTTTATGGAGTTCTAAGCGTAGACATCGGTGTGTACACTTATGTATATTCGTTATGCTGGGGATTTATACTTCCCCAGAATCCCAACAGGGAGACGAGCATGGGGCAACGTTTTGTACGTTTATACCTCCATGAGCGCAATAATTATTATTGAAGTCAATTCATAACAAAACACATTTATGTCGGAAGGGTGGGGTTGGGGGTAAGGGGGTCGTGTCATCTGAAAATAGGGCGGACAAGTATTTGGGAGTTATTTAGGTTTTGCTCCGCTTTTACTATGAAGTCAAAAACCAGATCGAAAGATATTTCAATATCAGTGACATGAAGTGCAAACAAACATCGGTCGTTTGTTTTCTTTCGTTAAATATGAAATTCAAGTCTTGGTAAACGCCAAGACCACGTGCCACTCACTCAGCTGCTGCTAATGTTTCGTGTACACATGTTGTGTTTCTAATGTCTCGTGCATGCAATCGTATTGTTGTGTACCTATAATGCTGTTACTTGATCTATCTGGATGCCTAGGTCTCGTTATCTCGAATGTCCGGATATCTCGAAGTATCCCCGCCAGGTTCAAGATAACGGTTCGAGTCAACTATGTTTGAACAACACCACAGTTTGGACACCAAGAATGGCACACCCATTGTGAAATCAACCCTCTTCGGTGTGGCGAATGTTTTTTCAGCAGTGTCGATTTCTTTGCCAGTAAGGCCACCAACGCCCCATTTTGGTGAGGTGAAATTGGGATTAACGTCGCGTCCAAGATTATTGCACTTATATAGCGACGTGCATGTGTATGTGTGTGGCTGCTTGTACTGGTCCGGACTAATGCCGATTTATAGTGCTCGCACACTGAGATACCATGCCGCAGTTTAACATGAAGACACAGTATACTGACTCCGAGCCGACCAGTTCTTGGTTTAGCCCCTTAATGCTGAGCGCCAGACAGTGTAACAACAAGTTCCATCTTTTAACGTCTTACCCCTTCCGCTCTCCGGGCGGACGCTCTACCACTAGACCACGGAGGCGGTCCATTTGAGGAAAGCCTTCTATTGGTGGAGCAATGGATGAAATGTATAGATGTATTATCGCTTTTTTCAGCAAGGCCTAGAGATGTTATGAACTATGAATCTTTTTTTCAGACCACATTGACTACATCAAGAACCTGATTGGCGTCGACTATGTTGGAATAGGCGCTGATTATGATGGAGTCCCTACGTACGTTCAGATGACCTTTACCTTTGTTGCACTGCCAATAAGTCCCCAGTACCCCAAGCTTGTCGCTCTGTTGAGAATCGGGGCTAGAATAGGTCCCCATGCTTGTCTCTTTGTTGGGATTTTGAGAAAGACTAGGCCCCCAGTACCCAGCACTTGTCTCTCTGTTGGGAGTCGGAGACAAAATAGGTCCCCTGTATCCAATGCTTGTCTTACTTTTTGGAGTCGGGAACAGATTAGACCCCCAGTACCCCATGCCTGTCTCTCTGTTGGGAATCGGAGACAGAATAGGTTCCAGTACCCCATGCTTGTCTTCCTGTTTGGAATCGGAGACAGAATAGGTTCCAGTACCCCATGCCTGTCTCTCTGTTGGGAATCGGAGACAGAATAGGTTCCAGTACCCCATGCTTGTCTTCCTATTGGGAGTCGGGGACAGAATAGGTTCCAGTACCCCATGCTTGTCTCTCTGTTGGGAGTCGGAGAAAGTCTAGGCCCCAAGTACCCAGCACTTATCCCTCTGATGGGAATCGGAGACATAATAGGTTCCAGTGCCCCATGCTTGTCTCTCTGTTGGGAGTCGGGGACAGAATAGCTCCCTGTACCCCATGTTTGTCTCTCTGTTGGGAATCGGAGACAGAATAGGTCCCTGTACTCCATGCCCGTCTTTCTGTTGGGAGTCGGGGACAGAATAGGTTCCAGTGCCCCATGCTTGTCTCTGTTGGGAGTCGGGGACAGAATAGGTCCCTGTACTCCATGCCTGTCTCTCTGTTGGGAGTCGGGGACAGAATAGGTTCCAGTGCCCCATGCTTGTCTCTGTTGGGAATCGGGGACAGAATAGGTTCCAGTGCCCCATGCTTGTCTCTCTGTTGTGAATCGGGGACAGAATAGGTTCCAGTGCCCCATGCTTGTCTCTGTTGAGAATCGGGGACAGAATAGGTCCCTGTACTCCATGCCTGTCTCTCTGTTGGGAGTCGGGGACAGAATAGGTTCCAGTGCCCCATGCTTGTCTCTGTTGGGAATCGGGGACAGAATAGGTTCCAGTGCCCCATGCTTGTCTCTCTGTTGTGAATCGGGGACAGAATAGGTTCCAGTGCCCCATGCTTGTCTCTGTTGAGAATCGGGGACAGAATAGGTCCCTGTACTCCATGCTTGTCTTACTTTTTGGAATCGGAGACAGAATAGGTTCCAGTACCCCATGCTTGTCTTACTTTTTGGAATCGGAGACAGAATAGGTTCCAGTACCCCATGCTTGTCTCTCTGTTGGGAATCGGAGACAGAATAGGTTCCAGTGCCCCATGCTTGTCTCTGTTGAGAATCGGGGACAGAATAGGTCCCTGTACTCCATGCTTGTCTTACTTTTTGGAATCGGAGACAGAATAGGTTCCAGTACCCCATGCTTGTCTTACTTTTTGGAATCGGAGACAGAATAGGTTCCAGTACCCCATGCTTGTCTCTCTGTTGGGAATCGGAGACAGAATAGGTTCCAGTACCCCATGCTTGTCTCTCTGTTGGGAATCGGAGACAGAATAGGTTCCAGTACCCCATACTTGTCTCTCTGTTGGGAGTCGGAGAAAGTCTAGGCCCCAAGTACCCAGCACTTATCCCTCTGATGGGAATCGGGGACAGAATAGGTCCCTGTACTCCATGCCTGTCTCTCTGTTGGGAGTCGGGGACAGAATAGGTTCCAGTACCCCATGCTTGTCTTCCTGTTGGGAGTCGGGGACAGAATAGGTTCCAGTACCCCATGCTTGTCTTCCTGTTGGGAGTCGGGGACAGAATAGGTTCCAGTGCCCCATGCTTGTCTTCCTGTTGGGAGTCGGGGACAGAATAGGTTCCAGTGCCCCATGCTTGTCTTCCTGTTGGGAGTCGGGGACAGAATAGGTTCCAGTGCCCTATGCTTGTCTTCCTGTTGGGAGTCGGGGACAGAATAGGTTCCAGTACCCCATGCTTGTCTTCCTGTTGGGAGTCGGGGACAGAATAGGTTCCAGTACCCCATGCTTGTCTCTCTGTTTGGAATCGGAGACAAAATAGGTTCAAGTTACCCATGCTTGTCTCTGTTTGGAATCGGAGACAGAATAGGTCCCTGTACTCCATGCTTGTCTTCCTGTTGGGAGTCGGGGACAGAATAGGTTCCAGTGCCCCATGCTTGTCTTCCTGTTGGGAGTCGGGGACAGAATAGGTTCCAGTACCCCATGCTTGTCTTCCTGTTGGGAGTCGGGGACAGAATAGGTTCCAGTACCCCATGCTTGTCTCTCTGTTTGGAATCGGAGACAAAATAGGTTCCAGTTACCCATGCTTGTCTCTGTTGGGAATCGGAGACAGAATAGGTCCCTGTACTCCATGCTTGTCTTCCTGTTGGGAGTCGGGGACAGAATAGGTTCCAGTACCCCATGCTTGTCTCTCAGTTGTGAGTCGGAGAAAGTCTAGGCCCCAAGGACCCAGCGCTTATCTCTCTGATGGGAGTCAGGGAAAGAATAGCTCCCTGAACCCCATGCTTGGGTGGGTTTTGTTGACATGAATAGTGCTTCTTTGCTTTAATTTCATGACCACGTGTTTATCAGCCACGATTTACCCGGTATATATACCTCCATTCTGTTATGATAAATAACTTCATCTTGAGTCCGATTCAATCATATGCGAGACACATTATGTGGGAAGTTTACTGGTAAGAGAGACGGTGACGTCACATCCTCAACGATACGAGTGTATTTATCATAACAGAAAGTAGATATAACACACTGGATACTAGAGGATGTGTTTCTGTGTTGTCAAGGTTACCGCAGGGCTTAGAAGATGTTTCCACCTATCCTAAACTGTTTGAGGAACTTATAAATCGGGGCTGGACCGACCTTGAACTTGAGAAGCTGGCTGGACGGAATCTCATTCGTGTTTTCAAAGCTGCCGAGAAGGTGAGTTCAACTAGCCTTTGATCACTCCTCTTGTATACTTGAGTGAGTGAGTGAGTTTGGTTTAACGCCGCTTTTGACTTGGCCACCTGTGCCCCCTTATATACTTGAAGCTCTTGATCGTCGTTATAGCAAAGAGGGCGTGGTGGTCTGGTTGTCTTAAGACGCCGCAATACGTTGTTCAAAGCTGCGTCTCTTCGGCAGCCGTCTAACACGTCGTAATTCACTGTGCAGAGTTGCGTGCCTTGGCTACGCCAGAAACCTATGATTGTGGGTTCGAATCCCTGTTCGTCAGCACCCTACAGTGGTCGTTGGTTTCACCGAAGTGGTAAACGTCTAAGACCTGTACCACTACGGGCTTTCCTCCTACAATAAGCTGATACGCCGTGATATTGTCTGGATTGTCTGGTTCAGACGCGATTATTTACAGACCGCCGTCATACAGCTGGAATGTTGCTGAGTGCGGCGGTAAACAACATACAAACAAACACAATCATTTTAGCAGCAGTGCAATCACATTTTACTTCTTTTCTGCCAGGTGAAAATGAACCAGGCCAACCTTCCGCCATATGAAGATGTCATCCCGTATGAAGCCATCAACGGTAGCTGCCGGACCGGCTTTTAAATCAACGACAACGAATTGAGAAATCCAGTGTCGGGACACAACAAGACTTTCAATTATACTACTCAAAAGAAGTTAAAGAACACCTACTTTTTCATATGCCAATAGTTAATAGGTTTCACATGCATGTAGTGAGTATTGCAGCACACAGCCTGACCGTTGTGGGTGTTCTTTAGCTGGTTTTGAGATCGTGTAGTCTTTTTCCATGCGTCTCTCCTCAAATATGAAACCTCTCCCTTCCAAAGGTCTGTTTGTGAGGTAGAAAACAAGAGGAAATTATTGGATAACACCGGTTATCGCTGATGGCCACAAACGTAAGTCGTGTCTTTGACCAACATAATGACCGACCTATGATGTCACAAAGGTCGGAGTTTTTGAGTTTTGTGTAGGAGAACAGAAAAGAGAAATCACGGTTTGGGGAATTCCTGGAACTGCCTATAAATTGATTAACTGGATAATAATACCTGATGACAAAAGGAGTACACACGTGAGCGACTAGTTATTCAAGTGTGTATTTGCTCTCATTCAAATTTGAAATACAAATAATCGCTATTTATATATATATTGAGAAGAGGTTTGTGGGTGGGGGTGGGGTGGGGTGGGGGCGTTTTCTCTTGACCATACTTTAATTTGTTTAATTATTATCATCTTCTCTTGATCATATTGTCACAACATGCATAACGGTAAACGTTCTGATTTTGTTACGAGACATATATCACAGAATGTCATACTCGATGGTTAAAGTTTTAAAGCGATGATGAAATACGCCTAAAAATATCAACGCGAGTATACAAGGATTACAGGTATTTTATGAAATATATATTTTATATTTTTACAAATATGATTTGCCCCGATTGGGAGGTGATGACCAGATATTTAAGTTTCGGTCCGGATAAACAGGATGGCACGATGCTCACCGTTAACAACGCCCACTGTCCACACGAACATATATGGGCTGTGAACTGCATGTGCATAGTCAGTAGATTTTATTTAGAATATGTGTTCTAAAAGCAGTTACAGCAATACACAAACACTTAGAAGGCCATTCCAAATTAGTACACTGGCATATTGGTATACATTTAGACATTATTTATACTACTCAATAAAAAGTTAGGGACCACCCAATTCTATCATATTATCATAAACATTCATCCGATTCTTCCCTATTAGTATCTTTCACCCGATTCTTTCATATTGCTACAGTTAATCTAGCATGGCAACACGCATTAACTGTAGTACTATGAAAGGCTCTTTGGGTCGTAACAATTTTTTGAGTAGTATAATAAAGTATATGGATTTCATTTACAAAACAAACACCAATATGCCTTCTTGTTATTGAAATACTCGGGTATATTGCAAGTTTACTCACAAACCCAGAACAATTTGAAGAAAAGCATGGAACCGCAAAAGAAATGGCAAGAGAAAATGATACAAAGCCAGTGACGTATTGACGTAGGACATGCACATGCAAGTTCACATGCAACTCGTACCTCTAGATAAGAAGAAACAATAACGCTAATAATAGAAGATGGGCGCAGGTTATGTTTCAACTGACCGACAGATGTATCACAGTGGATTCAGTGTTGTATTTTTCATTTTCCCATATCAGATACGCAGATTTTATACACATTTATATTGATATACATTTAGAAATTATTTAATAAAGTTTTTATTTTGTATACTGTGTGACGTCTTATAAGATATACTTCATAGTGTACCTAAGGTTTGTTTGTTTTATATTTAACGTCGCACTCAGCAATATTCCAGCTAAGGCAGCAGCCAAAATAATAGAGTATGGACCAGACAATCCGGTGATTGTTATTAAAAGCAACGGTCTTTGTCGACGGGGTACGATGACACGCCATCGCCCAATACAAGTCGCTGAGTCTGACCACCCGAGTCTGACCACCCAAGCTTGACCACCCGAGTCTGACCACCCAAGTCTGACCACCCGATCAATTTGCTCACCACTTTCGACCTGCACAGGCTGCCGGGGACAAATTCTGTTTGTTTGTTTGTTGGTTAACGCCGCACGCAGCAATATTCCAGCTATATGACGGCTGTCTGTAAATACTCGCGTCTGGATCAGACAGTCCAGTGATTGACATCATGAGCATCGATCCACGTAATTGGGATACGATGACATGCATCAACCAAGTCAGCGAGCCTGACCATCCGATCCCGTTAGTAGCCTTTCACGATAAGCACAGTCACCTTTTACGGCAAGCATGGGTTGCTGAAGACCTATTCTACCCCGGATCTTCACGGGTGAACCAATTCTGACCCGGATTGTATGACGTGGTAGCTTATCAACCAACCGTTCACGTCGCAGGTGGCGTAAATTCCACCCTTCGTGGCAGGACCGTTGCTATACGACTGATTCTTGTGAATCTGACAATTGGAGCTGTAGTCGTAACACAAGTGGCAGATCAGGGGTGTTTCATGGTGTTCAAACCACTCATGCCTATGACAAAATACCTTCTTGTCAGTGAAATACTCATGTATATTGTCAAGTTGACACAGAACCCACGTGACCCCATCCCTTTATAAGACTTACATGTACAACCAACGCTTTACCAACAAGTGCCATGGTTCTTGTCTGTCTCCCTGGCCCAGTGGATGGAGTGTTTGCCCGGGTTGGTGGTTCGAGCCCCGGCCGCGTCATACCAAAAGACGTTTTTGGAAGCTGGTACTTGTTGCTACCCTGCCTGGCGCTTGGCATTGAGAGGATAAAACAAAGACTGGTCGGCTCGGAGCAAGCACACGGTGTCTGAGTAGGGTATATATGTTGAACTGCGGCATGGTATCTCGGTTGACTAGTACTATGGAAAAAAACCCGGCATTAGTCCGGCATTACTGGCACAAACGCATACACACGCATGCACGCATACACGCGCGCGATTGTTATAGGTAGAATTTGATCATAATCTTGTACGTTAGTGTAAAACACCCCCTGAAACCTTACATATCCAAATCTCTGACAATGTGTTGGACAATATTGTGTGCTGGAAATAATCTAAGAAGAAATTGACTACAAAGGCACAAAGCATACACCCAACATCCCACCCCCTACCCTGGACAGATGGGGTACAGGGTGTATTAAACTGTATGCCCACACTGTGAACATCCATAAACAAATATGTCTATAAGTGCGTATATACTGTTGAACAGTTTCGCCTGTTTAGTTAACCCGTTCGTGCCAGGTACGATGTGCGTGAGCGGGTCAGCAAATAGACACACAAACATGTGTTATGAAAGAGTAGACAAAACATATAGAGACGAGTACTTGGTCGCGACATCTGACCTCATGAATATGCATGAGTTCAAGGCTCGAGCGTGACACCGGCATATGAAGCACGTGCAAATGGTGTCAACATTGACAGTGGGTAGATAATCTAATATAGCTAGGGAAACGCCCTGATGCTATTCAATAGAATAATCTATTTTCCTTTGAATTGAAACATGACGTGTATACAACAAAATGTACGCCAACAACAACATTCTTACGTCAGGTGAGCCCGAGACAAATCTGTTCTTAAACGCAACGTTTTACGTTCTAAATATTTGTTGTTGTCTGGTGTATTTACAACTAACTTAACTCCCCCGGTCTAGTTCAACTGGTCCAACATTGTCTTGCTTTCCGTTGGATACAACTGCTTTGATATGAGTGTTTGTTTGATTGCTGTTTAACGCCGTACGCAGCAATAATCCAGTTATGGCGGCTGCCTAAATAATCGAGTCTGGACCAGGCAATCCAGTGAGTGAGTATGGTTTTACGCCGCTTTTAGCAATATTTCAGCAATATCACGGCGGGGGACACCAGAAATGGGCTTCACACATTGTACCCATGTCGGGAATCGAACCCGGGTCTTCGGCGTGACGAGCGAACGCTTTAACCACTAGGCTACCTGACCGCCCCTCAATCAAGTAATTTGACACCGTGAACATCGATCTACGCATTTGGGATACGATGACATGCATAATCCATGCCACCGAGTCTGACCACCCAATTCCCTTAGAAGCCTCCCAGGACACGCACGGGTTGCTGAAGACCAATTCTAACCCAGATCTTCCCGGGTCAGCTTTTTTGAAAAGTGGGGAGGCACATCTTTTTTTTTAAAAGGTGTGGACGGGGTGTGTGGTTTGTTGGGGGTGAATACTAGTTATTCAGGGCTCCAGGGCAACAGTACACCTGAAGGGTTACAGTACACTTCCAGGCCTGTGCAGAGTGACATGTATTATTGTACAGTCTTTCATCTATACAGATCACGGCCTGTCAGCTTAATGTATAAGCACCCATGAAATGAAGGTGTTGAGACGTTCACGGCCATTATGAAACAATTCGTTCAGTCGGTGTTTACACACAAGCGATCATCAGTGGGAGAAATCTGGGCTTCAAATCTATGATGGTCATAACCTCTGGACGTTTGTACGGTCAAGGGACACAACTCGGCACAGTCACTTGTGGCACATTTAAACCACTGAGTCAACCATACCCCTAAGGCCCACAGTACACATACATCAGAGAACATAACGCTTCCCATGGTTGGATTAGACTGTTAGACAAAGAGCTGATCTTTGAGGTGAGGCTGAGGTGAAATGGAGTTTAACGTCGCATCCAAGATTATTGCACTAACATAGCAACGTGCATGTACGTGTGTTGCTGCTTGTACTAGTCCGGACTGATGCCGTTTTTATAGTGCTTGTACCCCTGAGATTCCATGCCGCAGTTTAACACGAATGCCCCACTCAGACACAGTATTCTGACTCCGAGTCGACCAGTCCTTGTTTTTAGCCCCTCAAACTCCGGACTTTCCGCTCTCCACTAGACCATGGAGGCGGTCCTGTTTCAATGACTTGGTCTCAGCCAAAGATCCTATTGAGTCTTGTGTGTAGGGTCCCTGTCTCAGCCAAAGATCCTATGGTGTCTTGTGTGGGGTCCCAGCCTCAAAGATCCTATTGAGTCTTGTGTGGGGTCCCTGCCTCAGCCACAGATCCTATGGTGTCTTGTGTGTGGGGTCCCTGCCTCAGCCAAAGATCCTATGGTGTCTTGTGTGTAGGGTCTCTGTCTCAGCCAAAGATCCTATGGTGTCTTGTGTGTGGGGTCCCAGCCTAAAAGATCCTATTGAGTCTTGTGTGTAGGGTCCCTGCCAAAGATCCTATGGTGTCTTGTGTGGGGTCCCAGCCTCAAAGATCCTATTGAGTCTTGTGTGGGGTCCCTGCCTCAGCCACAGATCCTATGGTGTCTTGTGTGTGGGGTCCCTGCCTCAGCCAAAGATCCTATGGTGTCTTGTGTGTAGGGTCTCTGTCTCAGCCAAAGATCCTATGGTGTCTTGTGTGTGGGGTCCCAGCCTCAAAGATCCTATTGAGTCTTGTGTGTAGGGTCCCGGCCTCAGCCAAAGATCCTATGATGTCTTGTGTGTAGGGTCCCTGCCTCAGCCAAAGATCCTATGGTGTCTTGTGTGTGGGGTCCCAGCCTCAAAGATCCTATTGAGTCTTGTGTGTAGGGTCCCGGCCTCAGCCAAAGATCCTATGGTGTCTTGTGTAGGGTCCCTGCCTCAGCCAAAGATCCTATGGTGTCTTGTGTGTAGGGTCCCGGCCTCAGCCAAAGATCCTATGGTGTCTTGTGTGGGGTCCCTGTCTCAGCCAAAGATCCCATTGAGTCTTGTGTGTATGGTCCCGGCCTCAGCCAAAGATCCTATGGTGTCTTGTGTGTGGGGTCCCTGCCTCAGCCAAAGATCCTATTGAGTCTTGTGTGTAGGGTCCCGGCCTCAGCCAAAGATCCTATGGTGTCTTGTCGGTAGGGTCCCGGCCTCAGCCAAAGATCCTATGGTGTCTTGTGTGGGGTCCCTGCCTCAGCCAAAGATCCTATGGTGTCTTGTGTGGGGTCCCTGCCTCAGCCAAAGATCCCATTGAGTCTTGTGTGTATGGTCCCGGCCTCAGCCAAAGATCCTATGGTGTCTTGTGTGTGGGGTCCCGGCCTCAGCCAAAGATCCTATTGAGTCTTGTGTGTAGGGTCCCGGCCTCAGCCAAAGATCCTATGGTGTCTTGTGTGTAGGGTCCCGGCCTCAGCCAAAGATCCTATGGTGTCTTGTGTGGGATCCCTGTCTCAGCCAAAGATCCTATTGAGTCTTGTGTGGGGTCCCTGCCTCAGCCAAAGATCCTATGGTGTCTTGTGTGGGGTCCCTGTCTCAGCCAAAGATCCTATGGTGTCTTGTGTGTAGGGTCCCAGCCTCAGCCAAAGTTCCTATGGTGCCTTGTGTGTGGGGTCCCAGCCTCAAAGATCCTATTGAGTCTTATGTGTAGGGTACCAGCCTCAGCCAAAGTTCCTATGGTGTCTTGTGTGTGGGGTCCAAGCCTCAAAGATCCTATTGAGTCTTGTGTGTATGGTCCCGGCCTCAGCCAAAGATCCTATGGTGTCTTGTGTGTGGGGTCCCTGCCTCAGCCAAAGATCCTATTGAGTCTTGTGTGTAGGGTCCCGGCCTCAGCCAAAGATCCTATGGTGTCTTGTGTGTAGGGTCCCGGCCTCAGCCAAAGATCCTATGGTGTCTTGTGTGGGGTCCCTGCCTCAGCCAAATATCCTATGGTGTCTTGTGTGGGGTCCCTGCCTCAGCCAAAGATCCCATTGAGTCTTGTGTGTATGGTCCCGGCCTCAGCCAAAGATCCTATGGTGTCTTGTGTGTGGGGTCCCGGCCTCAGCCAAAGATCCTATTGAGTCTTGTGTGTAGGGTCCCGGCCTCAGCCAAAGATCCTATGGTGTCTTGTGTGTGGGGTCCCAGCCTCAAAGATCCTATTGAGTCTTGTGTGTAGGGTCCCTGCCAAAGATCCTATGGTGTCTTGTGTGGGGTCCCAGCCTCAAAGATCCTATTGAGTCTTGTGTGTAGGGTCCCTGCCTCAGCCAAAGATCCTATGGTGTCTTGTGTGTGGGGTCCCTGCCTCAGCCAAAGATCCTATGGTGTCTTGTGTGTAGGGTCTCTGTCTCAGCCAAAGATCCTATGGTGTCTTGTGTGTGGGGTCCCAGCCTCAAAGATCCTATTGAGTCTTGTGTGTAGGGTCCCGGCCTCAGCCAAAGATCCTATGGTGTCTTGTGTGGGGTCCCTGCCTCAGCCAAAGATCCTATGATGTCTTGTGTGTAAGGTCCCTGCCTCAGCCAAAGATCCTATGGTGTCTTGTGTGTGGGGTCCCAGCCTCAAAGATCCTATTGAGTCTTGTGTGTAGGGTCCCGGCCTCAGCCAAAGATCCTATGGTGTCTTGTGTAGGGTCCCTGCCTCAGCCGAAGAACCTATGGTGTCTTGTGTGTAGGGTCCCTGCCTCAGCCAAAGATCCTATGGTGTCTTGTGTGGGGTCCCTGTCTCAGCCAAAGATCCCATTGAGTCTTGTGTGTATGGTCCCGGCCTCAGCCAAAGATCCTATGGTGTCTTGTGTGTGGGGTCCCTGCCTCAGCCAAAGATCCTATTGAGTCTTGTGTGTAGGGTCCCGGCCTCAGCCAAAGATCCTATGGTGTCTTGTCGGTAGGGTCCCGGCCTCAGCCAAAGATCCTATGGTGTCTTGTGTGGGGTCCCTGCCTCAGCAAAAGATCCTATGGTGTCTTGTGTGGGGTCCCTGCCTCAGCCAAAGATCCCATTGAGTCTTGTGTGTATGGTCCCGGCCTCAGCCAAAGATCCTATGGTGTCTTGTGTGTGGGGTCCCGGCCTCAGCCAAAGATCCTATTGAGTCTTGTGTGTAGGGTCCCGGCCTCAGCCAAAGATCCTATGGTGTCTTGTGTGTAGGGTCCCGGCCTCAGCCAAAGATCCTATGGTGTCTTGTGTGGGATCCCTGTCTCAGCCAAAGATCCTATTGAGTCTTGTGTGGGGTCCCTGCCTCAGCCAAAGATCCTATGGTGTCTTGTGTGGGGTCCCTGTCTCAGCCAAAGATCCTATGGTGTCTTGTGTGTAGGGTCCAAGCCTCAGCCAAAGTTCCTATGGTGCCTTGTGTGTGGGGTCCCAGCCTCAAAGATCCTATTGAGTCTTATGTGTAGGGTACCAGCCTCAGCCAAAGTTCCTATGGTGTCTTGTGTGTGGGGTCCCAGCCTCAAAGATCCTATTGAGTCTTGTGTGTATGGTCCCGGCCTCAGCCAAAGATCCTATGGTGTCTTGTGTGTGGGGTCCCGGCCTCAGCCAAAGATCCTATTGAGTCTTGTGTGTAGGGTCCCGGCCTCAGCCAAAGATCCTATGGTGTCTTGTGTGTAGGGTCCCGGCCTCAGCCAAAGATCCTATGGTGTCTTGTGTGGGGTCCCTGCCTCAGCCAAAGATCCTATGGTGTCTTGTGTGGGGTCCCTGCCTCAGCCAAAGATCCCATTGAGTCTTGTGTGTATGGTCCCGGCCTCAGCCAAAGATCCTATGGTGTCTTGTGTGTGGGGTCCCGGCCTCAGCCAAAGATCCTATTGAGTCTTGTGTGTAGGGTCCCGGCCTCAGCCAAAGATCCTATGGTGTCTTGTGTGTGGGGTCCCAGCCTCAAAGATCCTATTGAGTCTTGTGTGTAGGGTCCCTGCCAAAGATCCTATGGTGTCTTGTGTGGGGTCCCAGCCTCAAAGATCCTATTGAGTCTTGTGTGTAGGGTCCCTGCCTCAGCCAAAGATCCTATGGTGTCTTGTGTGTGGGGTCCCTGCCTCAGCCAAAGATCCTATGGTGTCTTGTGTGTAGGGTCTCTGTCTCAGCCAAAGATCCTATGGTGTCTTGTGTGTGGGGTCCCAGCCTCAAAGATCCTATTGAGTCTTGTGTGTAGGGTCCCGGCCTCAGCCAAAGGTCCTATGGTGTCTTGTGTGGGGTCCCTGCCTCAGCCAAAGATCCTATGATGTCTTGTGTGTAGGGTCCCTGCCTCAGCCGAAGATCCTATGGTGTCTTGTGTGTGGGGTCCCAGCCTCAAAGATCCTATTGAGTCTTGTGTGTAGGGTCCCGGCCTCAGCCAAAGATCCTATGGTGTCTTGTGTAGGGTCCCTGCCTCAGCCAAAGATCCTATGGTGTCTTGTGTGTAGTGTCCCTGCCTCAGCCAAAGATCCTATGGTGTCTTGTGTGGGGTCCCTGTCTCAGCCAAAGATCCCATTGAGTCTTGTGTGTATGGTCCCGGCCTCAGCCAAAGATCCTATGGTGTCTTGTGTGTGGGGTCCCTGCCTCAGCCAAAGATCCTATTGAGTCTTGTGTGTAGGGTCCCGGCCTCAGCCAAAGATCCTATGGTGTCTTGTCGGTAGGGTCCCGGCCTCAGCCAAAGATCCTATGGTGTCTTGTGTGGGGTCCCTGCCTCAGCCAAAGATCCTATGGTGTCTTGTGTGGGGTCCCTGCCTCAGCCAAAGATCCCATTGAGTCTTGTGTGTATGGTCCCGGCCTCAGCCAAAGATCCTATGGTGTCTTGTGTGTGGGGTCCCGGCCTCAGCCAAAGATCCTATGGAGTCTTGTGTGTAGGGTCCCGGCCTCAGCCAAAGATCATATGGTGTCTTGTGTGTAGGGTCCCGGCCTCAGCCAAAGATCCTATGGTGTCTTGTGTGGGATCCCTGTCTCAGCCAAAGATCCTATTGAGTCTTGTGTGGGGTCCCTGCCTCAGCCAAAGATCCTATGATGTCTTGTGTGGGGTCCCTGTCTCAGCCAAAGATCCTATGGTGTCTTGTGTGTAGGGTCCCAGCCTCAGCCAAAGTTCCTATGGTGCCTTGTGTGTGGGGTCCCAGCCTCAAAGATCCTATTGAGTCTTATGTGTAGGGTACCAGCCTCAGCCAAAGTTCCTATGGTGTCTTGTGTGTGGGGTCCCAGCCTCAAAGATCCTATTGAGTCTTGTGTGTATGGTCCCGGCCTCAGCCAAAGATCCTATGGTGTCTTGTGTGTGGGGTCCCGGCCTCAGCCAAAGATCCTATTGAGTCTTGTGTGTAGGGTCCCGGCCTCAGCCAAAGATCCTATGGTGTCTTGTGTGTAGGGTCCCGGCCTCAGCCAAAGATCCTATGGTGTCTTGTGTGGGGTCCCTGCCTCAGCCAAAGATCCCATTGAGTCTTGTGTGTATGGTCCCGGCCTCAGCCAAAGATCCTATGGTGTCTTGTGTGTGGGGTCCCGGCCTCAGCCAAAGATCCTATTGAGTCTTGTGTGTAGGGTCCCGGGCCTCAGCCAAAGATCCTATGGTGTCTTGTGTGGGGTCCCTGCCTCAGCCAAAGATCCTATGGTGTCTTGTGTGGGGTCCCTGTCTCATCCAAAGATCCTATGGTGTCTTGTGTGTAGGGTCCCAGCCTCAGCCAAAGTTCCTATGGTGTCTTGTGTGTGGGGTCCCAGCCTCAAAGATCCTATTGAGTCTTATGTGTAGGGTACCAGCCTCAGCCAAAGTTCCTATGGTGTCTTGTGTGTGGGGTCCCAGCCTCAAAGATCCTATTGAGTCAGGTGTGTAGGATCCCGGCCTCAGCCAAAGATCCTATGGTGTCTTGTGTGTAGGGTCCCTGTCTCAGCCAAAGATCCTATGGTGTCTTGTGTGTGGGGTCCCGGCCTCAGCCAAAGATCCTATGTTTTCTTGTGTGTAGGGTCCCTGCCTCAGCCAAAGATCCTATGGTGTCTTGTGTGTAGGGTCCCTGTCTCAGCCAAAGATCCTATGGTGTCTTGTGTGTGGGGTCCCGGCCTCAGCCAAAGATCCTATGTTTTCTTGTGTGTAGGGTCCCTGCCTCAGCCAAAGATCTTATGGTGTCTTGTGTGGGGTCCCGGCCTCAGCCAAAGATCCTATGGTGTCTTGTGTGGGGTCCCGGCCTCAGCCAAAGATCCTATGGTGTCTTGTGTGGGGTCCCTGTCTCAACCAAAGATCCTATGGTGTCTTGTGTGTTGGTTCCCTGGTTTGCCCTTTATCAAAAGTATTACAGGTAGGTAAACCCTGTGATCAGTTGAATGGACGAAGAATGTTCTATTTAACACAGAATCTTCTTTTGTTTACAGCTTCTAAACATACAATTTTTTATTTGAAAGGCAGATAATTCTATTTTTCTGGCCATGCAACCTGTGCTTTCGGGGAACAATTCTTTTTTTTAATGCAAAACAACCTGGAACAAATTATTCCCCCTCCCTGTCAAGTTTATCACTTTGGCTAAATCTCACATACACCTCAGAAAAACACACATTCTCAAAAACCTTGTCTTTCACTGTTTTGCAAATTTTAGAAAATCATGAAGAAAAGTAACAAGAACATACTTCTAAAATATTTATTACAAATGCTCTGGTCATATACAGCAAATATCAGTGTTTCTAATATGTGGGATTGTTTCATTAATATACTGGATAAGCAGAGAATATTGCAATTTCCTCAAAAGGTGAAGCTGACAGTCCCATGTCCAGTTTCTACCTGCATTGTTCAGACACTTCTATGTATGCACACACGCACGCACGCACGCACGCACGCACGCACACACACACACACACACACAAGAGATGCAGCACAGCTATTTGTAACCTTCACCTCTGCCTTTAAACACATTTCCTCAAACATCAGACTATTTACAAATCTCTACCTATACACCAAAGCCATCTCCTAAGACAATGTTGTCAAATCTCTCAAGTCCTTGATCTTATCTGAACAGCATTTTTACAAAATTCAAGCATGTCTGTTTTGTAACCAGGAATACTTTTACTGAAATATGCAAAGGGTGAAAGATCCTTGTAGTTGTTTGTTTGCACTCAGCAATATTCCAGCTATATGACAGCGGTCTGCAAATAATCAAGTCTAATTTTATCCCGTTTTTAGCAATATTCCAGCAATATCACGGCAGGGGACACCAGAAATGGGCTTCACACATTGTACCCATGTGGGGAATGAAACCCGAGTCTTCAGCTTGGCGAGCGAATGCTTTAATCACTAGGCTCCCCCACTGCCCCTGACATATTATAAGAATCAATTTTGTGTATCATGGAAAAATATAAATATTCCTATAAAAAGTGGATTACTATATCTTGGAAGTTATATCCCTTAACAAAACTCACATATCACATCTGACATCCCATTATAAAGAATCCCTTAAAAAAGGAATTCGAAGTGAACATATTCATTCAAAACATTAAACATGGTCAACAAGATACCAAATAAAATGCCCCCGAACATATCAATTGCTTGGCTTGAGAAAATGCTGATACTGCAGATTTCACCCTAAACATACTGTGGACACATCATCATCATCATCATCATCATCCATGCACAACATGGGAAGTCATGACAGTATTTTTAATTATTTGTTTGTTCTTTAACTCCAATCTCAGCAATATTCCAGCCCTGTATGACAGCTGCCTGTAATTAATCAAGTCTGGACCAGACAATCCAGTGATCGATATATTGTGAGCAACGATCCACTTCGTAGTGGTAAGATGAAACACAATCAACCAAGTCACTGAGTCCAACCACTTGATTCATTTGCTCGCCTCTTGTGACCAGCATCTGTTTTTGGGACCACTTCTAATCCAGAATCCCCACGGTGCTCATAAAAACTAAAGGTTACCATATTCGATGTAATAAGCGCCCCGGCGATATTTTCTAATATATTGGCTAGTGAACAATCCCAATTAGCACCCCTTCCGATTGATCAATGTACCCAGGACATATTTATTTGAGTATAATACGTATGTTATATGCATTCATAATTATGGGAAATTAAATTCTGGAAAAAATATATCTGTTGTATATAAATATTTCAGGCTGTCAGCATAAACCAAGAAATTGACAATCTTTCAACTCTGTTGTTTTTCACTGAAATAATATTCTAATAAGAGCCCCCTATTTCTAACTTTGAGAGCGCCCTGGGTGCTTATTATGTCGAATACGGTATTTATAATCTGGCAATTTCAACTGACTGATTGTACCCCAGTAGCTGCCCTCGGTCAGTCAGGAGGATCATCAACATCACAACTAACCTGAGTTCTGACAAGAAAATACATGAGGAAGAGAATTTATGGATGTCAACATGTTTATTATGAGGAACACAACGTTTCGGAGTGTGTACTTACTCCTTCATCAGGTGAATAAATGAAATGAGGCATTATCTGTTGGCTCCCCTTAAGTTTATTATTTATGTTGATATTACATGTTAATATACATATGCTCTCTACCTCATAGCATTAATTCACCTGATGAAGAAGTAAGTATATATTCCGAAACATTGTTCTTGTTAAAAAGGAAGTTGACATCCATAAATTCTCTTGCTTGCATGCATCACTTCTAAATGCCATTCAAAGACAAGAAAAAAACATTATTGTGTATAATTATCATCGGAAATATTGACTATATTCAAACCCAGGCAAACATATCATGCAGAACAAAACAAATTCTTAGAAAATCTGAACAGTGGGTGCAGTAATATTTTGATATACCGCCTACCTATCCACATCTTCCCGAGGCAAGTGAGTTAACTGACTATAAAAGTCCAGTTTCCACCCTTGCCTAACTAGGCTGGTATTATGGAGTTACAATTTGGCTGGACTAACGAGTCTATGCATAGTCCAATCAAAATCGCGCAACGAAATCAAAATCCGGTTCGTTAACTGTCATGCAGATTTCAGTCGATTGCAGGATTTGCAAAGCATGTGCACCGCCAACTCGTTGTCAACAGATATTTTCAAAATCTTTTCATGTTTTTAATCAAGGTGCTCACGTGATTTGATGTATTTCGCGATGTAAGACCCGTTTTATCACAATATGGATCTTGATCGTCGAGCTGATCATCCTGACTTGGCGCCGCCATTTTGTTTGAAGCAAATGCAAGTGATACGAGAGGTGAAATCTGATTGGTCCATATGAGAGGCTTAGAAGGGACATAACTGGTAATAGCCACTGGTGGCGCTACGGTTGAGCCCAGGAAATCCAGCCTAGTTCGGCAAGGGTGGAAACTGGACTTTTAAAGTCAGTTAACTCACTTGCCTCGGGAAGACGACCTATCCAGTAAAATCTTAGATTCCTATAATTAGGCGATAACACATTAATTATCAGATTTTCATTCTCACCACCAACACCTGCCTCAAATGATTCATTGACCAACAGCAGTTTAAATCCTGCATATTTGACATGCTTTTCGTTCAAAATAGTCAATATAACATTTCAATTACTTATATTTAAGGCAACACATTTCTATCAGATGGGAAGGACACCCACAAAACACAGGGACTGGAACAAACTGAAACATGTCTAAACAAAACAGCAACAGAATTTTCAAGATGTAAATCGTGTCATCAATATCTTGCAGTCGCAAGTTGAACTCATGCATGACTCTAAATTGTGCATGACTCAAAAATATGTGCAGTGAGTCATGGTGACTCAGCTTTCATCATCGACAATACATCTCGAGTTTGTGGCCACATGTTCCCCAATCACCCGTGAACACATACGTCCACTGTGTGGTGTCGTAGTGACGCGTTAGTTCAGTCAGGTTGAAAAACAGCCATATATAACTCTCAGAAGCCAAATTACCCGAACTCTGTGTATTAACTTTGTGTGATCGTATCCTGGTCTTGAAGCAATGTTTTTTTGTTCGTTGTTTAACGCCGCACACAGCAATATTCCAGCTTTATGACGGATGTCTGGAAATAATGGAGTCTGGATCAGACAATCCAGTGATTGACATCATCAGCATCCATCCACGTCTTTTGGACATGATGACACGCATCAACCAAGCCTGCGAGCCTGCCCACCCGATCCCGTTAGTCGCCTCTTACGACAAGCATGGGTTGCTGAAGACCTGTTCTACTCCGGATCTTCATGGGTCTTGAAGCAATGTGTAGAGATGAAGTCACAAGGCTATGGCACGTGTTGCATGAAAAATATTGCTTGTTTAATCTGAGAGGTCATTGGTCTGAGCACTCGCAGGTTCAATCTTGCTGGAACCAGGCCGTGGCTTGCTTGGTTGGTTAAAACTAGCGGCTGCATCACATAACGGCTGAATGTATTCAAGAGTGATGGAGGAAGTGTCTCGATGATGAGTTGGTCAACATGGGACCCTGCAGCAGCATCCAAGATAAGAAGGCTTTTATAACATTTCTGGTCGATTTGGTTGGTTGGTTGGTTTGTTCTTTAAAGCCGCACTGAACAATATTCGAGCTATATGACGGCAGTCTGTAAATAATCGTGTCTTTATCAGATATCCAGTGATTGTCATTATGCAAATTGATCTACACAATTGGAATACAATGACATACATCAACCAAGTCTGACCGCCCGATGCTGATAGTCGCCTCTTACGACAAGCATAGGTTGCTGCAGACCTACCAGTATTCTCTACCAGGGTCTTCACGGGCCATTCCTGATTGATGATGGATACCAGCATGGAGAGATACAGAACAGCTGTACATGAGATTAATGCATAAATGTTATAGTAAACAACTTGTATCATAGTTACTACAGAATTATATACAGGGAAAACAGACAAACATCAATTACGATGTATTAAATTGTCTAGGTATTTGTTCGTATTTACACTTGTCTACTCATAGTAAAGAATCAAATAAAATGAGAAAATCAAGGGAGAGAACTCACAAGGTTAAGTGAGTGAGTGAGTGGGTATGGTTTTACGCCACTTTTAGCAATATTCCAGCAATATCACGGCGGGGAACCCAGAAATGGGCTTCACACATTGTACCCATGTCGGGAATCGAACCAGGGTCTTCGGCGTGACGAGTGAACGCTTTAACCACTAGGCTACCCGACCGCCCACAAGGGTAAGAAATTTCCATGTGGGGCAAATAGGCCGCCTAGCTACATGTAACAACTTCTACAATAACCCGGTACGAGCTGACCCATACTGCATCCAACATAAGGGAGACCATCTTATCCCTATCGTGCATATCACATCTGATTAAATCTTTTCTGAAAGCTTAAAAAAATAAATAAGTAACTCACAGAACACTGAACTCCTGAATTTACAAAACATTGATGACTGTAACCATGACAACATATCACTTAAACACCATACTGCAAATATTATGACACTACATTGCACAACTTTATTATGACTAAGATTGCTCTTTTTCTTTGTGTGAATGTTGGATCAGAAATTACTTGTTTAAAATATTTTGGCTTTTGAAAATAAATGCATCTCTAAATGCAAACCAAGGGCGACTAGTCGCAAAAATACACATCACCATGCTACTCACTGCATTAGAATTTGGAAATCAATGGCATGGAAACAATAGAGGGGTGTGACATTGATGCATTTGACACGACGACTAAAACAAGTACATCCCTTTATAAAATTGGGACGAGGTCTTTGGCATGAGTTATACAAAACCATTCTTGACACGCAGCACCAAAAGACAAATACCTTGTTTATATGACTCAAAAGTGTCCAGGCAGATTAGCTGTAGTAATATGAAAGAATCGGGTGTTCCTTAACTTCTTTGAATAGTATAACTTATTTACATGCACAGTACTACTTCAATAACAATAACAATAATAATGCGAAAACGCCCATAGCATTCAGAGCACACATTTTGTGAATTTAACTTAACTGTGCCGATAGTCAGGGATTTGAAACCCACTGTCAACTGACACAGACAAGGGACACAACTCCGCACAGCATGTCAGCCCAAAGTGTATAGCAAACTACATCTGTAATTTGAAATTTGTCCTGTGTGGTCGGCATGTTATTTCCGTGTGTTAGTGAGTGTCTGTTTTATATACTGCACACTCAGCAAAATTCCATGATACATTGGCCAGTAAATAATCAATTCTTAGAGGTATTAATTGAGGTATTAAAGACAATGGATTGAGGATATCAGATGGAACACCACGGACGAAGACACTGAAACCCATTTAATCCAGGCAGCACTCATCTTCCTAAGGCAAGGGCATTAACTGACTATAAAAGTCCATTTTCCACACTTGCCGAACTAGGCAGCAATTATGGAGTTATATTTTGGCTGGACTATCAAGTCTAGTCCAATCAAAATTGTGTAACAAAATCAACATCGAGTTCGTAAACTGTCGTGCAGCTTTTGGTCGACTGCAGGATTTGCAAGGCATGTGTACCGTCAACTTCTAGTCAATGGATATTTTCCATTTTTTTTCACGTTTTTAATCAAGGTGTTCAAGTGATTTGATGCACTTCGTGAAGTAAGGCTCGTTTTATTACAATAGAAATCTTGATTATATTGATCGGATCGCCATCACTGGGCGACGCCATTTTGTTTGAAACAAATGCAAGTGATATCAGAGGTGGAATCTGATAGGTTAATAGGAGGGACATAACTCGTAATAGCCACTGGTGGCACTGGGATCAAACTCAGAAAATCCAGCCTAGTTCGGCAAGGGTGGAAACTGGACTTTCATAGTCAGTTAACTCCCTGGTCTCGGGAAGATGGGCAGCGCTGTCCCCAGAGGGGTGTGGTGAAATGGGGTTTAACGTCACGGCCAAGATTATTTCATTTATATAGTGATGTGCATGCGTGTGTGTGTGTGTGTCTGCTTGTACTAGTCCGGACTGATGCCGATTTATGGTGCTAGCTCACTGAGACACCATGCAGCAATTTAACATGAATACCCCACTCAGTATACTGACTGCGAGATGACCAGTCCTTGTTTTAGCACCTCAATGCCAAGAGCCTGGCAGGGTAACAAGTACTATCTTTTAACGTCATTTGGTAAATCACACTAAGTGATATAGTTCCTGTTCTTGCAGCAATAAGCCCTCTGGGCACTTAGAAAGTGGACAGAGTGGGATGCCTTAAACATCCATACTCAAGCCAAATTTGGTTTCAGAGGTCGAGGGAAATCACCAAACTTCAAACATCAGTGAAACTATTACACTATTTGTTGCAAGTCAGTTATATACCCCCTGCTGTTTTCTGTAAAAAGTATGTAAAATACACAAGAAAATAAAGATGGCCACATAAATTTTCGGCCTTTGTAGCTAAAATAAAGATTACGTATTCAAGGGGAAGTTTCACATCCACATATTAACAACAGATTGGTCTATAAGTTGGTCTGGGGTGCTTATTGGTGCAGGGCGCTTATTACGGCAAATATGATATACACCATATTTATTCTATTGATAGTGAATTCATTTCACCTAATTGCAAATCACCTCATAATGTGAACTAGTGTTGAAATGGTTTATTTTTATATAGACAAATGAAACCTTTTGGACTGACTAGAAACAACTTGAGCAACGAGTCCACTAGACATGAATAGAAAAATTACATCTAAAATAATTATCAAAATTAACTGCATCAAAAATACATTCATTTATCAAAGTGTGAAGAGTGCCCCAAGCTAAGGATGAACATTTGTTGACAAATAATGGACAAACTAAACAATCTTTATGCAAACATCAAAGTGCTATCAACAGGTATTGTGCCCTTGAAAAGAACTGACTTGACAAACACCTCTCTTTTAAGCAGAAACATCCCAATGCTCAGAAGTAACTAAGACTCAGCGTCTTAGACAATCCAGGTATTATATCTCCTCTCTATCAGGATTTATAAACCTCCAGTGACGTCATCCTATTGTTCTCGAGTCGGGTTAAATCTCATAAAAAGGGATGGTACAATATCCCGGGGATTTTATTAATACAACTTCCGTTACATTGTAACATATGAATGTTTCTCTTAGAATTTTATTTTGCATTTGAACAGAACGTGATGAAATGTAAAATCCAATGACAAATGTTTTCTTTATATTCCCGAGGATCAAACACACAGCCTTCGTATCTGTAGCCCAGTGAGTGTACCACTAGGCTACAGATGCGTTTTTCAAGTACCGTACGCCAGCAACAGATATTCTACGACTGATTCCTAAGGTTCATGGAAAGTATGTTTGAAACATAAAAATGTTGATAAAAGTTGGTTTAAGTTGCTTTTCTTGGTTTCTACGTTAGATAAAACAAGCCCTTCGGTTTTATCACTTGGATTCAGGTAATACATCTAAAAATCCTTTGACTTCACATCTATCCTGGACCCCCTGGCTACCAAACTGTCATGTTAGATGGGAGGAGTTTCCATATGTGTTACCAGCTGTTCAGCAACGTCTGCAAGGGTGTCCACGAGCCTACATCAAAGTCTATATGCAGTGGACACTTGTCTCAGGAAGATGGATTAACACAGTATTTTTCATGATTTTGATTGGATGCCTTTAACCTCAATTCTACTCAAAAGAAAGCCATGGGGAGGAATGAAGTCAATGGGAGAAGGTTTTATCACATTGGGGAATAATTTTCCACAGTGGTGGGAAAAACTAAGATACAAAGACTTTTTATTATTTCACGTTGGAATAAAAATTCATAACCGGCAGATGGAAAACATAGAAAAGCATATGGATAGCCTTATAATTTAAAGTGTTATCGATGCGATAAACCAATCCCAAAACTTGGCATCATGATCCGATAAATATGCAAGGAACTACTTGGAGTTAGTGAGTGAGTTGGGTCAGAGACCATATACCGATATATCAGTATATGGTCTCTGGTTGGGTTTAACGCCGCTTTTAACAGTATTCCAGTTATATCGCGGCGTGTCAGCTTAATGTGGGAGGAAAGCCCAAGTGATGCAGGTCTCAGACGTTTACCACTACCCAGCACGGGTATGTTGCTGACAAACCTAGAAACATAATCGGGGCAAACCGGGATAAGAACCCACGATCATTGGTTTCTCGTGTGCCCAAGGAACGCAACTTTGCACAGCAAATCACGGCACCTTAGACGACTGGGCCACCCGTGCCCCCTAAAGTACTTAGTTCCCTCCATTGATGCAATGTCTGCTTGGTCATTTTAAACATAAAACTCATGTTACCAACAAGTTTAGGTACCAGTTTCCCGACGTGTGGGTCAGTGTTCCCGACGTGTGGGTCAGTGTTCCCGACGTGTGAGTCAGTGTTCCCGCTGACTTTTGAAAATGCCAGTCCCAGTGGAATGGCAACGCTAAACTTACCAGCCCCTCCCCAATTTTTGTCAGTCCCAACTTTGAACAAAAAACCCAAAAACATATGAAAATTACCTGGTTTTACTTCTGTCAACATCATGTTCAATGTAGTCTGTCTTACAGTCCCTGATACAAATATATATCAAATAGAGCCCATACAAGTCTATAATGTTTGGCAAGGCTAGATCACTGCAGTATCTGAAAATGAAGAGAGTCACTGGGCTCCTTTTTATTATATTTTTATTAAGATAACTGAACAACTGTTTTTTTATGTACGATATGTTCATTTCAGAGACTAGATGTTAGTCTATATAAACATGAAAATGACCTGGTTTTAATTCTGTCAACATCATGTTCAATGCAGTGTATGTTGATGGCTGACATCTTGAATGATGTCATCCCTGAGGTAATTTAGTCAGATCTACACATCATTGACACAAAGTTCAGTCACAAGGTTCTCTTTTCCCCCCGGAATATTTCACTTTGGTTTAAGACCAAGTCTCTGCAAAATGGATATTTATTTAAACCTTGAAGAAAAACGAAATGCTATTTCCTTGCACTAAACAGACAACAGGCTTTTATTCAACAGTCCACAGGGACTGGCATTCACATGAATTAATGGTACAAGCCAAATATTACCGGTAAAAAACTGGTAATTATCGGTCAATGGGAACACTGGTCGGTGATCATGTAGACAAGAAACCCTGCAAATCACGTGGCCTATATGTCAAATAGGGCGATTCACTCAAACATTGTATTCATACACAGTTTTGAAAGTAGAGCGTGACATCACATATCTTAAACATCAATTATATTTAGAAATCATGTATCATGTTCACCACAGACTTGCATAATACAATTGTATTCCTAATACCTGATATTTATGGTACGGAAACCCATAGCTTATATTATCTATTCATAGAATAGGGATATAACAGAACAGAGATATAATACCCTGCATAAATGAGGATGAGTCATCAAAAGAGCATCAATTTTCCAACAAATTAAAGACCTAATTGTGATTGATCCCATATAAAGTGGAGTGTTTATCAAATGCTTCTACCCAAACTAAGATTGTCTGTTGCAATACTGGTGATAGTTACTGGTGAGAGTTACAAGTGTTAGTTACAAATATTGCATACGGGTAAACAAATGCCCTGGTTTTACATTGGAAGTGAAAATGCTCCGTATGTGTTATGTAATCTCCGTATGTAGGTACATGCATTTGAACTTGAATTATGTATGCTGCTATACACACAGATCATGACGTCATGATATACAGATTATACCACACGATACCATGCATATGTATACTTATGTAATCATATACCACACATCCTGTACAACACTGACATTGTATCCTGTCTATATACCTATATACATTACATGACATGGACTATACACATATATCACATGTACGATATCAGATGCTATACACAAATAACATTGGAGGCCTGACTTGTCATATTTCTTAGGTATTTTGTTTTTGTTTTTGTTTTTGGGTTTTTTTGGGGGGGTGAAATAACCTGGTTTGTTTGTGAAAAAAGACAATAAGGATGTCATTTCAGGTGTATTTATGTCAAGGTCAAGGACAGTTCAAGGGTGGGTCAAGGACAGGTCAAGGGTGGGTTAAGGGCGGGTCAAGGACAGTTTAAGGGTGGGTTAAGGGCGGGTCAAGGACAGGTCAATGGTGGGTTAAGGGCGGGTCAAGGGCAGTTCAAGGGTGGGTTAAGGGCGGGTCAAGGACAGGTCAATGGTGGGTTAAGGGTGGGTCAAGGGCAGGTCAAGGGTTGGTCAAGGGCAGGTCAAGAGTGGGTCAAGGGCAGTTCAAGGGTGGATCAAGGGCAGGTCAAGGGAAGGTCATATTAGGCCCTGATGGTGGCACATATAATTGGTGGACATATGCACACTGCTGGTCACACTATCTGCTGGCCTATCTTACTCCAAGTTATATGTAACAGTTAACTGAAATATCCAACATTTTATTTCATCATTTGGCATTTCTTCTGAAACATATTTTAATAAATGTAAAAAAAATAATCCAAACAATTTTTCTTTCTTTCTGAAGGACCTTTGAAACTTTTACTCCAATAAGCAAGTCTTTCATATATTTGTTTTAATGTTAAAAAGAAACCTGTTTTTCCAATTGTATTTTCATTTCAACCCCAAACCAATGGATGAAAAGAAATCAATATATTCTGAAAACAACATGATCATAATAAAAATACATTATTTGGAAAAATGTATGAATGACAGGTAGAATACATATTTACAAGGAGCGCAAACTGAGTGAGTGAGTGAGTAGAGAGTTTTACACCTCTTGAACAGTATTCCACTTATATCATGGAGTGTCAGCATAATGTGGGAGGAAAGCCTGAAGTGATGCAGGTCTCAGATGTTTACCACTTTGACAAAACCGAGGAACACAGGTATGGTGCAGCAATAAGGATGAAGAGGTACTTGAAGCCCCGATCATAGGTTCCTGGTCTGCCAAGGGAGACAACTCTGCTAAGCAAATTGTGGCACCTTAGACGACTTGAAAACTCATGCTCCATGATCAATGAAGAAAGAGAAACTAAAATCTTTCACACAAATTATTAAGATAAGACATTTACATAGTGAATTATGACAACATGATACAATCACATTGATAATCAGAAAACACATGAACATCGCAAAACTGAGACAGACATGATGAGTTGGACAAGAAAGACTTGATTGAAATGTATATTTATATCACAATGGTACGGTCTGACATCCTGTCATGACATTCATGGAGCAATGGTCAATGGTTCTCTACAATGGGGGTGGGGGTTCGTTGATGGGGCACGTTGATGATGATGTGAATGTCGTCGACACATTGCGCGGACATAGTTGCGCCTCTTGCACTGGCGATACTCATATCATGCACGTCCATGACCTTGGGATCAGGTAGTCGATGAAACTGTCCTGAAACAACAACAAACATAATCAGTTGGTCGTGTTTCTGGGACATCCTATTCAGTATGTTGTTTAACATTGCACTCAGCACTAATCCAGCCATATGATAGCGGCCTGTAAATAATCAAGTCAGGACATGGCAGTCCTGTGATTGATATTATGAGCAATGATCCATGCCATTGGAATACAGTGACAGGAAATCAATCAAATTAATAAGCTTGACCAAACCGTGACCAGTTGTTTGATACATCCATCAAAGGTTGCTTGGGACCTCTTCTAATCCAGAATCCCCACTGAGTTGACAGGACAGTAGACCTGTACTTACTGAGTTTGCAGGACAGTAGACCTGTACTTACTGAGTTGACAGGACAGTAGACCTGTACTTACTGAGTTTGCAGGACAGTAGACCTGTACTTACTGAGTTGACAGGACAGTAGATGTGTACTTACTGAGTTTGCAGGATAGTAGACGTGTACTTACTGAGTTGACAGGACAGTAGATGTGTACTTACTGAGTTTGCAGGATAGTAGACCTGTACTTACTGAGTTTGCAGGACAGTAGACCTGTACTTACTGAGTTGACAGGACAGTAGATGTGTACTTACTGAGTTTGCAGGACAGTAGACCTGTACTTACTGAGTTGACAGGACAGTAGATGTGTACTTACTGAGTTGACAGTACAGTAGACGTGTACTTACTGAGTTGACAGGACAGTAGATGTGTACTTACTGAGTTTGCAGGATAGTAGACCTGTACTTACTGAGTTTGCAGGACAGTAGACCTGTACTTACTGAGTTGACAGGGCAGTAGATGTGTACTTACTGAGTTTGCAGGACAGTAGATGTGTACTTACTGAGTTGACAGGACAGTAGGCAGGACAGTAGACGTGTACTTACTGAGTTGACAGGACAGTAGATGTGTACTTACAGAGTTGACAGGACAGTAGAGACAGTAGATGTGTACTTACTGAGTTGACAGGACAGTAGATGTGTACTTACAGAGTTGACAGGACAGTAGATGTGTACTTACAGAGTTGACAGGACAGTAGATGTGTACTTACTGAGTTGACAGGACAATAGACGTGTACTTACTGAGTTGACAGGACAGTAGATGTGTACTTACTGAGTTGACAGGACAGTAGACGTGTACTTACTGAGTTGACAGTACAGTAGATGTGTACTTACTGAGTTGACAGGACAGTAGATGTGTACTTACTGAGTTGACAGGACAATAGACGTGTACTTACTGAGTTGACAGGACAGTAGATGTGTACTTACTGAGTTGACAGTACAGTAGACGTGTACTTACTGAGTTGACAGGACAGTAGATGTGTACTTACTGAGTTTGCAGGATAGTAGACCTGTACTTACTGAGTTTGCAGGACAGTAGACCTGTACTTACTGAGTTGACAGTACAGTAGACGTGTACTTACTGAGTTTGCAGGACAGTAGACCTGTACTTACTGAGTTGACAGGACAGTAGATGTGTACTTACTGAGTTTGCAGGACAATAGACGTGTACTTACTGAGTAGACAGGACAGTAGATGTGTACTTACTGAGTTGACAGGACAGTAGACGTGTACTTACTGAGTTGACAGTACAATAGACGTGTACTTACTGAGTTGACAGGACAGCAGATATGTACTCACAGAGTTGACAGGACAGTAGATGTGTACTTACTGAGTTGACAGGGCAGTTCCTCCTGGCATACCACTCCATGCTGTACAAACACATAAGTAGACCGTTGCCAATGAACAGCGCCACCCACAGAAACACGTTCCAGCTCCGAGAGGACCCCTTGTCCGTCAGAAAAATAAAACCAACTGCAACAAAGATTGGAAGGTTTCTATTTATGTTGACAAAACCAATGGAATTGGAAAGGATACGATTTGTGAGAATGCTCCATAGTCATCTTTAACTGGGTCCTTAAAGGCCGTACACATCTTTAACTTAAGTATGATGGCTTACCTTCTAGTGAGTCTGTGAACATATTATGTTGCTTTTGTTTTAGCCGCATCAGCAGTATTGCAGCTATTTACGGCTAGTTACCTTCAAGGGTGATGCACTTCTCATCTTTAACTTCATCTTTAAAGGCAGTACAGACATTTTATTCAAGTACAACTGTCATCTTTAACTCAGATTTACTGGTAAGGGTAGTAGACTGTCATCTTTAACTCTGATTTACTGGTAAGGGTAGTAGACTGTCATCTTTAACTCTGATTTACTGGTAAGGGTAGTAGACTTTCATCTTCAACTCAGATTTACTGGTAAGGGTAGTAGACTGTCATCTTTAACTCAGATTTACTGGTAAGGGTAGTAGACTGTCATCTTCAACTCAGATTTACTGGTAAGGGTAGTAGACTGTCATCTTTAACTCAGATTTACTGGTAAGGGTAGTAGGGTCATGTTTAATCTGGTTTACTGGTAAGGGTAGTAGGGTCATGTTTAACTCTGGTTTATTGGTAAGGGTAGTAGGGTCATGTTTAACTCTGGTTTACTGGTAAGGGTAGTAGGGTCATGTTTAACTCTGGTTTACTGGTAAGGGTAGTAGGGTCATGTTTAACTCTGGTTTACTGGTAAGGGTAGTAGGGTCATGTTTAACTCTGGTTTACTGGTAAGGGTAGTAGGGTCATGTTTAATCTGGTTTACTGGTAAGGGTAGTAGGGTCATGTTTAACTCTGGTTTATTGGTAAGGGTAGTAGGGTCATGTTTAACTCTGGTTTACTGGTAAGGGTAGTAGGGTCATGTTTAATCTGGTTTACTGGTAAGGGTAGTAGGGTCATGTTTAACTCTGGTTTATTGGTAAGGGTAGTAGGGTCATGTTTAACTCTGGTTTACTGGTAAGGGTAGTAGGGTCATGTTTAACTCTGGTTTACTGGTAAGGGTAGTAGGGTCATGTTTAACTCTGGTTTACTGGTAAGGGTAGTAGGGTCATGTTTAACTCTGGTTTACTGGTAAGGGTAGTAGGGTCATGTTTAACTCTGGTTTACTGGTAAGGGTAGTAGGGTCATGTTTAACTCTGGTTTACTGGTAAGGGTAGTAGGGTCATGTTTAACTCTGGTTTACTGGTAAGGGTAGTAGGGTCATGTTTAACTCTGGTTTACTGGTAAGGGTAGTAGGGTCATGTTTAACTCTGGTTTACTGGTAAGGGTAGTAGGGTCATGTTTAACTCTGGTTTACTGGTAAGGGTAGTAGGGTCATGTTTAACTCTGGTTTACTGGTAGGGTAGTAGGGTCATGTTTAACTCTGGTTTATTGGTAAGGGTAGTAGGGTCATGTTTAACTCTGGTTTACTGGTAAGGGTAGTAGGGTCATGTTTAACTCTGGTTTACTGGTAAGGGTAGTAGGGTCATGTTTAACTCAGATCTACTGGTAAGGGTAGTAGGGTCATGTTTAACTCTGGTTTACTGGTAAGGGTAGTAGGGTCATGTTTAACTCAGATCTACTGGTAAGGGTAGTAGGGTCATGTTTAACTCTGGTTTACTGGTAAGGGTAGTAGGGTCATGTTTAACTCTGGTTTACTGGTAAGGGTAGTAGGGTCATGTTTAACTCTGGTTTACTGGTAAGGGTAGTAGGGTCATGTTTATGCTGGCAGTAAACAGGTGGAGGTTTCATGGACTACTCACATCCTGCTCCAGCAAACATGACAAAGAGGACAGGGTAGAAGAAGCCGAAGGAGATGATGAGGACATATTCGTGGAAGACAGCAGAGATGAGAAACACCAACGCCATCGCCGCAGCTCGGTTCTGGTGGCCGAACAGCTGCAACAAACATCACAATACCGTAACAATCATATTGGAGCTGAGTGAGTGAGTGAGTGAGTGAGTGAGTGAGTGAGTGAGTGAGTGAGTGAGTGAGTGAGTGAGTGAGTGTTGCACTCAGCAATATTTCAGCTGTATGACGGTGGTCTATAAATAATCGAAGTGATTTGACATCATGATTGGGATACGATGACATGCAACAGCGAGCCTGACCACCCGATCCTGTTAATCGCCTCTTACAACAAGCATAGTTGCCTTTTACGGCAAGCATGGGTTGCTGAAGATCTATTCTACCTGGATCTTCACGGGTTCAGTAAGTGTGAAAGTGATAGTGGCATGTACTTAAGGACTATTTGCTGAGAAAAAAGTTCCTTCTTACATTCCTGTGGATAACTCAAGTGTGTGAAAATCTAGCCTGTACAGATTCAGCCACAGAAAGGACCAAATCTGCTTTACCAAATTGTTCATGTTTGGTGAGTTTAAGTAAAATAAAATTTTTTGTGAACCACAGTCATAGAACAAGGAAATGATACTGGGGAAGTATTACAGCCACGAATCTCCATATCACAACCCTACTAGAGAAAGCATGGACTGCTCTACCTACCCTGCAAAAGTCCTTGTAGATGTAGGTGTAGAGCCAGTCGTGTACGACGACGTTCCAGGTGCGGTAGTAGTTGGAGAAGGTAGTGGAGTTCCACCAGTCCTTGTAGAAGAGACGATCCCCGAAGCGCAGCATCTCAGCAAATGCATTCAACCACGAGTGCAGGATGGCGAAGAAACCTGAGAATGAAAAGGCAAGTGAGTGAGTGAGTCAGAGATTAGAGAGCCCATGTTAGTTTATGACAGTCAGCAATATTCCACAGTGGCCATTAAATAATCAAGTTCGGGCCATGCAAACCGGTGCTTGTTATAATGATTGGTTAGTTGGTTGGTTTGTTGTTTTACGCCGCACTCAGCAATATTCCAGATATATGACGGCAGTCTGTAAATAATCGAGTGTGGACTAGACAATCCAGTGATTGACATCATAAGCATCGATCCACACAATTGGGATCTATGACATTCATCAACCAAGTCAGCAAGCCTGACCACCCGATCCCGTTAGTCGCCTCTTACGACAAGCATAGTCGCCTAATACACCCAGTATGGGTTGCTGAAGACCTATTCTACTCCACATCTTCACGGGTCTGGATATAATTAACAACATCCAACACCAACATCCCAGCCATGAGTGGAGGAAGAAACCTACCTGGAAAAGGTGAGTATGTCACAGATACTGAGTAGGTATTGTTTTACGCCGCTTTTAGCAATATTCCAGCAACATCATGGCGGGGGACACCAGAAATGGGCTTCACACATTTTACCCATGAATGGAATCGAACTTGGGTCTTTAGTGTGACGAGCGAACACTTTAACCACTAGGCTACCCAACCACCGGACAGATACTCCTGAGTGCATGCTGCCCTACTCCACAGTTAGAGGCTGTGGAGTCTTGTCATGGTGGCCTGGAAAACAATCTGTGCCAGAGGTTGATATTAGTAGGAACCTACAAGTCACCTAGCCTGACCACCAAACAACAAACAATGGAGTGCTGGGGACCTGTAAGTATTGCTCAGAATACCAAGAGTGAGTGAGTGAGAGCGGTTTTACTCCACTTTTATCGATATTCCAACAGTATCACGGGGGGGGGGGGGCACCAGAAATAGGCTTCACACATTGTACACAAGATGGGGAGTGAACTTGGGCCTTCCAATAAATAGCACCAGTGTTCTTGGCAACAAAGTTTACCGATAAATAGCACCAGTGTTCTTGGCAACATGGCTTGCCAATGAATTGCACCAGTGTTCTTGGCAACATGGCTTACCAATTAATAGCACCAGTGTTCTTGGCAACATGGCTTACCAATAAATAGCACCAGTGTTCCAGGCAACATGGCTTACCAATAAATAGCACCAGTGTTCCAGGCAACATGGCTTACTTAAAAATAGCACCATTGTTCTTGGCAACATGGCTTACCAATAAATAGCACCAGTGTTCCAGGCAACATGGCTTACCAATAAATAGCACCAGTGTTCTTGGCAACATAGCTTACCAATAAATAGCACCAGTGTTCCAGGCAACATAGCTTACCAATAAATAGCACCAGTGTTCCAGGCAACATGGCTTACCAATAAACAGCACCAGTGTTCCAGGCAACATGGCTTACCAATAAATAGCACCAGTGTTCCAGGCAACACAGCTTACCAATAAACAGCACCAGTGTTCCAGGCAACATAGCTTACCAATAAATAGCACCAGTGTTCCAGGCAACATAGCTTACCAATAAATAGCACCAGTGTTCCAGGCAACATGGCTTACCAATAAACAGCACCAGTGTTCTTGGCAACATAGCTTACCAATAAATAGCACCAGTGTTCCAGGCAACATAGCTTACCAATAAATAGCACCAGTGTTCCAGGCAACATAGCTTACCAATAAATAGAACCAGTGTTCCAGGCAACATAGCTTACCAATAAATAGCACCTGTGTTCCAGGCAACATAGCTTACCAATAAATAGAACCAGTGTTCCAGGCAACATAGCTTACCAATAAATAGAACCAGTGTTCCAGGCAACATAGCTTACCAATAAATAGCACCAGTGTTCCAGGCAACATGCAGCCGAAAGCTGACAGCATCAGGGCCTTAGGGGTGACATGGTCCTTGTTGAACTTGCGGAAATAAGGGATGCAGAATCTCTCGAAGATGTAGTATGTGTACATGAGACAGGCGAACACCTGGGTGAAGTTGCTCACCACATATTTCCATCGAATACTGTGGGTTCTGAAACATGTTCAAATACAGATTTGATCATTATGAATCTCCATCTATTACTGTGGGTTCTGAAACATGTTCAAATACAGATTTGATCATTATGAATCTCCATCTATTAAAGTGAACATTATGAATCCCCATAAAATATTGTGGGTTCTGAAGCATGTTCAAATACGATTTGATCATCATGAATCTCATTCTAATAAAGTGATCATTATGAATCTCCATCTACTACTGTGGGTTCTGAAACATGTTCACATACAGACTTGATCATCATAAATCACAATCTTATATTGTGGGTTCTGAAACATGTTCACATACAGACTTGATCATCATGAATCACAATCTTATATTGTGGGTTCTCAAACATGTTCACATACAGACTTGATCATCACAGGGTGGGTCTGTAAGTGGTGAAAGCTCGATAGATCCAACGTTATAACCATTCGGGACATAACCATCATCTTACAAGACAATATCTACCGTATTTTCTTGAGTATAGTGCGCACCCATGTATAATGCGCACCCCCCTCTAGCGGGTTTAATATTTTGGAAAAAAAGAAATTTGAATATTATGCGCAGAAAAAAATTACACCGTACCCTTTCAGCGAAGTCCGGCAAACGAACGGGTGATGAGAAACTTCGTCAGTACAAATTCGAAATTTGAGATATAATCACCAGACATGTTTATTTACCAATTAAAAAGTATTTATTGTTCTGCTAGGCATTGTTTTATATCTAGGGATTAAGATTACCTTGTGTATTGTCTCGTAAACAAAGCCGGAAACGGCAATCAGCTGTACACACATTTTCTTGGAATGGACCGGTGATTCGGTCAAGACACACCCAATGATATAACTTTATAGGATTTTTAATGCAAGGATCGGCAACAATTGTATCTGAAACTATTTTTTTTTATCAGGATCAATATAGTCCATTATTTTCTTAATTATATGCAGCCTTTACTAAACATATTTCAAATAATAATAACCCTAAGCGAAGCAGCTGATCGCTATTCCCGGGTATTATTTTTTACATGGAACCAGTCTGACCAGTCACCGTCAAGGCTCACGCGCACGTGATCGCGAGAATTTCATGTTGACATCGAACCGTCAAACAAAAACAAATATGACTTTTAAGGAGTCAAAGTATGTCATTTATGATATATGTATCCATTCTCTGTCAACTAAAGTTCGTTTCAAGGCGTCAATAGCGGTATTCTGACCGTGTTTGCTGTTAATAACGGTGAGTTGTGCGATCTTCCGATCGCTTCACACACGATTTCGCCGAAATTAATAAAAACAATATTAAAAAGAATTTTGAATAAAATTAATGAAATAAGTTACAAATATAAGTCCAGATATACAAAGAACACTTTTTATAGCCAGACAGTGTAATTACATGATTATTTTGCGTACTTCAGTATGGATTTGTTGACATGGTATTTCCGGTGTTCCGTGCTCACGGTAATGTCTTTCCATGGGGGAAAAAAACATCCAAACTCATAATACGTGTATAATGCGCACCCCCTTCTACACAGCTGTGTTTTTTCGAAAAAAAGTGTGCACTATACTCAAGAAAATACGGTAATTTCTTTATTCAATCATGGAGCTTCCAGGGTGGTCTGCAGGTGTGTCTTGTAACCATGGTAACACATACCTGGGGTAGGAGTCTCTGTAGATGAGGGTGGGGGCGAAGAGGAAGTACAGGTACTTGGAGAACCCCGGGCACCGACTCTCCGTCGTCTCCCCTCCTGACATACAAGGCAGGTTTCAGTTACATGTATAACTGTTCAGAAATATAACTTACACACATATCCTTTGCTGTTCAAATATAATTACAAGAATTCAGTTTTAAGTGATCTGTAAAGTATGGTTGGTGGGATGAACGAGAAGATCCTGAAAGAGTTTGGTGAGAACACTGTCAACAGGACAAGCGAGTCATTGTTTCAGATGCAGTAACCAAACCAAGGATCATAATTGACATTAATCCTGAATTCAAACCCACGGCTTATTTTTCCACTACCTAATCCAGATCATATCAAATCTGTACAGCAATCACATCTTATTTGATCTCAAGAGGAAAATTAACATGTTTTGATTTTTCTCTATTCAATTTTACATGTCTTAAGATATTGTTGAAATGTGTCAAATAATATTAGGCAAATGGTTGGTTGGTTGATTTGTTGTTTAACGCTGCACTCAGCAATATTCTAGCTATATGGCGGCGGTCTGTAAATAATCAAGTCTGGACCAGACAATCCAGTGATTGATATCATGAGCTTCGATCCACGCAATTTGGATTGATGACATGAGCCTGACCACCCAATCCTGTTAGTCACCTTTTACGACAAGCATAGTCGCCTTTTACGGCAAGCATGCGTTGCTGAAGACCTATTCTACCCCGGATCTTCACTGTTATTAGGCAAATGGAGTTACTTGTGGCACCATAGACAAGTCGACAGAACCTGCCATCAGTGCACATCTCCTCTCCTCCACATACCCTCATGTTCCTTGCTGTCATCCTTCTTGTGGTTCAGCAAGCGCACCATGTTTGTACGGACAAAGGCATGAGTCTTCATACACAGGCGCAACTGCAGGGCAGAGAAACAGAAGAACATAACATACGACAAGCATGGGTTGCTGAAGACCTATGGTGTTACATGCTCACGGTAATGTCTTTGCGTTTGGGGAAAAAACCATCAAAACTCATTATGGCGTGTATAATGCGCACCCCCTTCTACATAGCTGTGTTGGTTTTTTTAAAAATGTGTGCACTATTCTCAAGAAAATACGGTACACTCTACCCGGATCTTTATGGGTCTAATACGACAAGCACTATAAAATTGGCATCATACTTTCTGTATCATAGGGAAATACTGTCAGGAGCTGTAGTGACGAAGTCAAGCAGTTTTCTTATCGCGACGTTCATTGGCCAGATTGTATGTATTAATCCAATTATGAAGGGTATTGCATTGATCTGTTGTTATGGTTCGTATGGTGTTGATTTGTGAGCAGATGGCAATTCTCGTGTTTGTGTATTGGAGTGAGTGAGTGAGTTGGGTTCAACGCCTCTTTTAACAGTATTCCAGTTTTATCACAGCATGTCAGCTTAATGTGGGAGGAAAGCCTGAAGTGATGCAGGTCTCAGACATTTACCACTTTGGTGAAACCCACGAGCACGGGTATGGTGCTGACAAACCTAGAAACATAATTGAGGCGAAACAGGATTCAAACCCACAATCATAGGTTTCTGGCTTCCCCAAGGGACGCAAAACTGCACAGTGAATCACACTAACTAGGCCACTCATGCCCCCTGTTTGTGTATTTGATGGATTGATTTTTGCCATTGACTTCTTACATTTTTCAGGTCCAAGTCATTGATCTATATGCAGCTTTTGGGTCCCAATCACTGGCCAAGGGCCAGCAACACTCACCTGTTCACAGGCGATAATGAGGGTGGATGCAGGTGGCAGTTCATTCTCTGCGACGTATTTGATGGGCAGCACCAGGAACAGGCACTCATACAAGATGTACAACACCAGCCAGATGTAGTCCATCAGCCCTGAAACAACATGTACACTAGAATCGTGTTTCATTACATGCAAAACAGAGGCAGATCCGTACCCACCATCCCTGAATGCCTCGTAACGTTCCTACCATACTGACTTCACCACATCAGAGTGAGTGAGTGAGTGAGTGAGTGAGTGAGTGAGCGAGCGAGAGCTAAACACATTGTACCCATGTTGGGAATAGAACCCAAATTTTCGACGTGACGAGTGAACACTTTAATCACTAGGCTGCCTCATACCCAAAACCAGTGAGTGAGAGAGTGAGAGAGTGAGAGAGTGAGTGAGTGAGTGAGTGAGTGAGTGAGTGAGTGAGTGAGTGAGTGAGTGAGAGCTACACACATTGTACCCATGTTGGGAAACGAACCCAAATTTTCGACGTGACGAGTGAACACTTTAATCACTAGGCTGCCTCACACCCAAAACCAGTGAGTGAGAGAGTGAGAGAGTGAGAGAGTGAGTGAGTGAGTGAGTGAGTGAGTGAGTGAGTGAGAGCTACACACATTGTACCCATGTTGGGAATAGAACCCAAATTTTCGACGTGACGAGTGAACACTTTAATCACTAGGCTGCCTCACACCCAAAACCAGTGAGTGAGAGAGTGAGAGAGTGAGAGAGTGAGTGAGTGAGTGAGTGAGTGAGTGAGTGAGAGCTACACACATTGTACCCATGTTGGGAATAGAACCCAAATTTTCGACGTGACGAGTGAACACTTTAATCACTAGGCTGCCTCACACCCAAAACCAGTGAGTGAGTGAGTGAGTGGACTTCATACATTGTACCCATGTGGGGAATAGAACCCAGGTCTTCGACGTGACGAGTGAGCCCTTCAACCACTAGGCTGCCCAACACCCCTCACCACATCAGTGACAGGTGACCTAACACATGCCCAATATACAAGCAATCTTTGAAACAGAAAAGACTACGTCTCTAAATATCTTAATAACAAAGCTATTAGCACTTCCGGTTCAAGGGCATCACTTCTGGTTTTTGTTGATTTGTGAGCAGATGGCACAAGCAATGTTTGTGCAATGTTTGTGTATTGGAGTGAGTGAGTTGGGTTTAATGCTGCTTTTAACAGTATTCCATTTATATCACGGCATGTCAGCTTAATGTGGGAGGAAAGCCTGAAGTGATGCAGGTCTCAGACGTTTACCACTACGGTGAAACCAACGAGCATGGTTATGGTGCTGACAAACCTAGAAACATAATTGGGGGAAGTGGGATTCGAACCCACAATCATAGGTGTCTGGCATGCCCAAGGGACACAGCGAATCGCGGCGCCTTAGACGACTGGGCCACCCGTGCCCCCTCTGGTTTTGGAAACACACGCCTAATGCAGTACATGTTTGAAACAGAAAGTCTTATGCCACTTTTACCTTAATAACAAAGCTATGAGCACGTCCTGGGTTAAATGACCTTGACCTACAGTATCAGCCATGAACTGCCAAGAGATCATGGATATTAAGTTTCAGCAACATCCAATCACAAATGCTCTAGATATTGTGTATACACACTTCCAACGGAGTGACCCTGACCTTCAATGTCATCCAATCACATGTGAGAACATTGCTTGTTGCAAAACTATGGTTGTTTTACTTATTATTCTCACACTGAGATACACTAGGGTTGGGTTCTTGAGGAAGGCAATACATCAGGGGAGACAACCGTGTTTTTTCTCAAATTATCTCCCCTTTGACTATCATTGTGTAGGTTGGGAACATTTCAACTGTAACTGACCAGGGAAAACCTGCTGATCACCATCTGGCTAAGTATGTACTGACACAAAGTACACCAGTGATTTTATGTGTGTCGGTGTTGGTTTCAACCGTATTTTGGGTCGTGGGGTAGCCTAGTGGTAAAAGCATCACGCTCAAGCTCATCACGCCGGCATGTGAAGCCCATTTCTGATGTCCCCTGCTGTGATATTGCTGGAATATTGCTAAAAATGGTGTAAAACTATACTCGCTCACCGACTCACTCACAGTATTTCTGTGTTATCAACATTCCAGCTCAATCTGGGAGGAAAACCATGTTGATTTCAATATACAATCTACAGTTTCCAAAAACATTCTTAGTTTAAAGATTTCCCCAAAACCATATGGTTGGAGGTCAAATAATAATAATAATAAACAAATTCTGGAAACATTGTTCTTTAATGTGATCTCAAGAAGAAACTGTCAAGCAGTTGAAAAGTTTGTGAGCTAGAGATACTTCCCTTTTCACTGACCTATTTTAAGTTTATCAAAATTAGTGAACAAATTTGATGGGAAGGAAAAACATATTTTGGGTCAACAGATAAGAACTGAAAAATATTGTTAACGAGCTGCCACAAAATTTGGTGTCACTTTCAGCCATTATCAACAAGCTTGAAATACTTATATCCCTCACCAATATGAAAATCTCCGGCTATGTGCAAGGCAAGAAATAGAGTACGATTTTCAAGATTTGCTCTGGAAACGAGCACTAAAGCCATTTTCAGTCTAGGTCCAAGTCATTGCTATGGAAACTTGAAAAATAAATTAGAAAAAATCACAAACTTTCAAAAGGCACCAGTTCACCACTAGACCTATCTATGTGCCAAGTTTGGTTGGGATATCTGTCATGGTTATTGAATTCTGCTCCAGAAATGAAACGTGACGGACGGACAGACAGCACCCATTCCTATATGCCCGTTCCACTTCATGGCGGGGTATAATAACATCAATATCAGAAGATGCAAGTGGAGGAGTAATCTCCCCTAGTTTGACTCACGTGGCTTGCCAGGGACCCTGTTGGTTGACCAGTAGTAGAAGGCTGGGTACACCACCAGCAGCGTGCTCAGCTTCATGCACACCCACAACGCCATCACCTTTGGCAACTTGCCCAGGCCCCATTGTATCAGGTCAAAGTCCAGGACGAGTCTGGAGAAAATAGTACATAATAACACTGTAATAGAAAATGAGTGAGTCAGGTTTAATGTCACTTTTTGAACAGTACTGCAGTCATAACATGGCGTGTCAGACTGATTTGGGAGGAAAGCCTGAAGTGATGCAGGTCTCCGACATTGCTTGGTGCTGAGAAAACAAGAAACATTTTCACGGTGAATCCAGGAAAGTAGGTTCCTGGCACAAACATTTTACATCCCATGACCTTGACCTTCAATTAAACGTTCAATCAGGACAAAGCTCTGGATGGTCATTTACTCTTAGTGAAACAGAACTGACATGTTACATTGTTAGTCAAATCCATTTTTTTAGCCTCTGAGCTACAATAGTCATTAATCAAAACACTAAATATCTACAGCTGATCAAGTCTTCCCTGGTTGGCCCGCGCAGAAGCTTGTAGCAGTAACACGTTCAACTAACTCAAGACACAGTGTTGGTGAATGGATGACAGCCCATGGATACCATGTGGGAAAGTAAACATATATTTGTAAATTAAAAATTAAATAAAAACGCTGAATGAGCAAAGCTTAACACCGCACTCAACAATAAACCAGCCATATGTCAGTGGAATCAAGTGATGGATATAATGAGCATCGATCCACGCTGTCAGGGTACACTGCCACGCAATCAGCCAAGTTACTGACCATGATGACCCCATGCACTAGTTGCCTACTACAACCAGCATAGAGTGGTAGAAACCACGCAATCAGCCAAGTCAGCGAACATGATGACCCCATGCACTAGTCGCCTACTACACCCAGCATAGAGTGTTAGAAACTACGCATCAGCCAAGTCAGCGAACATGATGACCCTATGCACTAGTCGCCTACTACACCCAGCATAGAGTGTTAGAAAACTACGCATCAGCCAAGTCAGCGAACATGATGACCCCATGCACTAGTCGCCTATCACAACCAGCATAGAGTGGTAGAAACCACGCATATCAGCCAAGTCAGCGAACATGATGACCCCATGCACTAGTCGCCTACTACAACCAGCATAGAGTGGTAGAAACCACGCATATCAGCCAAGTCAGCGAACATGATGACCCCATGCACTAGTCGCCTACTACAACCAGCATAGAGTGGTAGAAACAACGCAATCAGCCAAGTCACTGACCATGATGACCCCATGCACTAGTCGCCTACTACATCCAGCATAGAGTGGTAGAAACTACGCAATCAGCCAAGTCAGCGAACATGATGACCCCATGCACTAGTCGCCTACTACACCCAGCATAGAGTGGTAGAAACTACGCAATCAGCCAAGTCAGCGAACATGATGACCCCATGCACTAGTCGCCTACTACACCCAGCATAGAGTGGTAGAAACTACGCATCAGCCAAGTCAGCGAACATGATGACCCTATGCACTAGTCGCCTACTACAACCAGCATAGAGTGGTAGAAACCATGCAATCAGCCAAGTCAGCGAACATGATGACCCTATGTACTAGTCGCCTACTACAACCAGCATAGAGTGGTAGAAACCATGCAATCAGCCAAGTCAGCTAACATGATGACCCTATGTACTAGTCGCCTACTACAACCAGCATAGAGTGGTAGAAACCATGCAATCAGCCAAGTCAGCGAACATGATGACCCTATGTACTAGTCGCCTACTACAACCAGCATAGAGTGGTAGAAACCACGCAATCAGCCAAGTCAGCGAACATGATGACCCTATGCACTAGTCGCCTACTACAACCAGCATAGAGTGGTAAAAACCACGCAATCAGCCAAGTCAGCGAACATGATGACCCCATGCACTAGTCGCCTACTACAACCAGCATAGAGTGTTAGAAACTACGCAATCAGCCAAGTCAGCGAACATGATGACCCTATGCACTAGTCGCCTACTACACCCAGCATAGAGTGGTAGAAACTACGCAATCAGCCAAGTCAGCGAACATGATGACCCTATGCACTAGTCGCCTACTACAACCAGCATAGAGTGTTAGAAACTACGCAATCAGACAAGTCAGCGAACATGATGATCCCATGCACGAACATGATGACCCCATGCACTAGTCGCCTACTACACCCAGCACAGAGTGTTAGAAACTATTCTATCCCGGAATACAGACAGGATGCCCAGGACGCAATCAGCCAAGTCAGCGAACATGATGACCCCATGCACTAGTCGCCTACTACACCCAGCATAGAGTGTTAGAAACTACGCATCAGCCAAGTCAGCGAACATGATGACCCCATGCACTAGTCGCCTACTACAACCAGCATAGAGTGGTAGAAACCACGCAATCAGCCAAGTCAGCGAACATGATGACCCCATGCACTAGTCGCCTACTACAACCAGCATAGAGTGTTAGAAACCACGCAATCAGCCAAGTCAGCGAACATGATGACCCCATGCACTAGTCACCTACTACAACCAGCATATAGTGGTAGAAACTATTCTATCCCAGAATACAGACAGGATGCCCAGGGAATATTTCCTTATTTCGCCTGACAATTATTGTGAATACTTCGCATTACAAAATGGCCCGATCCACATGCCCAGTACTTACCTGCCTTGCTCCACCCAGTCGAAGATGATGGTATTGAGACTAAAAACGACGAGTATTGCTACAAATATATGGTAGATTGTTCTTATATGGTTGATCTCAAACAATTCCCTGAAAAGACAAAGACACATGTTTTACCATAAATATATATGCATATAGAGAATCTCACCCGAGTGTCTGCTGATATAAAATATATCAACTCTCCTGCAAAAACTCCGAGGATTGCCGAGGGGTGTTTCCATTTTTATCAACAAGTGTTGATATATTAGATAACAAAATACATGAGGGTGAGATTTTATTTATCATCCAACATCATTCTTCCAACTTTTTCAGTTTGTAGACAGTAATAAGCAGTGTCTTAAGTGTAAAAGGTACTGCCTACAGCTTCAGTAGCAGAGCCATTAGTGATGTCATTTGATTGTGACGTCATGGTAACCAATGTAGATATCGCTTGATCTCACCCAAGCCATTCTAGTCATATCACAATGTGCCAGCTTAATGTGGGAGGAAAGCCCGAAGTGATGCAGGTCTCAGACGTTTACCACTTCGGTGAAACCCACGAGCACGGGTATGGTGGTGACAAACCTGGAAACATAATCGGGGCGAACCAGGATTCAAACCCACAATCATAGGTTTCTGGCGTGCCCAAGGGACGCAACTAGGGGTGACTATTGGTCTGGAAATCACTATTGTGATAACTATTGATGTTGAAAGAAACTATTGCAATAAATATCAATAGTCACCATTTTAGACAGATTCTAGAGTTGAATTAAACCTTGGAACTGAAGTTTCCTTTGAATGTGATAACCATAATGACAAATAAAAAGTAAAGTTTGAGATATGACTGATTTGTTGTTTCTTTACCCTAATTTTTTACTCTAAGAAAGCCTGGTTGCTAAGCATCAAGGGCAGTTAACTCTTATCCTCACTCGGCTGCATTCGAGAGCGTGTTTCGGTGACTCAATCGTATGATATGGTAAATACAATCGAAACTATCGCTATTCCTAACTGAAATCGAGACTATTGATCGGAAGCTGATTTAATAATCGATTTATTGACTTTAAGTGCTAACCAATAGCAATATATCGATATTTCGATACATCGTGACACCCCTACACACAACCTGCACAATTGTGGCACTTAGATGACTGGGCCACCCATGACCCCGAATATAATCATGATAAGTGAATATGTGTATTTTCATTAACATAATCAAATCAAATATAAAACAACCTGAATATCTCCAAACATCATTCAGAACATGAATATTATCATTGTATAACTTCTTTGAGTGGCATTTAGAAGTTGGAGTGATAAAGTAAGACGAGTTCTATGGATGAACAACTTCTTTATTACAATTGGTGCGACGTTTCGGTGTAGATCCTAACACCTTTATCAAGCAAGTGATGGCCCTCTCTGTGCCCATCAACTAGTCACTGTAACAACCTAGATGTCAATAAGTGTATATATACCTATGTTGTTTAGCCCTATCCATCACTTGCTTGATAAAGGTGTTAGGATCTACACCGAAATGTCGCACCAATTGTAATAAAGAAGTTGTTCATCCATAGAACTCGTCTTACTTTATTATCATTGTTTGTTATCATGAAGCATTTATTCATGTGTGAACTGATCTGTATCATAGGCATAAACATGGTCTACTGAATAATCCATATCTTAAACGTAATAGTAATTTCAGGTGATGTCAGAAACTTATAGCAATAATGATCGGATGTAGAAGGTCCGTGGCATTTGTTACATATGTATTTATCCCAGACTGATGACAATCTGGAGACTCTCATCCATGTAGACCATGGTGCCTTTAATGTCAGTGTGTGAGTGAGGGTGTTGGGTTTGATCCTGTGTGAACGGTGTGTCAGTTGCATTCGGTGTCAGCTTGATGTGGGAGCATAGTGATGCAGTTCCGAGATGCTACCACTTTGGTGAAACCAACAAACAGGGTATGTTGGACAAACCCAGCATCTTGATCAGGGCAAGGCTTTACTATTAATATTCAGGGTTTTACCTTGACTTAGAAAAGGGGGGTCCAGGTTAAGGTACTGTACATTTACATAATTACTCGAGAGCCTGGCATGAATCAGTGATCCTCTGGACAGTGGTCATGATTGATGGATGAGTGAGTGAGTGAGTATGGTTTTACACCCCTTTTAGCAATATTCCAGCAATATCACGGCGGGGGACACCAATATGGGCTTCACACATTGTACCCATGTCGGGAATCGAACCCGGGTCTTCGGCGTGACGCGCGAATACTTTAACCACTAGGCTACCCGACTGCCTGATTGATGGATGAAATGACAGACACTCATAACTGCTCTTGATGTGCTATTACAATCAATATTATTTGTGATGCAGTATATTCTTTTTCTGCATCCATTCTCTACGTTTGTGCATCGCATAAAACCCTGATTGTTCAAGACGCAAGGTGGTTTCTGTTGTGACCCAACAACTCCTATACTCACGTTAATACTGATCGACGATTTACAAACACCTTATCTGGCAGATCCCCATCTTTCCTTCTTTTACTGAAAAATTCAATGTAGCTGTTATAACCATGGTAACAAATATATATTAATACATAACAACATTATGGGACTATCACACACAATGTTTGACATTTTAGAAGTAGAGACAGTACGTGGCATATGTTAACATGAGACGACAGGCGAAGTGCACTATCGGTTAACATTAACATGATTAAGGCAGAAATACAGTTTTCAATTAAAACCAATGTTGCTATGTATATCTGAAAATATGTCATTCGATACCATGAATTCTGACTGTAAATCACATGAGCACTTTGATTAATAACATGAAATGATTTGGGAAATACCTGTCAACGCCCAGTTGACAGTACACATCCTTTGCAAAATGCTGTAAGCAAATGAGATGAGGTGAAATGAGGTTTAACGTCGCGTCCAAGATTATTGCACTCATATTGCGACGTACATGCGCATGTGTGTTTGTAGCGGCTTGTACTAGTCTGGACTGATGCCGATTTATAGTGCTAGCCCACTGAGATACCATGCTGCAGTTTAACATGAATACCCACTCAGACACAGTATTCTGACTCCGAGCCGACCAGTCCTTGTTTTAGCCCTTTAATGCCGAGCGCCAGACAGGGTAACAACAAGTACCATCTTTGAACATCTTTTGGTCTGACATGGACGGGGATCGAACCCTGGACCTTCCGTTCTCCGGAACGCCGCTTTGAACAGTATTTCAGTCATATCCCGGTATGTCAGTTTGATATAGGAGTGAGTGAGTTGGTCTAACGCAGCTTGAAGAGTATTTCAGTCATATCCCGGTATGTCAGTTTGATGTGGGAGTGAGTGAGTTGGTCTAATGCTGCTTTGAACAGTATTTCAGTCATATCCCGGTATGTCAGTTTGATGTGGGAGTGAGTGAGTTGGTCTAATGCTGCTTTGAACAGTATTTCAGTCATATCCCGGTATGTCAGTTTGATGTGGGAGTGAGTGAGTTGGTCTAATGCTGCTTTGAACGGTATTTCAGTCATATCCCGGTATGTCAGTTTGATGTGGGAGTGAGTGAGTTGGTCTAACGCAGCTTGAACAGTATTTCAGTCATATCCAGGTATGTCAGTTTGATGTGGGAGTGAGTGAGTTGGTCTAACGCAGCTTGGACAGTATTTCAGTCATATCCCGGTATGTCAGTTTGGTGTGGGAGGGAGGAATCTAAAAGTATCACGGGTCTTGGTTGTTTAACACCCAGGTGCACGGGTATGGTGCTGACAAACCTAGATACATAATCAGGACAAATGTGGGATTTGAACCCATGATCACAGGTTCCTGGCATGCTCAAGGGAAACAACTCTGCACAGCAAATTGTGATGCTTTAGATGATAGGGCCACCTACGTTTCAAATGCGCTTCTGTTGAAACTGAGACAATCATGGTTAGGGCCAAAAGGACTTCATGTCCTGCTTTAGTGACAGCAAGTTGTCTCATGCTGCAGCCAGCAATATTCCAGCTACACCACAGAGTGAGTGAGTGAGTGTGTGATTCTCCACCGCTTTTGGCAATATTCCAGCAATATCACGGTGGGGGACACCAGAAATGATCTTCACACATTGTACCCATGTGGGGAATCAAACCCGGGTCTTTGACGTGACGAGCGAACGCTTTAACCCCAGCTACACCACAGCATCCTGAGCTTGAATTTGGGACAGACAAACCAGTGCTTCATATATTGTACAATCATACATGCCATCAGGTTACCATGGCAACAAAAGCACAAACTAGCCAGAGCTCCATTTCCCAAAGAGATCTGTTGCTACGACAGGCATACCTCCCATACTTTAACAAAGACTTATGACAGTCGTGGCCCTCGACAGCTTCGTGAAATGGGGCATGGAATACCCAGATCCCCTTGGACCTGTTCTGATACAGAATCACCTCAGGGTAACCATGGTAACATGCTCAAAAAAGGGAAGTTCTAATGAAACTGTCTGAGGGAAAAAGGGTGCAAAAACAATGGACTGAAGATCCTGCTTCAACAACATGTTTAAAAAAATATTTCAGACAAAAAAGGTCCCTTGACCAAAAATAAACTAATATCTCAACCGGACATGAAAATAAAACCAGCTAAAGATTTCATTGCCATAATTTCCATAAACACCATGATAAAGCCATCTTTAAATCATATTAGAGAGTACGGCTAAAAAGTTCTGTAGCTCACCTGCATGTGTAGTCAACAGTTTAAACTATCAACAAAGATCAACACGTAACAAGTTGCTGTCAGCAGTGATATTCAAATATTGTCTGCGTAAATACAGACATCTAATGATTTGTCAAAAGTATGATGACATCAGAAAGAGAAACTTACAGCTCCCTCAGAGCAAAATATGAATTTTTGGAGAATAAAAGAGCATAGTCAAAACAGGATCCACATATAAACAGAACATATATGTTGAACCCCTCTACTAACTTCACGCGAAGAAAATAATTTCCAAACATTTTTAACAAATAATGGCCTATCAACAGTTTTTCCAAAAAGGGCTGCTGTGGCGGCCATATTGAAAATGGTATTCGAACATCTTGAATACATTCATGTGTCATCATTGGATGGAATTGTTGAAGTTACTGCTTCATTGGTGTGAAGAGGAAGAGAGAATTTAGGTGCATCGCCAAAGCGCAAAGATCTAAGGTCAGAATTTAAAATATTGCCAACAAGGTAACCAAAATGTGTTGCTCCCCACTACACAGTGACACAATCCCCACTACTGAATGACAATGGCAGAGAAATAGCCATAGCAGTATCAGCTTCTAATATGGTCAAATCAAGGCCAAAAGTATTGTGAAAAAATGGAACATGAGTCCCACTACTAACATCACATGCACCAAATTTTATCATTATTTTTTATGATGATTGAGTAATGGCCATGAAAAGTTTTTTCAATATGGCTGCCGTGGTGGCCATATTGAAAATCGGATTCGAACATCTTGACCAAATTGAGGTGTCCACAAATATATGATGCAGTACTCAGAAGAATAAATCCAGGCCATCCACCAATGTGTTCTTCACATTCAACCATTCAGCCGATATGATCCCCATTCTCTCACAACAGACACAGGACAAGGTGCTGCCCATATGATCCCCATTCTCTCACAACAGACATAGGACAAGGTGCTGCCCATATCATCCCTCTTCTCACACAATAGACACAGGACAAGGTGCTGCCCATATGATCCCCATTCTCACACAACAGACACAGGACAAGGTGCTACCAATATGATCCCCATTCTCTCACAACAGACACAGGACAAGGTGCTGCCCATATGATCCCCATTCTCACACAATAGACACAGGACAAGGTGCTGCCCATATGATCCCCATTCTCACACAACAGACACAGGACAAGGTGCTGCCCATATGATCCCCATTCTCTCACAACAGACACAGGACAAGGTACTGCCGATATGATCCCCATTCTCTCACAACAGACACAGGACAAGGTGCTGCCGATATGATCCCCATTCTCACACAATAGACACAGGACAAGGTGCTGCCCATATGATCCCCATTCTCTCACAACAGACACAGGACAAGGTGCTGCCCATATGATCCCCATTCTCTCACAACAGACACAGGACAAGGTGCTGCCCATATGATCCCCATTCTGTCACAACAGACACAGGACAAGGTGCTGCCCATATGATCCCCATTCTCTCACAACAGACACTGGACAAGGTGCTTCCCATATGATCCCCATTCTCTCACAACAGACACAGGACCAGGTGCTGCCCATATGATCCCCATTCTCTCACAACAGACACAGGACAAGGTGCTGCCCATATGATCCCCATTCTCTCACAACAGACACTGGACAAGGTGCTGCCCATATGATCCCCATTCTCACACAACGGACAAAGGACAAGGTGCTGCCCATATGATCCCCATTCTCACACAACAGACACAGGACAAGGTGCTGCCCATATGATCCCCATTCTCTCACAACAGACACAGGACAAGGTGCTGCCCATATGATCCCCATTCTCACACAACAGACACAGAACAAGGTGCTGCCCATATGATCCCCATTCTCTCACAAAGGACACTGGACAAGGTGCTGCCCATATGATCCCCATTCTCTCACAACAGACACAGGACAAGGTGCTGCCCATATGATCCCCATTCTCTCACAATGGACACAGGACAAGGTGCTGCCCATATGATCCCCATTCTGTCACAACAGACACTGGACAAGGTGCTGCCCATATGATCCCCATTCTCTCACAACAGACACAGGACAAGGTGCTGCCCATATGATCCCCATTCTGTCACAACAGACTCTGGACAAGGTGTTGCGGCCTCTTCCCACATAAAACTCCACTATTTCCACATTGCAGACCTTGACCTTGACTCTTACTGCTGACAGAAACCAGTTGCATGTTCAGATGCATGCTGTAAAAGGCGACTTAGCTTGTCGTAAGAGGCGACTAACTTGTGTGTTTGTTTGTTGTTTAACACTGCACTCAGCAATATTCTAGCTAGCGATCTGTAAATAATCGAGGCCCAGGCAATTGGGATCAATGACATGCATCAACCAAGTCAGTGAGCCTGACCACCCGATCCCGTTAGTCGCCTCTAACGACAAGCATAGTCGCCTTTTCGGCAAGCATAGGTTGCTGAAGAGCTATTCTATCCCGGCTCTTCATGGGTCTGCTTTGTTAAGGAGTGTGCCTGGTTTGTTAAGGAGTGTGAACAGTAGTTTAAAAACCTTCAGACGTATCGCATTGAACAATGTTGGTCAAACATTGATGGCCAATTATCAGAACAGAATTCAAGTTACAATCTGAAAAATATTCAATTTTCCTACTTCTTTTTCTTATAACATTTTTAATTATTTTTTTAATTTTTATTTTTCCTACTTTGTTCATGTTGTAGGTCAACCAAATTTACAATCATTTCTGACACATGCATCATTATATTCAGATTTGATTATATTTTTCGGGAAATGGGGCAAATCGAAAACAGGATCTGAAATTCCATAAGTTAAGCAACAAAATGATGAAATAACGAAGTGCATGAGTTACCTCCCCTTGATAGTTTTTAATAAATCAAACAACTGTTTTATGGCATGAAATGGGAACAGGAAGTTAGAAAATGCTGGGCAGAGAAATTCAACAGTGAAAACAACGGGGCCAGGTCCCTTTCATGTTAGTCATGCAGTGGACGAGTCAAGAAACAATGCCTTTCTAAATAAACAATATTCACCAGATACACAATGCCTTTCTAAATACACAATATTCACCAGATACACAATGCCTTTCTAAATACACCATATTCACCCGATACACAATGCCTTTCTAAATACACAATATTTACCCGATACACAATGTATTTCTAAATACACAATATTCAGCCAATACACAATGCCTTTCCGAATACACAATATTAACCTGATACACAATGCCTTTCCGAATGCACAATATTCACCCGAAACACAATGTATTTCTAAATATACAATATTCACCCGATACACAATGCCTTTCTAAATACACACTATTCAACCTATACACAATGCCTTCCTCAATACACAATATTCACCCAATACACAATGCCTTTATAAATACACAATATTCACCCGATACACAATGCCTTTCTCAATTCACAATATTCATCCGATACACAATCCCTTTCTAAATACACAATATTCACCCGATACACAATGCCTTTCCGAAAGCACAATATTCACCCGATACACAATGCCTTTCTCAATTCACAATATTCACCCGATACACAATGCCTTTCTAAATACACAATATTCACCTAATATACAGTGTCATCTTAAATACACAATATTCACCCAATACACAATGCCTTTATAAATACACAATATTCACCCGATACACAATGCCTTTCTAAATACACAATATTCACCCGATACACAATGCCTTTCTAAATACACAATATTCATCCGATACACAATGCCTTTCTAAATACACAATATTCACCCGATACACAATGCCTTTCTAAATACACAATATTCACCCAATACACAGCTGACTCATAAATGACAGTGATAAAACAAATTTATTTTACCTGTCCCGGGATATAATAAAACTACCATATTAGACGTAATAAGCACCCAGGGTGCTCTCAAAATTAGAAATAGGGGGCTCTTATTAGAATTTAATTTTGGTGAGAAAGATCGTAAATTTTATGGTTTATGCTGACAGCCTAAAATGATAAAAAAGAAAAGTCTGTGTGTATTATACATGACAGATATATTTTCCAGAGATTAATTGCCCATAATTAAGGGCGCATATAACACACGAGTGCATATTATACACAAATAAATAAGTGTACACTGACCAATCGGAAGGGTGCTAATTGGGATCGTTCACTAGCCAATATATTTGCAAATATCGCTGTGGGCGCTTATTACCCGGTACGTTGAATACGGTACATATACCCTCTTCTTGATAGTCAAATACCCCTGAAACTTATCCCCAAAAGATACTGCACAGGAAGCATCATATCAATCGAATTAATATAATAATTCCTAAAATATAATGCATTTTTTTGTCCTCCATATGCACCAAAAACGGTATTGCCTTTTTCAAACAATGATTCATTAAATTTTAATTGGGTTGCAGTTTGTTTGTGTGTTTAATACATAATTATGGCATACAATTGAGGTTATTCTGTCTCCAAGAATTTTCATAAAAAAATGTCAATCTATAAGAAGTAATGAAAATCAGTGTTAGAAAATCAACTCCATGACAAAGTCACAGAAAGATGAGTTTAATCCATCAAACTGCCTGTCCCAGCAACAAGCATCCCTTCTCCGATTGCTGTATCCCAAACCTACAGATATGAATAAACATTGACAACACTATAGTATCTGCCACTACAACAGATGTTCACCAAGTATTCGGCCATGTGCAACAGGATCCTGCTTCTGTTTACTAAACACAACAGTTACACATCAAGCAGTTGAGACCGGTGGTCATGAGGACTGTAGCATTCTTATAGTCTCCACAAAACGGCTATTGAAAACAAATGTAACTATAAAACACGCTGAGAAAACTCTCACAAGAATTTTACAACTAAATGGATTATATTCTTTGGTAAATAATCTGGTAGATGTTACAATGTGAATAATTGATACTGGCCTAAAATGAAATATTGTATATGACTCTCAATTAACCTGTCTCAAATCCAACTTGATAGTTTTATAGAAAGAATGCTAACTTTCTGCTAGCATAATGATCAATTTCTCAGTTCTGGGAACAACTTACATCACGTTGTGTGAACACCTTACATACGTTGTGTGAACACCTTACATAACGTTGTGTGAACACCTAACATCACGTTGTGTGAACACCTTACATAATGTTGTGTGAACACCTTACATAACATTGTGTGAACACCTTACATAATATTATGTGAACACCTTACATCACGTGGTGTACACAGCATTGTTCTGGGAACACCTAACATCACGTTGTGTGAACACCTAACATCACTTTGTGTGAACACCTAACGTCACATTGTGTGAACACCTAACATCACGTTGTGTGAACACCTAACATCACGTTGTGTGAACACCTTACATCACGTTGTGTGAACACCTAACGTCACATTGTGTGAACACCTAACATCACGTTGTGTGAACACCTTACATCACGTTGTGTGAACACCTAACATCACTTTGTGTGAACACCTAACATCACGTTGTGTACATGGCATTGTTCTGGGAACACCTAACATCACGTTGTGTGAACACCTAACATCACGTTGTGTGAACACCTAACATCACGTTGTGTACATGGCATTGTTCTGGGAACACCTAACATCACGTGGTGTACATGGCATTGTTTTGGGAACACCTAACATCACTTTGTGTACATGGCATTGTTCTGGGAACACCTAACATCACGTTGTGTACATGGCATTGTTCTGGGAACACCTAACATCACGTTGTGTACATGGCATTGTTCTGGGAACACCTAACATCACGTGGTGTACATGGCATTGTTCTGGGAACACCTAACATCACGTTGTGTACATGGCATTGTTCTGGGAACACCTAACATCACGTGGTGTACATGGCATTGTTTTGGGAACACCTAACATCACATTGTGTGAACACCTAACATCACGTTGTGTGAACACCTAACATCACGTTGTGTGAACACCTTACATAATATTATGTGAACACCTTACATCACGTGGTGTACACAGCATTGTTCTGGGAACACCTAACATCACGTTGTGTGAACACCTAACATCACTTTGTGTGAACACCTAACGTCACATTGTGTGAACACCTAACATCACGTTGTGTGAACACCTAACATCACGTTGTGTGAACACCTTACATCACGTTGTGTGAACACCTAACGTCACATTGTGTGAACACCTAACATCACGTTGTGTGAACACCTTACATCACGTTGTGTGAACACCTAACATCACTTTGTGTGAACACCTAACATCACGTTGTGTACATGGCATTGTTCTGGGAACACCTAACATCACGTTGTGTGAACACCTAACATCACGTTGTGTGAACACCTAACATCACGTTGTGTACATGGCATTGTTCTGGGAACACCTAACATCACGTGGTGTACATGGCATTGTTTTGGGAACACCTAACATCACTTTGTGTACATGGCATTGTTCTGGGAACACCTAACATCACGTTGTGTACATGGCATTGTTCTGGGAACACCTAACATCACGTTGTGTACATGGCATTGTTCTGGGAACACCTAACATCACGTGGTGTACATGGCATTGTTCTGGGAACACCTAACATCACGTTGTGTACATGGCATTGTTCTGGGAACACCTAACATCACGTGGTGTACATGGCATTGTTTTGGGAACACCTAACATCACATTGTGTGAACACCTAACATCACGTTGTGTGAACACCTAACATCACGTTGTGTGAACACCTAACATCACGTTGTGTGAACACCTTACATCACGTTGTGTGAACACCTAACATCACTTTGTGTGAACACCTAACATCACGTGTGAACACCTACATCACATTGTGTGAACACCTAACATCACATGGTGTACATGACATTATTCTGGGAACACCTAACATCACGTTGTGTACATGGCATTGTTCTGGGAACACCTAACATCACGTGGTGTACACAGCATTGTTCTGGGAACACCTAACATCACATTGTGTGAACACCTAACATTACGTTGTGTACATGGCATTGTTCTGGGAACACCTAACATCACGTGGTGTACATGGCATTGTTCTGGGAACACCTAACATCATGTGGTGTACACGGCATTGTTCTGAGAACACCTAACATCACATTGTGTGAACACCTAACATCACGTTGTGTACATGGCATTGTTCTGGGAACACCTAACATCACGTGGTGTACATGGCATTGTTCTGGGAACACCTAACATCACGTTGTGTGAACACCTAACATCACGTTGTGTACATGGCATTGTTCTGGGAACACCTAACATCACGTTGTGTACACGGCATTGTTTCTTGGCTCGTCGTTAGGTTATAATGAAACTACCAAAGCATCCTGGGTAATACAAAGCCACCCGGTGATACATACTGCATAATTAGAGTCTCTTCTTTATTAATGACGCTGAGGTAAAGAGAAAACTGCCTTGTATTCACCAGGTACAACTTAGGTTTGCTTGTTGCTAAATGCTACACTCAGCTGCACTCAGCAATATAACAGCTATATTATGACAGTCTGTAAATCATCAAGCCTGAACCAGACAATCCAGTGATTGACATTGTGCACAGAAATCCACACCATCGGGTACGATGAAACGTTATCAACAAAATCACTGAGTCTGGCCCCCCAACCCATTTGGTCGCCTTCTATGACAAGCATGAGTTGAGAGTGAGGGAGGATGGTTTTACTCCGCTTTGAGCAATATTCCAGCAATATCACAGCGGAGAACACCAGAAATGGGCTTCACACATTCTACCCATGTCGGGAATTGAACGCGGGTCTTCGGCGTGAAGAGCGAACGCTTTAACCACTAGGCTACCCCACCGACCCCTGTTATGTCTGTGATATCCATGACACCATAATGATAGTAAAAAAAATTAAACTCTAACGTCGCATCGGCTTTATTTCAGCCATATAGCGACGCATAATGATGAAGAATAGGACTACAAGAGCAGCAATTCTGTTATCATATTTGTGATTTGTCTAAGGTCTGAAAATATAAGTATGGTTAAAAACGTTTAAAATATTAAAAATGGTATACATGATAAAAGACATTTGTGAATCAATATTCTGCAAATATCAAAACTTCAATCATATTTGTACAGCTGTACAGATGAAGCAGAGTATGAAACTCGACCAAAGATTGTAATTCTTGTTCCTGGAGGAAAATTAATCAGCAAATATGTATTATTAATCAGTCATTATGTATAACTTCCTTGATGTGGGAGTAAATAAATACCTTTTGGACGAGACTGGAAACCCATTACTTGTGCTTCCTTGTTCAATAAGCTCGACTTCAGCGACGAACGACTCAAATAATTCATCTAAATGCTTGTTCAAATTCTCGTGAAGTTCCCCTTTCAAACGCTGAAAAAATAATTCACGTCATGAATGTTTTGTGAAGAATAATTCACATGAAAAATATTTCATCTGAAAAGAGACACTCTTCTCTAGATCTTCAAAATGCTGACACAAAATTTTATCCAGTGTTCGAAATTACAGGGAAACTGGAACACTTTCTTCTTTGCTTTTAGAATCCATGGACCTCCAACTTTTGACATTAGGATTCGGACAAAGACCCTTTCACTTCTTTGCTTAATGTCAAACACTAAACACTCTAATCTAAATTTTCAACAAATACAAAAATTTTTTTGTGTATGCAAGTTTAATTTCAAACACTGAACTCTCTAATTCAAATCCTCAACAAATATGATTTTTTCCCCTTGTATTGCATGTATTAGAAAGGACATTCACTAAGAGAAACCCTTGCAACACCAAGGAATTTGATCAAACTAATTCTGCCCTTTTGTACATGGTTCATTCAAAACTTGAGAAACCAAATGTATTCAGCACTATTGTACAGGGTTCTTTCAAAACTTGAGGAACCAGACTTAGGAATATGTTAGAGCCAGAGGACCTGGTGTCTAATCATTGAAATTGCTAGTTAGATTCTAAGACGTGGAGCGGATCTCTAACCTATTTAACCATGGCCAACATTCAACATGTTCAAGGAACCTTTGCACCTAAAATATTTAAACAATAGTGTTTTGATGGGATTGTCGGTCTTTGCCAAGTGGTTACCAAACAATTCATTTTTTCAATGCCTAACCCTGTCTAATTGATATGCTTACAAAACAAGCTGACATTAAAAAATGAATTAAGATACAAACCACATATGTCTCCTCATCACAAACCACACGATACGACTTCATTTCGGCGAAAACAACCGACAAATATTACAGTTGGGACAGGACTTAAGAATAAACATGATTAAAATAAGTACTCTCTAAAATCTTAAAGATAACTTTATCAGCCACACTTAAAAACACATCTGTTAATCTTCTCTGTAAACATCACAGCCCTTCCATGTGTAGGGCATGTCAGATACAATCATATCTCACAGACGAGCATGTGACCCAGAAGGCCATCTTCCCGGGGCAAGAGAGTTAACTACCTAAAAGTCCAGTTTCCACATTTGCCAAACTGGCCTGGAATTTCTGAGCTTGATCGTAGCGCCACCAGTGGCCATTACGACTTATGACCCTTTTACGTCCCTTCTACTGACCAATCAGATTCCACCTCTCATATCACTTGCATTTGCTTCAAACAAAATGGTGGCCACCAGTCAAGACGATCTGATCGATAATAAAGATCTATATTGTAATAAGGCGGGTCTTGCCTCGTGAAATGTATCAAATCATGTGAGCACCTTGATTAAAAACATGAAAAGATTTGGAAAATATCTGTTGACAGAGAGCTGGCGATACACACGCTTTAAAAATCCAGCAATCGACCGAAATCTGCAGGGCAGTTTACAAACCGGATGTCTAGTTTGTTACGCGGTTTTAATTGACTATGCATAGACTGGTTAGTCCAGCCAAAACAAAAACTCCTAGTTCGGCAAGGGTGGAAACTGGACTTTTATAGTCAGTTAACTCCCTTGCCTTGGGAAGATGCCTGCTGGTAGACGGCTGTAGTTAGCCAGGGGCCAGTTCATAAATGGGGTAACCGTCGGCCCAGTCATCCGCGGTTTGCTGTGCAGAGTTGCGTCCCTTGGGCACGCCAGGAACCTATGATTGTGGGTTCGAATCCTGGTTCGCCCTGATTATGTTTCTAGGTTTGTCAGCACCATACCTGTGCTCGTGGGTTTCACCGAAGTGGTAAACATCTAAGACCTGCATCACTTTGGGCTTTCCTGCCACATTAAGCTGACACGCCGCGATATAACTGGAATACTGTTAAAAGCGTGTGAAACCCAACTCACTCACTCACTCAGTTCATAATAATGGGAATTTTGGTGGGTTGGTTACAAGGACAACTCACAGGATGTAATTAGTGTTTGAATGACATTGTTTATATACTCTTACAAGTGCTGCTCAATAAACAGTGGTGTGGAATACATAGTTGTTTGTTTTCAGCGTATGTCTAAGTTGGTATTTCTGCTATCCAAAATGTCTTATTGTTGTATAAATGCAATGTTTAATAATGCGAGCAATGACCACTCATTTCACCACACATTTCAAGGTTTATAGTATACAGCAACATGTATGCACGTGTGTGTGTGGCTGCTTGTACTAGTCCGGACTGATGCCGATTTTATAGAGCCAGCCCACTGAGATACCATGCCGCAGTTTAACATGAATACCCCACTCGGACACAGTGTACTGACTCCGAGCCAACCAGTCCTTGTTTTAGCCCCTTAATGCCAAGCGACAGGCATGGAAACAACAAGTTAACGTCTTTTGGTATGACACGGTGGGCATCGAACCTACGACCTTCCCCTTTCCGACGGACCCTCTACCGCTAAATCCTGGAGGGTGTCCGGTCAATAAAGAGGATCAAAAGACATACTGACTTAGTTTTACCCTATTGCATGGAATGCACTGTTAAAATACCCCCTAATTTATGAAAATATGAACTTTAACCCAAATCCCCCAAAATGATGAGTTTTAACAAGGTTGCAATGCCTGCCAAGGACACTTTGTTTAGAATCCTAGACACGTCCCTGGGTTAACATTAGCGTTATTAGAATCAAAGTAACAAAATAGCAGAGGCACAAGGGTCCGCAGGTCACCTGAATTATGAAACAATAATGTTACAATGCTGCAACCATATTATGGTGAGAAATTTAAATCGTGACTTAAATGAGTGAGTCAGTATGGTTTTTACGTCCCTTTTAGCAATATTCAAGCAAAATCATGGAGGGGGACACCAGAAATGGGCTTCACACATTGTACCCATGTGGGGAATTGAACCCAGATCTTCGGTGTGACTAGTAAACGCTTAAACCACAAGGCTACCACACCGCCCCTAAATATAGTGACTTAAATATGGTGACTTAAACAAATTTAGTCCACAGTGATACCAATATAAGTAAAAACAAAACCTTTGCAACACTTGATGTTCAGTCAGGTGAGGAGGTGAGGTGAGGTGAGATGAGATGAAATTGGGTTTAACGTCGCGTCCAAGATTATTGCACTTATATAGCGACGTGCATGTACGTGTTTGTATTTGTGTGGCTGCTTGTACTAGTCCGGACTGATGCCTATTTATAGTGCTAGCTCACTGAGATACCATGCTGCAGTTTAACATGAATACCCCACTCAGACACGGTATACAGACTCCGAGCCGACCAGTCTTTGTTTTAGCCCCTTAATGCCGAGCGCCAGACAGGGTAACAAGAAGTACCATCTTTTAAGGTCTTTTGGTCTGACATGGCCGGGGATCGAATCCCGGACCGCTCTCCCACTAGACCATGGAGGCGGTCAGTCAGGTGAGGAAGAAAAAGACATTAGAACGACGACAGTGACACAAAAATTGAGCAATTTGTTGCTCACCTGTGCCTGATCCCTGATTCTCTGGAGATTCACTTGGCGCTGAGCAGCAGTAGGGGTAGTTTCTGGAGAACAGAAAAAAAGAAGAAATAATTGTTACCATGGTTACTAAAGGTTATAATGTGCTGTTTGTGCCATGCTAACCACACATTAACGTGAACCTCGGCAAGATATAACACTGAGTCAATTATATATGTAGTTTCATATTAATTATTATGAAATCAGAAATGAAAGAATATTGATCAGTTCCAGTTTGTAAACAATCTGTCATTTCTCACTGGTCAAAATTAAAGAGGATCGAGGGACTGGAGTTTTCCTCGTGTTTAAACTTGTCCTACAGTGCTGACCGATGGTCAAGGTTCTCAGAGGTCCAGCAGAAACTACATACTGTTATCCTATACAAGGGAAATCTAGGTTGTTGTCACATTTACATGTGACAGATGTTAGTATAGACCTGTCTGTTGAGTCATCTTTCACAATATGTTGTAATTCAGTCTGGTGACTTGCTGTTAACTGATTCGAATCAAAAGTACCCTATTCCTTGAAATGAGCAAAACGGAAAATTAAAACAACTATCAAATCTTTTACTCTGTCGGCTAAATCACCATAGAATATCATTTGCAGATTTCAGTCGATTGCAGGATATGTAATGTGTGCCGTCAACTGGCTGTCAACAGATATTTTTCAAATTTTATCATGTTTTAATCAACATGCTTAAGTGATTTGGAGCACTTCGCGAGATAAATCTCGTTTTAATGTGATAAAGATCTTGATTATCGATCAGATTGTCTTTACTGGGCACTGCTATTTTGTCTGAAGCAAATGCAAGTGATATGAGAGGTGTAATCTGATTGGTCAATGGGAGGGACATAGAAGGGGCATAACTCGTAATAGCCACTGGAACAATACGATCGAGCTTGGAAATTCCAGCCTAGTTCGGCACGGGTGGAAACTGGACTTTTATAGTCAGTTAATCCCCTTGCCTCAGGAAGATGAGGAACAATTACGAATGGTGAATACTATTGAAAGGATTGCATGAACCTATCAGCGGGAACTATCGTGACAAACTCTGATGCTGTGTTCTCCTCCATCAGGACATCTCCATCTCCCCCCAGCCACGTTGCCATGGTTCCCGTATGAGGATGAGGATACAAGCTTATACCCCTCCACATTATTCCACATCTTGCCCCTAGTGACCACCACCTGTTTCCAAATTGGAAAAAAACCACTCACACATGCATGGTCGTTTGTTTATCAGGGACCAAGAATGGGTTGCAGCTGTGGAGGACTGGTTGACCACAATTTGACCTACACAACTGACCAGGAGAAGAGATGGTACAAGTGTTCAAAACTAAGGGGACTTTGTTGAAAAATTATTGTAGATTATTCAGCCGTCTAAGTTCGTTTTTTGCTAGGCAGCCAAACGGTTCCTGACATGAATATTTTAGGAGCCAAACCTCAGTTTATAGGAACCAACAGATATCTTAAAAATATATTGTCACCAGTTATGTTGACTTTTTGATAGCCAAGTGACGAGCAGTAGATAAATTTAGGTCACCAATCATAGATTTAAGTCGCATTTGGCCATCAAAATGGTCACTACTTAGAGGGCTGACTCATGATAGTTTTTTCAGTTCTGTGTATGCTAGGCTCAAACCTTCTGATACGACCTCGTATATACCACAAGAACCAGTAGCTACCTCTTTCCGCCATAGTATGTAGGCGACTTTGCTTGTCGTAAGAGGCGACTAACAGGATCGGGTGGTCAGGCTTTTTTTATGCATGTCATCGTATCCCAATTGCATGGATCGATGCTCATGACATCAATCACTGGATTGTCTGGTCCTGATTTGATTGTTTACAGACCGCTGTCGTATTGCTGAGTTAGGCATTAAACGACATACAAACAAACCTCATATACATGTATACCCGTGATATAATGTCAATGTTTTTTTAATTAGTAAGTTAAAATTGTTTTGCTTCATATGACGTATATTGCAATGTGCACTTTGAAGCAGCGACAGCTGTTAAATGTACCAGATTGCTTTTCTCGAATAACGATCTTCTGTACATAGTTACCACTGGAGAGTTATCATTATCTGTTTTGTACTTGACTACAGATGGCGCTCATTGATGGCGGCTTGTAAATAGTTGAGCATGGACCAGGCAGTGATTAATATAATGAGCACCAATCCACGCTGTCATCAAGACTGACACAGATAAGCTGCATATTTGCGTAAAATACCCATCAAAACTATTCAAAACCGGATTACTTTAAATTAACTTGCATACAGAAACGCATGCATTAAATGAAAAACTCAATTGTATGAAAACAGCATGCGTAAATATCCAATGAAGCTTTTTCAGCATGCGTACAACAGAGCTAATTTCCGAAACACATTTACGAGCTTACGAATTTACTTTCCGAGTCAAGACTATATTTAGAACCGTTATATACATTTAAGACATTATTTCATTATTTTAAAACTCAAAATGCTTACTCATTTTGGGAAAACCCCAATAGTCATGAATAGATGAGTGAAAAATATTGGTTACCCAATGAAAAATGTAATAACCCAATTAAAATAGAAACCTTCGAGTAAAAACTCAATTGCTCAAAAAGTTATCTGGAGCTCTGCTGCCACCCAATCCTGTTGCAACGAACAGGGTTGTTGGCCGCCTATCCTAACCCGGAATACTGTGTCCGGGAAACAGGAAGATGTGCCTTTGAATCATGGGAGTTGCCATGCATAACTTTTGTTTCCTAAAAGACTGAAGACTTTTCGTAAAGTAGTGGTTTCACTTATATTTCTTACATAATTGTAATAACCATGACGACCCTGTGACAGTGGTACTTGATATCGAACACTGATCATCAAACAGTTTGTGAAACAAAACATGAATCATAATTCATTATCATCTCTGAAAGGCAAGGGGTTCTTGTCACGACCCTAACGTCAAAAGTTAAATATGGAGAGTCGCTAGATTCAGGTAACCACGAGAACACCTCAAAGACCCAAGACCCCCTCTAGTTTCAAACACTGATTATCATGCATGCTCCTGTATACTGACCATGGTAACTGTATGTCATGATGTTTTTTTGTTCATGTTTAGGAAAGACATCTTTGAGACAACTATGGCAGTTGAACCATTACAGTTATTGCCTGCCGCACAGGTTTAAGTAATTAGCACATGTTTTTTGGCTGTTTAGTGAAGCTATATACAGTATGCTAGTAGCTGACTCCGGTCCAACAGTGCTTGTTTATCCCCTTAATGTTTAGCGCAGGGTAACAAGTACCATATTGTAACATCTTTTGGTATATCATGGCCAGGAAGAGAACCACTGACATTCCGCTCTCCTGGCAGATGCTCTATTCACTAGACCATGGATGCTGTCTGTCAGTTTTTAGCAGATCTCTATCCTGTTTCATGGCTTGGACATTTGGATGTTTTATATACAACCAACTCTGTGATTAACATGATTAATACTGCCATCATAACAGGACAAAGTCTAATTTTCTGTATTTATTCTGAGTCCAAAACACACCATTCATAGATACAAAATACCATCTATTGCACTAAGTAAGCTATGTTTACATCCTGGTTGGTTGGTTTGTTGTTTAACGCTGCACTCAACCATATTCCAGCTATATGACGGCGGTCTGTAAATAATCGAGTCTGGACCAGACAATCCAGTGATTAATATCATGAGCATCGATCCACGCAATTGGGATCGATGACATGTATCAAACAAGTCAGCGAGCCTGACCACCCGATCCCGTTAGTCGCCTTTTACGACAAGCATAGTCACCTTTTACGGCAATCATGGGTTGCTGAAGATCTATTCTACCCCTGATCTTCACAGGTCCAGGACTGTCATTCACAAACAAAGAATATAAAAATATGTTCTCAATGTGTTGTAAGCAATATCTTATAAGCAGCCAGCTGTTGGGCTTGAAAGACCAACTGATGAACATGACAACCGTGTAACATAGATCTACTGCTGTTAACTGCTGATAAAACCTTGCCTCTTGAACTCTATTGATTGTACATACAGTGGTCTATAAACGTTGAGTTCAATACGATTTATGAGTCATGACGCAATCTGCTAATCTACGTAGCATTCATCAATGTTATTATCATGGACGTAAAGTGTTATTTACGACCATCCTTTTCTGCAGTGCCGAGAGAGGTGACACTACATATGTGAACATAAACACTCACAAACAGCAACACATGTTCTTCCCACTTGCACGCGAGCGCTAACCATTGTGCCACGATTCGTGTGTTTACCTAAACATTCTGAGCCACCGGAGAATAATTTAAGTTCAAATCGTGCTTGATCATAGATATAAGAGGTATGTTAGTATTCTCGTCCCATTTCTGAAATCTTCTCCACTTGAAAAATTATCTTACCAGCGTTTTTAAGGTCTCCATTCGCTCCTGGGGGCTGCGAAGGTCCGTTCGACGCCATGTTTACAGAGCGGTGACGTCACACTTCCGGGTCATGGGATACCAAGGTTATAGACTGGCTTTTAATAAAGAGAGAAATTGGGGCAAGTTTAGCATTTCGGCTGGCAAAAATTACACCATATTTGAGAAATATTTAATAATTAAATTATGCAGTCGATGTTTGTTTGTATCTAAACTGATAAAAGACAGGACTCTAAATTTGTTCAGCAATCGAAAAAGAATTAGTCATTCACTTAAAAAAAATATATCGTGAAATTGTATTTACTATAACTAATATAAAAAAAGTCGTTCTTATGTTTCAATAAAATAATCAAATCTAATTTAAAATTGTAAAGAAAAACAAAATTTCTTGAACTGTTAAATATCACGATAATAATTTAAAGCTTCAGTTTGTGTAGAAAAGTATATTTAAACTATAAGTGCAATTATATTTTTGATGTAGTTTAATAAAGTTTGGCACTATTATATCAACTTACAAATGAGGTCACACTTGTTGACGATGACCTGCTTCTGGTTGCTGCGTTTCTGGCGTCACGTGATCAGTGGTCAACGAAAGGTCACTGTACGAATAGCCATGTTTTACTTCACTTCATATGCCGTTATATATACGCAGCTTGAAACACAATAACATTCTGCTGTGATAACATATCAGACTAATGGGTGGATGAGTGAGTGAGGATGGTTTAACGTAGCGTTTAGCAATATTCCAGCAATATGACGACAGAGGACACCAGAAAAGATCTTCACACATTGTACCCATGTGGGGAATCGAACTCAGGCTTCGGCGTGACGAACTAACACTTTACGTGAGTGAGTGGCCCGTCAGCATTGTGTAAATGCGATTTGTTTTTAATTTTAATCTGATTTAATCAATTCATTTAAAAAAAAGTTAAACCGCGTAAAGGTATTCTTTGAGAGCTGACTATGCGCCAGTACAGTTCATTTGGATATAATTTCATTATTTTCATTTGAAAATCAAACATATGATAAAAAGGTATAGTTTCTTTGGCTCCTCAGTTTATACTATTTCATAATTTTTATATTTGCTATTTTAGCAAACCCAGATTCGCTACAATGATCCAGCACGATCAAAAACTACAAATAGAAGACATTCTCTGTGATTTCCGATCAGATTTTAGTACTGGACTTTTCCACCGGTAATCATCAGCACAGGTAATCCACGCAAATAATAAAAATAGTGCCTGTTCGAATATTTTTTTTAAAGCTAATTTAAAAAGTTCTAATTGTAACGAGATATGAAATTTTCATCACTGAATCAACTAGCAATAACGTTGACTAGAAAAATTAATAATGTTTGATTATTTTTTTTAATTTAAAAAACAACAATAATACTTGTGCAAGTCTACGTTGAACGTAAAATATGTACTAAACAGTTTGCATTGATTCATAATAAAGTGACTGTGGCACTACACAGTGATCTATTACAACTACAGCACTACAACCTACTAGTGCAGAAATTCAGTAATTATAAATGCACAGGTTGTGGAGGAATTCCGATACAAAACACATGGTGCAGAAAGCTCTTAACAGCGCAGCTGACGTTTCCCAATCTGTTTACAACTCAATCAGGAAAACTATGAGTGGTCACATGCGGTGCCTGGAGCATGACCCAGCGTGGGTGCTTACGTGACGTAATGGTATATTTGAGGGCAAATTGGATCACATGACCTATTGTGCACTTTCACATACAGTCAAATGAGGTCAGAGTATATGTGACACGCAGTTGTATGAAGAGGGGTTGAGGTATTGATTGGTGGATAGATGGATCTGACTAGACGAGTGGCCAATCTAAGTCGTCAATATACACGCTGCAATTGTGAAATAAACATGATTTAGAGTGAAATACATAGACACGTCTAAAGGTGTGTCAAACATTGACGTGGATCAAATTGCAATAACTAACAACACAATAAATACACATATCTACGGTGGCCCATAAGGGACATGGAGTCTGTTTAGTTTTTGACATTTTCGCTTCACATTTCAGCGATTCAATAGCTACTTGAAAGTACATTTTCCATGTTTTCGGTTGTTTTTATACATGATTTATCACATATTTGTATGACAAATTTTGTTAATTTGCAAAAGGTTATGATAAAAGTAAGTGAAATATCAAAATATTGAAAAGCAGATTCCATGTCCCTTATGGGCCACCGTACATATCCGACTGGGATGTCTACACATCTCGAAAATATACACATTAAACTCGTTTTTTCACTGAATGTATTTTTTTCAAATTAGCACGCGTACATACAACCGTAGCGCAAGTGTCAAAACGTGTGGTGTCGACCTGGGCAAGTGACTTTGTTCAAATGTGCCTCTGTTCACCCAGCAGGGAATGGGTACCCGATGTGTGAGGTGATGGTAAAAACCCTCTAGCGCCTCTGGGCAGCTTGGTTGCATACTCCCCAGGGAGTTGGGAATGATAACTGGAATGCAAACGGATCCACTGGTCGGGGAACAAATTAGACCCCTTTTGCGCGGTTACTAGTACCTGGATACCTGCAGTATAATAATAATAATAATAATAATAATAATAATAATAATAATAATAATAATAATAATAATAATAATAATATTAATAATAATAACAACAACAACAACAACAACAAAAGCAATAATAATCATAATAATAAATAACTATACATGTTTGTTTGTTTGTTATTTGATGCCACACTCAGCAATATTCCAGCTATATGACGGCGGTCTGTACATAATCGAGTCTGGACCAGAAAATCCAGTGATTGATATCATGAGCATCGATCTACGCAATTGGGATACGATGACATGCATCAACCAAGTCAGCGAGCCTGACCACCCGATCCCTTTAGTCGTCTTTTACGACGAGCATAGTCGCCTTTTACGACAAGCATGGGTTTCTCAAGACCTATTCTACCCCGGATCTTCACGGGTCAAGTATACATATAATCTGTGGGAGAGGCCGATTTAAGCTGTGATGACCTGTACCCAATGCTTGTTTAATGTGAATAAAGTACGTATTAAACTAAATACTTAAAGATCTGAACAGATAAGACTGAACGAATAAGAACGTATGATGGAGCTAGATGTGAATCACGTGGATGACAATGCTTGAAATAGACAACGGAAGGAAATGACATCGAGTGGACTGTGATACATCGTGCAGTGTGTATGTTATTAACCTTTAGACCGTGCAATTCATGGAGAGATAAACATGCGTTGATCAGCTTCCTGTGTGACCCAGAATTGAAAGTGACATGCCTGTTTTTGAAAATTGAGTTCAATACATATGAATGTATTAATATGAATGTTTACTGATTTCCTTTCATGAATATATGCGCATTAAACATTAAACTAACCATGACATTTTAATGATTTACATCTTTCCCTGAATGTAATTTTCTCGGTATAGGGTACCCCCAAACAAACACACACATACCCCACCCCACCCCACTCCCACCCCACTCCCACCCGGAATCCCCACCTCCTCGCGTCTATCAATCCTCTTCTCCTGTTTCCTATTGTCTTCCCATGTTTGTATCTCATCTCATATTCCCCCAACCCCCATCGACCACCCCTAAAACAAAGAAGACATACCCGATACACCCGCATACACACTTATACACAGCTATAGACGGCCTTCTAGAGGTCTCGTGGATAGAGCGTCTGACCGAGGAGCGGACGGTCGTGGGTTCGATCCCCGGCCGCGTCTTAGCAAATGACGATAAATAATGATATGGTTTTATTGTTTCCCAGTATGAGGCCTTGCATTGTACATACGTAAAAACTTCTTCACGTGACGTTAAATCTCCGTATGTGTATACAACGCTACAACGTATAGCATCTAACTCCGTATGTGTATACAACGCTACAACGTATAGCATCTAACTCCGTGGATGTATACAACGGTACAACATATAGCATCTAACTCCGCATGTGTATACAACGCTACAACGTATAGCATATAACTCCGTATGTGTATACAACGCTACAACGTATAGCATCTAACTCCGTATGTGTATACAACGCTACAACGTATAGCATCTAACTCCGTGTGTGTATACAACGCTACAACGTATAGCATCTAACTCCGTGGATGTATACAACGCTACAACGTATAGCATCTAACTCCGTATGTGTGGACAACACTACAACGTATAACATCTAACTCCGTGTGTGTATACAACGCTACAACGTATAGCATCTAACTCCGTGTGTGTATACAACGCTACAACGTATAGCATCTAACTCCGTATGTGTAGACAACGCTACAACGTATAGCATCTAACTCCGTATGTGTAGACAACGCTACAACGTATAGCATCTAACTCCGCATGTGTATACAACGCTATAAAAACTTCTTCACGTGACGTTAAATCCCATTTCAACTCACCTCAGCCTTGCTATGAGACGTGCTCTCTAATATTTGTTTGTTTGTATGTGACTTCAGTATAGCTGATGACGCCATGAAACCCAATTCAAGCGCTGTAACAGTTTCACACTGTGGGTATATGGCTTCCTGAGACCATTCAGCAAATCAAGTATGTCACGGGAGTCGAAGAAATGTGTGACCTAGCGGCTTAAGTGCTCATGCTATCAATAACTGGCTTGTCTTAAACAGACTCGTTGACTTGGTTGATGCATGTCATCGTATTCCAATTGCGTGGCATGCTGGTATCCATCATCAATCAGGAATGGCCCATGAAGACCCTGGTAGAGAATACCGGTAGGTCTGCAGCAACCTATGCTTGTCGTAAGAGGCGACTATCAGCATCGGGCGGTCAGACTTGGTTGATGTATGGCATCGTATTCCAATTGCGTGGCATGCTGGTATCCATCATCAATCAGAAATGGCCCATGAAGATCCTGGTAGAGTATAGGTCTGCAGCAACCTATGCTTGTCGTAGGAGGCGACTTTCAGGATCGGGCGGTCAGACTTGGTTGAGGTATGTCATTGTATTCTAATTGTGTAGATCGATCTGCATAATGTCAATCACTGGATTATCTGGTCCAGACTCAAATATTTACAGACCGCCGTCATACAGCTGGAATCTTGCTGAGTGCGGCGTTAAACAACAAACAAAACAAAAAAATGAACATAGACTGACGACAGTAGTGGCGCTGAGATCGATTTGTGGAAGGACGCCCTCACCTTTTACTTTTACGTCACCAGGGGGCACGGGTGGCCCAGTCGTCTGAGGCGCCGCGATTCGCTGTGCAGAGTTGCGTCCCTTGCGCACGCCAGAAACCTATGATTGAGGGTTCGAATCCCGGTTCGCCCCGATTATGTTTCTAAGTTTGTCAGCACCATACCAGTGCTCATGGGTTTCACCGAACTGGTAAACGTCTGAGACCTGCATCACTTTGGGCTTTCCTCCCACATTAAGCTGACACGCCGCGATATAACTGGAATACTGTTAAAAGCGGCGTTAAACCCAACTCACTCACTCACTCACTTTAACGTCACCACAAATTGTTACTTGTCACTGCCCAAATCCAGTATGAATCCTAGGTTTTCCATTTTGGAATGCCTTTTGCAGAGTGATGGTAAGATAACCCTGACAGCAGCGCCAGTAGAGGTCAAGGACACTGCGACGTCAAGGACATGGAACTGAGGAAACGGAACAAACAAACAAACAACAAACAAACAAACAAACAAACAAACTTCTCCTTTGTGTAAAACAAGGCACAGGGTGTTTGGTCGTCAACGGACCTGTGAATGAGGTGTCGATATTCCTAGTTTTATTATCAATATACAGTAAACTACGGTTATAACGAACACGCTTATAACGAACTGACGGATATAACGAACTTACTTTTTGGTCCCGACTATTTGCTGTAGTTATGCTGTATATATGCTTATAACGAACTACGGTTATAACGAACTAAAATTAGTAGTCCCTTTGAGTTCGTTATAACCGTACTTTACTGTATGCTATAATTAATCATTATATATATTGTATATATCAGTGACAGACACGTGTGTTCGCTATGAGGTCAGATAGGCTCTGTTGTCGATACCAGCCTATCTGGCCTGTCTGCATACGATGATGTTGACAATAGAGCGTATCGGACCTCTCAGCGAACACGTGGTCTGTCTGCATTGAATGAGGGCAGGTTGTCGCAGGTAGATCATAGGTCACACACAAGGTCAAGGTCACCGTATCAGCAGTCTCGCCAATGATTATAGCTATGTATTCGTGCTTGTTTTGTTTTTTTAATTAAGCTAACATGAACTAACTGCACTAACTTTTATATAACATTCAGATCGATTTATTTTTTATATAGCGAGATTTTTATACAAAAAGTCAAACCCCATACAACAACTCCCCATTTACAAGGTTGTATGTGTATACAACGCTACAGCGTATAGCATCTAACTCCGTGAATGTATACAACGCTACAGCGTATAGCATCTAACTCCGTATGTGTATACAACGCTACAACGTATAGCATCTAACTCCGTATGTGTATACAACGCTACAACGTATAGCATCTAACTCCGTGAATGTATACAACGCTACAGCGTATAGCATCTAACTCCGTATGTGTATACAACGCTACAACATATAGCATCTAACTCCGTATGTGTATACAACGCTACAACGTATAGCATCTAACTCCGTGTGTGTATACAACGCTACAACGTATAGCATCTAACTCCGTATGTGTATACAACGCTACAACGTATAGCATCTAACTCCGTATGTGTATACAACGCTACAACGTATAGCATCTAACTCCGTGAATGTATACAACGCTACAGCGTATAGCATCTAACTCCGTATGTGTATACAACGCTACAACGTATAGCATCTAACTCCGTGTGTGTATACAACGCTACAACGTACAGCATCTAACTCCGTATGTGTATACAACGCTACAACGTATAGCATCTAACTCCGTATGTGTAGACAACGCTACAACGTATAGCATCTAACTCCGCATGTGTATACAACGCTACAACGTATAGCATCTAACTCCGTATGTGTAGACAACGCTACAACGTATAGCATCTAACTCCGTGTGTGTATACAACGCTACAACGTACAGCATCTAACTCCGTATGTGTATACAACGCTACAACGTATAGCATCTAACTCCGTATGTGTGGACAACGCTACAACGTATAGCATCTAACTCCGTATGTGTAGACAACGCTACAACGTATAGCATCTAACTCCGCATGTGTATACAACGCTACAACGTATAGCATCTAACTCCGTATGTGTAGACAACGCTACAACGTATAGCATCTAACTCCGTGTGTGTATACAACGCTACAACGTACAGCATCTAACTCCGCATGTGTATACAACGCTACAACGTATAGCATCTAACTCCGTATGTGTGGACAACGCTACAACGTATAGCATCTAACTCCGTATGTGTGGACAACGCTACAACGTATAGCATCTAACTCCGTATGTGTAGACAACGCTACAACGTATAGCATCTAACTCCGTATGTGTAGACAACGCTACAACGTATAGCATCTAACTCCGTATGTGTAGACAACGCTACAACGTATAGCATCTAACTCCGTATGTGTATACAACGCTACAACATATAGCATCTAACTCCGTATGTGTAGACAACGCTACAACGTATAGCATCTAACTCCGTATGTGTAGACAACGCTACAACGTATAGCATCTAACTCCGTGTGTGTATACAACGCTACAACGTATAGCATCTAACTCCGTATGTGTATACAACGCTACAACGTATAGCATCTAACTCCGTGTGTGTATACAACGCTACAACGTATAGCATCTAACTCCGTGTGTGTATACAACGCTACAACGTATAGCATCTAACTCCGTGTGTGTATACAACGCTACAACGTATAGCATCTAACTCCGTATGTGTATACAACGCTACAACGTATAGCATCTAACTCCGTATGTGTATACAACGCTACAACGTATAGCATCTAACTCCGTATGTGTATACAACGCTACAACGTATAGCATCTAACTCCGTATGTGTATACAACGCTACAACGTATAGCATCTAACTCCGTATGTGTATACAACGCTACAACGTATAGCATCTAACTCCGTATGTGTATACAACGCTACAACGTATAGCATCTAACTCCGTATGTGTATACAACGCTACAACGTATAGCATCTAACTCCGTATGTGTATACAACGCTACAACGTATAGCATCTAACTCCGTGGATGTATACAACGCTACAACGTATAGCATCCAACTCCGTATGTGTATACAACGCTACAACGTATAGCATCTAACTCCGTATGTGTATACAACGCTACAACGTATAGCATCTAACTCCGTGGATGTATACAACGCTACAACGTATAGCATCTAACTCCGTATGTGTATACAACGCTACAACGTATAGCATCCAACTCCGTATGTGTATACAACGCTACAACGTATAGCATCTAACTCCGTATGTGTATACAACGCTACAACGTATAGCATCTAACTCCGTATGTGTATACAACGCTACAACGTATAGCATCTAACTCCGTATGTGTATACAACGCTACAACGTATAGCATCTAACTCCGTGGATGTATACAACGCTACAACGTATAGCATCTAACTCCGTATGTGTATACAACGCTACAACGTATAGCATCTAACTCCGTATGTGTATACAACGCTACAACGTATAGCATCTAACTCCGTATGTGTATACAACGCTACAACGTATAGCATCTAACTCCGTATGTGTATACAACGCTACAACGTATAGCATCTAACTCCGTATGTGTATACAACGCTACAACGTATAGCATCTAACTCCGTATGTGTATACAACGCTACAACGTATAGCATCCAACTCCGTATGTGTATACAACGCTACAACGTATAGCATCTAACTCCGTATTTGTATACAACGCTACAACGTATAGCATCTAACTCCGTATGTGTATACAACGCTACAACGTATAGCATCTAACTCCGTATGTGTATACAACGCTACAACGTATAGCATCTAACTCCGTATGTGTATACAACGCTACAACGTATAGCATCTAACTCCGTATGTGTATACAACGCTACAACGTATAGCATCTAACTCCGTATGTGTATACAACGCTACAACGTATAGCATCTAACTCCGTATGTGTATACAACGCTACAACGTATAGCATCTAACTCCGTGGATGTATACAACGCTACAACGTATAGCATCCAACTCCGTATGTGTATACAACGCTACAACGTATAGCATCTAACTCCGTATGTGTATACAACGCTACAACGTATAGCATCTAACTCCGTATGTGTATACAACGCTACAACGTATAGCATCTAACTCCGTATGTGTATACAACGCTACAACGTATAGCATCTAACTCCGTATGTGTATACAACGCTACAACGTATAGCATCTAACTCCGTATGTGTATACAACGCTACAACGTATAGCATCTAACTCCGTATGTGTATACAACGCTACAACGTATAGCATCTAACTCCGTATGTGTATACAACGCTACAACGTATAGCATCTAACTCCGTATGTGTATACAACGCTACAACGTATAGCATCTAACTCCGTATGTGTATACAACGCTACAACGTATAGCATCTAACTCCGTATGTGTATACAACGCTACAACGTATAGCATCTAACTCCGTATGTGTATACAACGCTACAACGTATAGCATCCAACTCCGTATGTGTATACAACGCTACAACGTATAGCATCTAACTCCGTATGTGTATACAACGCTTTAACGTATAGCATCTAACTCCGTATGTGTATACAACGCTACAACGTATAGCATCTAACTCCGTGGATGTATACAACGCTACAACATATAGCATCTAACTCCGTATGTGTATCACAAAGTCGGAACGTCAGCCCGCCAAACCCGGATACAGCGAACATCAACCCTGGATACAGTGAACATCTACCCTGGATACAGTAGACATCAACCCTGGATACAGTGAAATTCAACCCTTGATACAGTGGACATCCACCCTGGATACAGTTAACATCAACCCTGGATACAGATAACATCAACCCTGGATACAGTGAAAATCAACCCTGGATACAGTGGACATCAACCCTGGATACTGTGAAATTCAACCCTTGATACAGTGGACATCCACCCTGGATACAGTGAACATCTACCCTGGATACAGTGAACATCTACCCTGGATACAGTAGACATCAACCCTGGATACAGTGAAATTCAACCCTTGATACAGTGGACATCCACCCTGGATACAGTTAACATCAACCCTGGATACAGTAAACATCAACCCTGGATACAGTGAAGATCAACCCTGGATACAGTGAAAATCAACCCTGGATACAGTTAACATAAACCCTGGATACAGTGGACATCAATCCTGGATACAGTTAACATCCACCCTGGATACAGTGAACATCAACCCTGGATACAGTAAACATCAACCATGGATACAGTGAACATCAACTCCGGATACAGTGAACATCAACGCTGGATACAGTGGACATCAACCCTGGCTACAGTAAACATCCACCCTTGATACAGTGGACATCAACCCTGGATACAGTTAACATCAACCCTGGATACAGTGAAAATCAACCCTGGATACAGTGGACATCAACCCTGGATACAGTTAACAACAACCCTGGATGCAGTGGACATCAACGCTGGATACAGTGGATATCAACCCTGGATACAGATAACATCTACCCTGGCTACAGTAAACATCAACCCTGGCTACAGTGAACATCAACCCTGGATACAGTGAAGATCAACCCTGGATACAGTGAAGATCAAGCCTGGATACAGTGAACATCAACCCTGGATACAGTGGACATCAACCCTGGATACAGTGAACATCAACCCTGGATACAGTAAACATCAACCCTGGATACAGTGAACATCAACCCTGGATACAGTTGACATCAACCCTGGATACAGTGGACATTAACCCTGGATACAATGGACAACCCTGGATACAGTGGACATCAACCCTGGCTACAGTAAACATCCACCCTTGATACAGTGGACATCAACCCTGGATACTGTAAACATCCACCCTTAATACAGTGGACATTAACCCTGGATACAGTAAACATCAACCATGGATACAGTGAACATCAACTCCGGATACAGTGAACATCAACCCTGGATACAGTGGACATCAACCCTGGATACAGTAAACATCTGCCCTTGATACAGTGGACATCAACCCTGGATACAGTTAACATCAACCCTGGATACAGTGAAAATCAACGCTGGATACAGTGGACATCAACCCTGGATACAGTTAACATCAACCCTGGATGCAGTGGACATCAACGCTGGATACAGTGGATATCAACCCTGGATACAGATGACATCTACCCTGGATACAGTAAACATCAACCCTGGATACAGTGAACATCAACCCTGGATACAGTGAACATCAACCCTGGATACAGTGGACATCAACCCTGGCTACAGTGAACATCAACCCTTGATACAGTAAACATCAACCCTTGATACAGTGAACATCAACCCTGGATACAGTGGACATCAACCCTGGCTACAGTAAACATTAACCCTGGCTACAGTAAACATCAACCCTGGCTACAGTAAACATCAACCCTTGATACAGTGGACATCAACCCTGGATACAGTGGACATCAGCCCTGGATACAGTGGACATCAGCCCTGGATACAGGGAAATTCAACCCTGGATGCAGTGAACATCAACCCTGGATACAGTGAACATCATTTCCGGATGCAGTGAACATCAACCCTGGATACAGTGAACATCATTTCCGGATGCGGTGAACATCAACCCTGGATTTAGTGCCCATCAACCCTGGATACAGTGAACATCAACCCTGGATACACTTGCAGGGATACAGGTACAGGACTTTACGGATTATCAACATAAATGATCTCATGTAACATGGGCATCGGTCGTGGGATCCCTGGTTGTAATTGGTCCCCAGCAACCTGTGCGTGTCGTAAGAGGCAAGATAATAGATCGGGTGTTCAGGTTCGACGTGTCATCCTACCCTGACGGCGTGGATCGTTGATCACAATTTTAATCACTGGATTGTCTGGTCCAGACTCGATTTACAGACCGACGCCATAAAACTAGAATACTGCTGCGTTTGGCGTTAAACAAAAGAGACACAGATACATAGGCATATTTACAGACAGACACACAAGTACAGATAAACACGGACACACATACGTACACAGAGGTGCGCACAGAGGCGCAGACACATACATGCGCAGACACACACAAGTGCAGACACATACAGAGGCGCAGACACACATAGGCGCAGACACACACAGGCGCAGACACACACACAGGCGCAGACACATACAGGTGCAGACACACATAGGCGCAGACACACACACAGGTGCAGACACATACAGGTGCAGACACACATAGGCGCAGACACACACAGGCGCAGACACACACACAGGCGCAGACACATACAGGTGCAGACACACATAGGCGCAGACACACACACAGGTGCAGACACAAACCGGGGCAGGCACAAACACAGGCGCAGACACATACAGGTGCAGAAACACACATGCGCAGACACATACATATGCGCAGACACACATACAGAGGCGCAGATACACACAGAGGCGCAGACACACACAGGTACAGAAACACACATGTGCAAGACATACAGGTGCAGACACACACAGGCGCAGACACACACAGGTACAGAAACACACATGCGCAGACACATACATATGCGCAGACACACATACAGAGGCGCAGATACACACAGAGGCGCAGACACACACAGGTACAGAAACACACATGTGCAAGACACACAGGTGCAGACACACACAGAGGCGCAGACACACACAGAGGCGCAGACACACACAGAGGCGCAGATACACACAGGTACAGAAACACACATGCGCAGACACACACATAGGCGCAGACACACATAGGCGCAGACACACATAGGCGCAGACACAAACCGGGGCAGGCACAAACACAGGCGCAGACACACACAGGTACAGAAACACACATGCGCAGACACATACATATGCGCAGACACACACACAGAGGCGCAGACACACACAGAGGCGCAGACACACACAGAGGCGCAGATACACACAGGTACAGAAACACACATGCGCAGACACATACATATGCGCAGACACACACAGAGGCGCAGGCACACACAGGTGCAGACACACATACAGGTGCAGGCACACACAGAGGCGCAGACACATACAGGTGCAGACACATACACATGCAGACACATACACATGCGCAGACACACACATAGGTGCAGGCACACACAGAGGCGCAGACACACACACAGGTGCAGACACATACACATGCGCAGACACACACAGAGGTGCAGACACACACATGCGCAGACACATACACATGCGCAGACACACAAAGGCGCGGACACAAACCGTGGCTCGTGACGGCGAGGCTCGTAGCTCACAATTTCAATCACTGGATTGTCTGGACTCGATTTACAATCATATAATTAGATTACTGCTGTGTGTGGCGTTTAGCAAAGGAGACGCAGATACATACTCACAGCCACAGGCATACACACACGTACAGACACACACAGACACACACAGGCGCACACACACATAGGCCGGAGCAGCGCATGTATGTGAAGTAGAGGTGTTAAACTAGCGACAACACTCGAGGCAAAGGGGATACTGTTCATTTTGAAATTCTGGCAATGCATTTCCCTTCTTCTTATTTTTGGGGCGGTCGGGCAGCCTAGTGGTTAAAGCGTTCGCTCGTCACGCCGAAGACCCGGGTTCGATTCCCGACATGGGTACAATGTGTGAAGCCCATTTCTGGTGTCCCCCGTCGTGATATTGCTGGAATATTGCTAAAAAAAGCGGCGTAAAACCAAACTCACTCACTCACTCTTCTTATTTTTATGGGCGCTGCCGAAATTAACCTGCTGTAAAACAATCTACACAATATCACCTGCGACAATGATATCCGGTCAGTACAAAGTTGATGAAGAGGAAAGATGCATTAAAATCAATTAAAATTGTAGTTAACAGCTCAACATTGTATTTACCCTTGCCCGTGACAACGCTGAGAATTGTGCTTTGAACAGATCCACGTAAAATATGTGTCCCCAATATCGTTGATGGGGAAAAGACTTTATCAAATTCCAAAATTTCGCGGCATGTCCAAATGCCAGTCAGTTCTAGAGTCAAGTAGGATTTATCTCCCTTACACTGCTCCCGCCTGTCTGTTTCTTTGACTTGGCGTTAACCGTTAAGCCAGCTGCAGCAACTCACACACCCATCACCCTGCTACGGCGGATGCTACTTATCGGCGCAGTCATCTCCACTTTGAAGAAGCGGAGTCCAAGTCGTATTTATAGCAATTAATGCTCATTTTAATTGATAGTTACCCAACATTTTGCAGGTTTCACAAAGAATACAGCATGAATAGATGTTATTTGCACCTTTAGTTATGAGCCTAGTGGGTAAAGCGTTCGCTCGTCACGCCGAAGACCCGGGTTCGATTCCCGACATGGGTACTATGTGTGAAACCCATTTCTGGTGTCCCCCGCCGTGATATTGCAGAATATTGCTCAAAGCGGCGTAAAACCACACTCACTTACATATAAAAGGATAGATTTAGACATATCTTAAGTCATTTGATTCTGTGCCAAGCCAGTGAACCATTGAAGTACAGACCAGTAGAACTGGATTCGAACACTGGAAAAAATGGTTACAGAACTTAGAATGAGTGAGTGTGGTTTTCCGCCGCTTTTCAGCACTATTCCAGCAATATCACGGCGGGGACACCATAAATAGACTTCACATATTGTACCCATGTCAGGAATCGAATCCGGGTTTTCGGCCTGACGAGCGAACGCTTTAACCACTCGGCATCCCTATGGAGATATGAAAATGTATTGCCGTGTGAAAACAGTATATCTGTAACAGACAACCACTTGATCATTCCTAAAGGTGAAATAACATCTGTGCATGCTGTATTTTTGTGAAACCTGCAATATCTTGGTTTAAAATCCATAAAGCCGAGTATTAATTGCAATAAAAACGAGTGTTAGCTCCGCCGATTCAGCAGTCTTACTCCGACGAGGGTAGTTGCTCGCTCCGCCGTAAGCAGTCGCTAAATTAATACCAGTACCTAGAAATAAGTAGATAAAAGATACGTTTCTAAACTTTGAGTGATGTGGACGCGAGGATCTGTTTGTGAAAGAGTTTTATAAAAGTGTTTTATATCGGTTGAACGTAGGCTGCAGTAATAAATACGCAAATAGTATTTGGAGAGCGAAATTTACGAAAGTTGCACTCGAAGTAATATCTTGATTGTATGTATTTGCACGTTATCAGGTCAGGCATGCTCAGAAATGGTTCTGGTGTCTGCTTAACTGTCAGATGCGTAATACTGCTTCAAAATGTTCAACATTTTATGTCTTAAAATCCTTTAATGAACCATTCTAAAAACAACAACATCACCATCTACGATTTGGCCTTGTAAGGGAATGTGAGGGAGTGAAAGGGAGTTACTCCGCTTCGAACAGTGAGTGAGTGAGTGAGTGAGTGAGTATGGTTTTAGGCTGCTTTTAGCAATATTCCAGCAATATCACGGCGAGGACACCAGAAATGGGCTTCACACATTGTACCCATCGAACCCGGGTCTTCGGCGAACGCTTTAACCACTAGGCTACCCGACCCGCTTCGAACAGTACTTCAGTGATAGTCCGCTCAGTGTGGGAGGAAAGAGTGAGTTAGTGAGTGAGTTGGTAAAACGCCGCATTTAACAGCATTCCCGTTATATCACGACGTTTCAGCTTGCTGTGTAAGGAAAGCACGAATTACTCTTGGTCTCAGACGTTCACTTTGGTGAAACCCACGAGCACGCGGTGTGCTGACGAAACCTAAATATATTTGGTGTGAACCGGGATTCGAGATCTTATTCAAATACCTGATTCTGTCACACTATTCTGTATAGTGAACGGTGGCGTATGAGACAACTTGGCCACCCGTGCCCCCTCACTGGATAAAACATCGCAGCAGGTGTGTGTACGTATAGGGTAAGTGATGTTGAAGACTGAGATGGAGTTTATGCCGTCCACAACGGTTCAGCAACCTGACCTAGTCTTTCTCCTGGGCCCTAGATAATATATAACAAACTGAATCCAACTCAAGTCTAGAATGAGGATTTTGTTTTGTATTTTGTAGATATACATCAACTGGGCGGCAAAAGAAAGTATAGGTCGAGTTCAATGATCGATAAAAAAATAACAAGAAGAGGTTTTGTTGTGAATTATAATATAATATAGGGAGGGGTAACAAATGATTGATCAACCACAGTTTGAATGAAATTGTGCAATCTTTTGCCGCTTAGTTTATAATAAATAAGATAACTTTATCGTATTTATTCACGGATGATGGAGGAACTTGTCAAGTATTGACGAAAGTCACTGATAGTATGAAGATGTGAAGTCATTAAAGGCGTTGGCAGAGAATGTCAAGGGTATACGAAGTCATTGATTGGGGATATAATACCCAGAGTATGTGTAATGATTGATTGGGGATACAATACCCAGGGTATTATTAATGATTGATGGAGATATAATACCCAGGGTATTATTAATGATTGATGGAGATATAATACCCAGGGTATTATTAATGATTGATGGAGATATAATACCCAGGGTATTATTAATGATTGATGGAGATATAAGACCCAGAGTATTATTAATGATTGATTGGGGATACAATACCCAGGGTATTATTAATGATTGATGGAGATATAATACCCAAGGTATTACTAATGATTGATTGGGGATACAATACCCAGGGTATTATTAATGATTGATGGAGATATAATACCCAGGGTATTATTAATGATTGATGGAGATATAAGACCCAGAGTATTATTAATGATTGATTGGGGATACAATACCCAGGGTATTATTAATGATTGATGGAGATATAATACCCAAGGTATTACTAATGATTGATTGGGGATACAATACCCAGGGTATTATTAATGATTGATGGAGATATAATACCCAGGGTATTATTAATGATTGATGGAGATATAATACCCAGGGTATTATTAATGATTGAACGTAGATATAATACCAATGGTATTTTTAATGATTGATGGAGATATAATACCCAAGGTATATATATAATGATTGAATGGTTCACAGTGCCGAGCAATATAAGTATTAGTAGTAGCCATATTTCGACAAGTCCTTACGGTAATGCAATAGTCCTAAATGAAGCAACATAAGATTTTTATCCCACTGGGGCTTCTTTTCAAATTAAGTTTAGTTTTTTTGCGTCTACCAATTATATATATATTTCAGGGACTAAGGGACTAAGTTTTGTTTGTTTGTTGTTTAACGCGGAACACAGCAATATTCCAGCCATATGGCTACGATCTGTAAATAATCAAGCCTTGACCGGACAAACCAGTGATTGATACCACGAGCCATTGGACAGAAACTAAGGGTTAGTCTAAATGGGGGATATATACTGCCCTGGATATGGCGAGGATGAGACATAGACAGGATTATCCATCTGTCGTGTTGCCCCGAGACAATGGACAGAGTAACCCCACAGACCGACCGAGATTTACAACCATCACGACAGAGCGTGAAACAGACATGAAACATTTCCCATGAGGAGAACCCTACCCAATCTGAATAACCTCAACAGCAGAAAACTCTCCATTAAAATGCACGGGCAATGTACCATTGGTGTAACATACTAAAACCGTCGAACCATGAAATATAGCACTAATAATTTTGATTTTAGGAATATTAAAAGGACATATTTCTTTTGAGGACGTATTCTATCATGTTGATAGAATCAGAATGAAAATTGCGGTGCGACTCTTGAATGGGTTTTAGATTTAAGCCAAACTACGCACTACTTCGATTCAAAAGCACTTTTTCATCATAAAAGCTATCGTTTTCAAATAATGTTAAGTGCTCCTTGCAATGATGGCGAGTAAGAAGCGACCCTTCAAAATGACGACCAACCACCAGTAATTTTATGATATTTACATTACATTTAACAAGAAAATAGCTTATCGATTATACGCCGAAAGCTCGGCGATAAAAACATTTATCAGTCATGTTCGGAAAACTGCTTCTTTTGTGAATAGGTCCCTCGTAACTTGAAAATGATTTTCCTCCGGAAAATTAAGTTTGTGGAATTTTTCCAAATATCTGCTTAATCCAAACATTGGTTGGTTTGCCACAATGGGGAGGCGTGTCTGTTGGCCTATCATTATCCAGTTTTTGTACAACGGTTTTGACGTCTGTGTGGTGATATTCTGCATTAGGTTATAAAGAGGCCGTTTAACCAAGTGTTTGTATCTGTCCCGTGTAGGATGCCGTTGTTTTCCTCTGCAGTTGAAGTGTTTTTACTTCACAGACATATTGCGGAAAAGTGTCTCTAAAAATATGAATCTGCATCGGGAGTCACCTTATCATTCAAATTCAGAATTTATGAAAATAGAAGGCTCTAGATTGCTGTGAATCTGAATTTATAAGGATAACAAGATCAACAGTTATTTACGATTCCATTATAAAAAGCGCATATCTAAATGCATATATCAATGAAATTATTCAAATATTGATATTTAAGTGCTTATATCAATGAAAATATTCAAATATTAATCTTTCAGTGCTTTATCAAAGTAATTATTTAAATATTAATATAATTAAGCTTATATCAATGAAATTATTAAATATTAATATTTAAGTGCTTATCAAGGTAATTATTCAAATATTAATATAAAAAAAAGCTTATATCAATGAAATTATTCAAATATTAATATTTAAGTGCTTTATCAAAGTAATTATTTAAAAATTAATATAAAAAAGCTTAAACCAATGAAATTATTCAAATATTGATATTTAAGTGCTTTATGAAGTCATTAGTTTAATATAAATATTTAAAAATTTATATCAATAATTAGATCATGAATGATTTTTTTAGATCTTTGAATTATGTACTTCAATGTAGACAACTATTTTATATTGAAATTGACCTGATACTTTATCGATAATATATAATAAAGGCATACTTCATCTCGAAACAGTGATTGCTTGAACCATAGGCATTGTGGTATGGGCATTGCGTGTGAACCAAAGGCGAAATGTAACCACAGAACCACGACCCAGGCCGTTTCCAAGCGTAACAAGTAGCCGAGATGAAGGTAGTACGAACATCCGCAACCCCTTAATAAATAGAGGTCACAGCATCCCCTACTACTCCCCCCAATCATCAGACAGGTCACCATGCGAGTAGCACTCATTACACATAACTAACACAGACGTCAACCCGTAAAGCATTCACTGAGTGAAGGTGTTGGGTTAACGCCGCTTTTAACAGTATTCCAGTTATATCGCGGCGTGTCAGTTTAATGTGGGAGGAAAGCCCGAAGTGATGCAGGTCTCAAACGTTTACCACTTCGGTGAAACCCACGAGCACGGGTATGGTGGTGACAAACCTAGAATCATAATCGGGGCGAACCGGGATTCGAACCCACAATCATAGGCTTCTGGCGTGCCCAAGGGACGTTGTCAGGTAAAAAACAATTATTTTACAATTATGAAATTGATATCTCAAATCACTGTAATTAATACTGTTTAGACGCTGTGGTGAGTGAGTGAGTGAGGGACACATGCTCATACTGTAGCCACACCTTAATCAACCTAAAACATAATATTCAATGACTCTTTCCCCCAGATGAAATTGATATTAATTATGTAGCAGAGTCGCCACACGTCCAGCGCGTGGACCTTAAGTAGCGTCTCGTGTATATGTCATGTGACTGACCGGTCAACGTGACCTCTGATTGATCTCCGGTCAGCTGCGGACTCCGGCACGTCACAATCGACGTCCACGTGTCAAAGATCAACCACGCTCGTCATGGACAGTTAAGTGTCTCTTGATGATAAATGTTAATTTTATTCAGCGCCGGTAGACTGAGATCCCCCGCATTACTTGACCTAGAAACAGATTAATGAAATGGACTTGATAAATGGAATGTCATTAATTGTAAAATCATAGCGTATAGTCGGCATTGGAGCGAACTTCCATTGACTGTTACAGACATTTTCATTTTTCAATGTTGTGAAGGTTGCCAATATATTGTACATCAGTTAGAGCACCGAGATAGAAACCGGGTTAGAATTTGTCTTCAGCATCCCTGCTTGCCGTTAAAGGCGACTATGCATGTCGTAGGGGCGACTAACGGGATCGGGTGGTCAGGCTCGCTGACTTGGTTTTCTCAATTGAATACTTAAGTTCAGTATACATACATCATCAGTTTTCGTTCTGTAAATAATCAAGTCTGGATTAGACAATCCAGTGATTGATATAATGAGCATCGATCCATGCAATTGGGATACGATGACATGCATCAACCAAGTCAGCGAGCCTGACCGCCCGATCCCGTTAGTCGCCTCTGAGTCGCCTCGTTATCAGCGGTACTACACTGTCGCTATGCATCCTATAGTATGGTTGCATTACTGAGGAGGATAGGTTTGTTTTTCTGCGAACACCTGGTGTCATCACTATTTTATCGTGATTCATAGACACGTGCTTATCAGAAATTGCTTATGATTACTGAAAGGGTTTGTAGCAATTATTTGTTTATAACCGTATTTGGCCTAATAAGCTCCCAGGGCGCTCTCAAAATTAGAAATAGGGGGCTCTTATTAGAATATTATTTTAGTGAAAGAATCGAGTTAAAAGATAAATTCTGTGGTTTATGCTGACAGCCTGAAATATTTATGTACGACAGATATATTTTTCAAGAATTTAATTGCCCATAATTAAGTGTGCATATAACACATGAGTGCGTATTATACGCGAATAAATAAGTCTTGTGTACATTGATCAATCGGAAGGGGTGCTAATTGGGATTGTTCACTAGCCAATATATTAGCAAATATCGCCGTGGCCGCTTATTAGAGCGGGGCGATTATTACGTCGAATACTGTATTTCATTTTGTGTGAAGAAGCCAAACTATACAGTGTTTCTTTCATGGCCTTTGTTGACATGATTTTAATATGATATTACATATGAAGTAGGATGGTCAAATTATGGCTGAAATAATTTCTTTTAAATTCACTCACTCACTCATCTACTCACCCCCACTCACTCGCTCACTTATTCACTCACTCACACATTCACTCATTCACTCACTCATCCACTCACCCCCACTCACTGGCTCACTTATTCCCTCACTCACTCACCTATCCCCTCCCTTATTTATTCACTCACACATTCAATCACTCACCCAATCCCTCATCTATTCAACTCACTCGTTCACTCACTTGTTCACTTATTCACTCACACAATCACATACTCACTCACGATGCAGGTTTTGAGATCAGCATCAGCATCAACATTATCTATCATCAACGAGTTGGCTCTCGCAGACCATGAATCAGGTTCCATCTATTATCGAACCCAATACCAACAGAAACCTGACACAACCAAGGTTCACAGCGCACTTTCATAAAACTAAAGTAAACTATGCTTATTACGAACACGCTTATAACGAACTGACGGATATAAGGAACGTTTTGGTCCCGGACATTTGCTGTAAACAGTCAAGTCCCGTTAATCCGACATTGCTGGTTGCATATGATTATGTCGGATTCACGAAATTAGGTATATGCTGTATATATGCTTATAACTAACTACGGTTATAATGAACTAAAATTAGTGGTCCCTTTGAGTTCGTTATAACCGTAGTTACTGAACCCAATTTTTAGTTTCTCCTTCTGTATCTGTTTCTTGCGTCCCTTGGGCAAGTCAGAAACCTATGATTGTGGGTTCGAATCCAGGTTCGCCCCGAATATGTTTCTAGGTTCGTCAACACCATACCCGTGCTCGTGGGTTTCACCGAAGTGGTAAACGTCTGAGTCTTGCATCACTTCGGGCTTTCCTCCCACATTAAGCTGACACACCGTGATATAACTGGAGTACTGTTAAAAGCGGCGTTAAACCAAACTCACTCACTGTATCTGTTTCAGGACAGGTAGGATGAAGCGATGACGGCGCCGCCCTTCATCCGCATCACTGACACATCCCACGCAGTTGCCAAGTCAACGATTCTGTGACGAACACATGAATAATGGTCAGTGCCGTATCAGGAACTATTCAGCTGAGATGTAGTTGCAGTTAATCCAGATTTCATATTCGTTTGTATGTTTATCCTTCATAATGTCTCATCCATCATGCGCCGTAATCACCGCGGCGCTCACGTTTGATTGTCGTGCTGTCATGAGATATGACATGACACTCACGTTACCCTGAGACACACTGTACTATAGGGATACCGCAACTGCCCTGCAACGTTTTCGTGTTAAAGATATTTGTATTTTCTTGTCAACTGAACTGTTTATCTCATCGAGTGAAATATACTTGTAACTGACAAGACAATGTTTATTACCATCTTCCCGAGCCAGGGGAGTTAACTGACTGTATAAGTCCAGTTTCCACCCTTGCCGAACAAGGTTGGAATTTCTCGTCTCGATCATAGCGCCACCAGTGGATATTACGAGTTATGTCCCTTCTATGCCCCTCATATTGACCAATCAGATTCCACCTCTCACATCACATGCATTTGCTTTAAACAAAACGGCAGCACCCAGCCAAGACGTGAAAACTTTGATTACAAACATGAAAAGATTAGGAAAGAATCTGTCGACGACCAGTTGACGTTATGCATAGACTCGTTAGTCCAGCCAAAATATAACTCCATAATTTCAGCCTAGTTCGTCAAGAGTGGAAACTGGACTTTTATAGTCAGTTACCTCCCTTTCCTCCAGAAGATGTGATTATTACGTATTCAGTTACAAATCCTGAGGACCCCGAAAACCACAGTGTCAGTGAGTCTGATTGAAAGTTGTTCCGGCATGTAGTCGATTTCAATACAGTTTTTCAGCGCTAAATATTAAAAGTCATTTTGTTTTAAGAAATATCTGCCTCGGTAGTCTCCCAAAACATCTACATGCTGTCATCACTACATGCCAAAATCAAAACACTGTAAACTTCACTTGTATCGTGATTCCGTTATACAACAAAATCCTTTTGTTACATCAAATCTGGAATTCTGGAATTATTTACATAAACATTTTTTTTGTAAATTAATCTCATATCTATCGACTTTGTAAATCATTGAAATTTTTGATTTACCATCGGGCTGTTGTTTGCTGATAAACAAAATGAAAACTTAATTATTAATAAACTCGGTTTAATATAAAAAATGTTCTTATAAAAATTTATGAAGAACTCATTCCATTTTAATCAATCGATGTTTTGGTACTTGTATGTTAGACGATAGCCTATCATCTAGTCTCTGAAATGAACTATTTTACACAAAATAAGAGTTGTTAAATTATAGTTATAAATAATAATTAAAAGGAGAATATGCTTCACACATTGTGTACTCTTTAAAATCAGATCTTAGTTCTCGCTACTCGCTGAACACATTACGGGTCACGTCAGAACGAGCTTACATCCGACCAATCAGTGCGTCGCCTACCTGATCAGGAAAAAGACAGTCGGAATGTTACGTGCTGAACGACTGAATCCCTCAAAATTACCGTCTATTTCTCCCTTCAGTGGGATACACGTTTGAACAGAAGAGACTTTGCATAGGTGAGGTGGGGTGAAATTGCGTTTAACGTCGCGTCCAAGATTATTGCACTTATATAGCGACGTGCATGCACGTGTGTGTGTGTGTGTGTGTGTGTGTGTGTGTGTGTGTGTGTGTGTACTAGTACAAGATTTATAGTGCTAGCTCACTGAGATACCATGCCACAGTTTAACATGTATACCCCACTCAGACACAGTTTACTGACTCCGAGCCGACCAGTCCTTGTTTTAGCCCCTTAATGCCGAGCGCCAGACAGGGTAACAACAAGTACCATCTTTTAACGTCTTTTGGTATGACGCGGCCAGGGATCGAACCCCGAACCTTCCGCTCTCCGGGCGGACGTTCTACCACTAGACCACGAGGCGGTCTGACTTTGCATAGCCGATGGGAAGTACTACCATACAATCTCAACCATCTGTTACACATTCCTGGAAATTTTATGTGTTCAGTTTTCAAATTTTGAATCGAGAACTTTGTCAAAATATTTTCCAAACCGAAGTCTGGAAATTAAGTCGCCAGTTTGAAACTTGTGCCGTTAAGCTCGTGAAAGAAGCTTCCTGACTGACTAATGTCAACTACTTATTTGTCATCTTATTGGTCGGTCAAAGTTCGGGAAAGGTTGTTCTGACGTGACCCGTAATGGGGTGTCATGAAATCTTTGTTTAGCGGAACCGAGGAGATCTGATTTTAATGAGATTACACATTGTACCCATTAGGGGAGTGGAACCCGGCTCTTCAGTGACGGACACGTTAGCCTCCATGCTATACAGCGGCCCTACTCAGACAAGAACGTATTCATCTGTTACTGGCTGTTACGAAAGCAAACAGTAAAATGAATTATAGTATGCTATATTTAAAGATACATTATGATTATTAAACCCACGTTTATCCGACCAGGACCTTACATGCGTAGAAACCGACAAATGCTTGCCCTGGCGATACAGTGCTTTATTTGGCTTTGTTTGTTGTTGTATGTTGTTAACGCCGCACTCGTATTCCAGCTATACGACGGCGGTCTGTAAATAATCGAGTCTCGATCACACAACATTGTGAACATCCATGCAATTGGGATACGATGACATGCATCAACCAAGTCGGCAAGCTTGACCACCCGATCCCGTTAGGCGCCTCCTACGACAAGCACAGTCGCCCTTTACGCGTCCATGGCTTGCTGAAGACCTCTTCTAACCCGGATGTTCACGAGTAGCTTTATTTGGTAAGATTCAATCGTCAGTTACTTCTTTGAAGTGTTATTGTCACTAAACTAGAACCAGTTGCCCTTACTGTGGAAACCCACGTCTCATCAACCAGTAATTAAAGTTTGACATTTAAGGCAAACACTTGGAAATAAAAACTTAATTGATAAAAACAGGCATGGTTTTAATGACAGTATTCAAGAAGAGTTGTTTTGTTTCCTCTTGTGTTGACGTCATATTCTAATAAGCCGGCATCTCTGAAATTACTTAAGCTCTTAAAACTTTATAATGGTTCCTTGAAAAATATGGCCATAGAAAGAGGTTCCGCTGGGGGCCATTACTTCGAGGCTGAGCTTGGTGAGGCGGTGCATGTGTGCGGGATATGGTTTTATGTGACGGTAATGTCGGTGCCCACGTTGTTGCAATACACTCCATGCACGATGCGAAAGCAATTATTTGTATGAACGGTGACACAAGAGTCGTTCGTCAATTCTCGCCTTTCGTCGTAATTGTCGGATCATTCAGATTTTGTCGGAAGGTTACAGTAGTCCGTGATGAATGAGGTATGAATCTCAATCGGAACTACACGTGTCATTCCGTATTATTGAATTCAGCATCTTTATATTCACCAAGTGTAACATATGTTCAAGAGGTCATATCGGCAAGGTGAAACACAGGACATGTGCATGCTCCTACGATGACACGAATGGTTCCGAATGGTTCCGAATGCAACATTCGGGAATATTCTTGGAATGACAATCGGAATGAATCTCCATCTACTTAATTGCACTAAAGTTGTTTATTGTGGAAGGGAATCGTACATGTTTGAGAGACTCATAAACAATTTGTCTTTCGCATTAGGAGCATTGTTCTTTGAATATCAATTAGACTATTCTTCCTGGGTAGCTCGTAAGCACGCAGTAAACAATAACATGATGTGAATATGATATGTATTGGCCTTCATCCTCGCGATTTGTACATGAAATATATGGATGCAGCAGATTCAGTTGTGAAGACTATCTGGCTGCATGGCGACTTCCATTAAAATCTCTCTTATTTACAGATCCCCGTCATATAGCTGGAATATTGCTGAGTGCGGCGTTAAACAACAAACAAATTTAAATCTCTACAACTCCCTCTATCGACCGCAGACGACAACAAAAGTAAGCTCCCCTGACATTTGATAACCGGGACACATGCACAGATTTACGTGACAGCATCACACCCCACCTCACCTAAACCCACACTTACACCACATTCTCACATCCCACCTCACCTACACCCACACTTACACCACGGTCTCACACCCCACCTCACCTAGACCCACACTTACACCACATTCTCACACCCCACCTCACCTAGACCCACACTTACACCACATTCTCACACCCCACCTCACCTAGACCCACACTTACACCACATTCTCACACCCCACCTCACCTAGACCCACACTTACACCACATTCTCACACCCCACCTCACCAAGACCCACACTGACACCACATTCTTACACCCCACCTCACCCACACCCACACTTACACCACATTCTCACACCCAACCTCACCTAGACCCACACTTACCCCACACTCTCACACCCCATCTCACCTAGACCCACACTGACACCACATTCTCACACCCCACCTCACCTAGACTCCCACTGACACCACATTCTCACACCCCACCTCACCCACACCCACACTTACACCACATTCTCACACCCAACCTCACCTAGACCCACACTTACCCCACATTGTCACACCCCACCTCACCAAGACCCCCACTGACACCACATTCTCATACCCCACCTCACCAACACCCACACTTACACCACATTCTCACACCCCACCTCACCTAGACCAACACTTACCCCACATTCTCACACCCCACCTCACCAAGACCCACACTGACACCACATTCTCACACCCCACCTCACCCACACCCACACTTCCACCACATTCTCACACCCATCCTCACCTAGACCCACACTTACCCCACATTCTCACACCCCATCTCACCTAGACCCCCACTGACACCACATTCTCACAACCTCACCTAGACCCCCACTTACACCACATTCTCACACCCCACCTCACCCACACCCACACTTACACCACATTCTCACAACCAACCTCACCAAGACCCCCACTTACCCCACATTCTCACACCCCACCTCACCTAGACCCACACTTACACCACATTCTCACACCCTACCTCACCCATACCCACACTTACCCCACATTCTCACACCCCACCTCACCCACACCCACACTTACACCACATTCTCACACCCCACCTCACCTAGACCCACACTTACACCACATTCTCACACCCCACCTTACCAAGACCCACACTTACACCACATTCTCACACCCCACCTCACCTAGACCCACACTTACACCACATTCTCACACCCTACCTCACCCATACCCACACTTACACCACATTCTCACACCCCACCTCACCAAGACCCACACTTACACCACATTCTCACACCCCACCTCACCAAGACCCACACTTACCCCACATTCTCACACCCCACCTCACCCATACCCACACTTACCCCACATTCTCACACCCAACCTCACCTAGACCCACACTTACACCACATTCTCACACCCCACCTCACCCACACCCCCACTGACACCACATTCTCACACCCCACCTCACCTAGACCCAAACTTACCCCACATTCTCACACTCCACCTCACCCACACCCACACTGACACCAGATTCTCACCCCACACCCCACCTCAACCTCACTTACCCCACAAGTTACCTCTCTCACTCACCCTCCCCCACCTCACCCTGTACAGAAAAAACTCCATCAAATTTAAACCCATTCATTCCCCGAACCCGAAGCACACCTACCACAGCACCTCCTGAACAATGTCATATAGCACGTAACAATAAACACCAAAGATACTAATGACAAACAAACACAGCAAATAACAGGTGAGTTAGAGTCTTATCTCCAAACAATAGGCGGAACAGGAAATAGTCACTGGGGGCTAAGCCTGGGCTGTACAGTTAAATCACTCACCCTACAGTCCAGACTATTTCCTGTTCCGGCAAATTAAATCTGCCCTACGTGGAAGACGCTTCCAAGATGACGAGGACATAAAGGCTGCCACAGAGGCGTGGTTAGAGGGCCAATCTACGGAATCAAGTGGTATTCAAAGCTTGAAGGACAAATGGAATAAGTGTACTGAGGAGAATGGAGATTATAATGAAAAATATAAGTGCAAAAGATATTCTGCGACTTGGTCTTATATTGAAGTTGCAAAACTTTTTGAACGCCCCTCGTACATGAATACTGCGTATAAACAGGAAATGGACGGGACAAAAAAACAGTTTGTTATATCTGTCAGTTCGTTATAAGCATGTTCGTTAGAACCGTAGTTTACTGTAATATATAAAGGCGTCCCGCCAGACGAAGTCAACCTGTTTAAGGAAATCCCATTGAACACTTTGTCATAGGTCCTCCTAATTACCGTGCCATCTGAAAAAAAGACGATAAATAGGTTGGGACGAAGAGTAAATTATTGACCCTCGGCAATACTGTATACTTGTAGAAAGGGAGGTAACTATGTAGTGACTGGCACACTCATTTGGTTAATTATATCTCGGGGGTTTCAGTAAAAACCAGGGATTGGCTTAAAGAAACACACAATAATAAGTTAACTTATTCAGTCTTAATGCAGATACATATTCAATGAAGCCTTGTGTTCTCAATTCGAGTGAGTTAGTGAGTGAGTTGGGTTTAACGCCGCTTTTAACAGTATTCCAGTTATATCGCGGCGTGTCAGCTTAATGTGGGAGGAAAGCCCGAAGTGATGCAGGTCTCAGACGTTTACCACTTCGGTGAAACCCACGAGCACGGGTATGGTGCTGACAAACTTAGAAACATAATCGGGGCGAACCGGGATTCGAACCCACAATCATAGGTTTCTGGCGCGCCCAAGGGACGCAACTCTGCCCAGCGAATCGCGGCGCCTTAGGCGACTGGGCCACCCGTGCCCCCGTTCTCAATTCGACGGGGTAGCCAAATGGTTAAAGTGTTCGCTTGGGCTGAATTGTCATGAAACTTTAGGATTTTCAGATCCCTACGGTAAAATCTCAACAGCTGAAGCTTAACTGAACTGTACGATAGACTGGTGGTAAAAGCGTTAGCTAGACATGCCTTATGGGCTGGGTTCGATTCTCCAGAATAGTACAATATTTTCGGTGTCCCCACCGCGAACCTGCTTGAATATTAGTAAGAGCGCCATAAAACCATATTCACTCACGCACAAACTCATCTACGCCAATCACCTTATCCCAGTGTCTATAGGCAAGATTATATCATGTTTGTAACGGTAAATCACAAAACTGTAATGATTTTTGGATGAACCCGGTGCACTGGTTAGTTGGTTGGAATGACAAAATAGACTCGAATACATCATTGCCTTACATATATATGGTGTTCTTGATATTGTGTATGATTGAAATCCCAAGTTACCACAACAACCTTATTACTCATAAATTCCTGACATTTCATTATTGAAACTCGACCTCTATCTATTTGCATTTATTTTCACTGTGTCTATTTGTCAAAGAAAATTCTTTCGGATGATATATTTCAAATAAACACAATTAATTCTCTACCCCCTCCCTTTAAAAACCCCTGTACGTTTTCTAAAGCTGAATTGAATTCTGACCATTCAAAGGAAATAACCTCATTCCGGAAATAAAAAGTGTATTGTAATGGAACTATTATTTACTTATTTTTCAAAATAAATCTTTGATTTAATATTACTTGATTTGAATTCAACATGTATGAATAATATTGCGTTTGTACACATGGGGCGACACGTTTATACGAATGTAAATAATAATTCATCTTTGTTAAATCATATCTAAAATTTAGATTTCACAATGAATCATAACAATGTTCACATCAGTTCCTCTAGTGCATGAGTATCTATATGCCATATTAGTGTGAAAACAATAACTAACAAATGAATTTTCTGCAAACATTCATAACTAAATCATGAGTTTTAATTTGATACAGTTTTTGCGCGTATGTTATTGGTATCAAAGACTCTGTACTTGATAACCGTAACATTGATTACTTCAATCGGAGAATGAGTATCCCGTCATACGCTTGTTAGAACGGGACACGGCTTCTCCATTACCCAAACAAATGAACAGAGACACGCTTAAGTCACTTGGGATAGAACCATTGGTCGGAAAATTCAAATTAAACTTTAAACTCTTTTTTCGATCCCAACAGAATTCGTTTTGCAGTTTGCCTTACGTGCTCTGAAATGACCGTTCCCTGGTAATATAGCTTCTTAAAAAAAAAACTGAAGCTGCTCCCAGAGAAGTGATTACCATTGGAATGTGTCATTCTGGTGGGCCTTTTGAAGAACATGTTAAAAATGTCGCTTTAAATAAATATCTCAGACATGTAGTAGTGTTATTTGACAGTCTGTATTCCTGTTCCATAAAACTAGTTTTTCCCTTCGCCCGCCCTAAATTCAAAAGGTCAACGCCAGAGAATAATCAGTATCTTTCGAAACAGATTCCATTTGGCGTAATGGCGAAATAGTGATGAAGATTTTATGAATGGATCACTGAATATCAGTGATGACACCAGGTGTTCCCAAAAAGGGAAAGCATGTCCCGCTCTGCCAGTCATTCCATGTTAACGTATCATAATGGGAGTTACATGTGAAGGCATTACAAACGTGACACCCCAGGTGCCATGGGGCCCAAAACCACAATTTCACCGAATCCACGGCATCGTTGTCTTTCACCGTTGATTGATGACGTGCTCAAAAGATCAAATAACACTAAAACGAACAATATTCTTTGTCAATTACACTATGCAATCTAGGATGGAGATTCCCGTAATAAAATCAATAAAATGAAACCACATCAACTCATTCACCTCAAAACAAGGTTACGCCGATCAGTCTCTTCAACGACGCCTTTGGAAAGTAATAAAAGTCACTGTTGATCAGCATAGACCAGTTCAAGCCTCAAGCAGGCAGTATGTCAGAATTGTATTTTAATACTGTATCGTGTATCAAAGGCCATCATAGGGAACAGGCAGTGATTGAGTTTCGTGAAATGCAAGGTAAGGACTCGACACCGAAGCTTTTGTTTTTGCCTTAACAGCAATAGCCCAGCTATATTACAGCAGTCTGTAAATACAAAGTTCGCCGTGGCAAACCCGTGGCTGATTGTATAAGCAAAGATCCACGCCATCAGAGCACGATGACAATTACATAGACAAGTGACCAATCATACTTCACCATATCTTACTATAAGGTGTTCAATTCCACACGTGTGTATAATATATGAAGACCATTTGCATATAGGTGGAATATTTCTTAAAGCGGCGTTAAACACTATTTACTATGACCAGGTTGTTGGACCTATTGTGGTCCGGAATACCAACAGGGCAATAATTGCTGCAAGGGTAACGGATGAAGATCGCATTCCACTTCAAATTTGAAGCAATTGGGGGCATCTTGAAAACATCGAAAGAAAAGACACTCTGCTTCCGCATTCGTTCCATCAATGAATACAAGCCGTGGTATAACTGGAATACTGTTAAAATCGGCGTTAAAACCCACCTCACCCACCCCTCACTGAATACAGTCCTACCCTTTTGTCGTTTGAAATCGGGAAACTGACTATTTGCTTTAAAAATACAGCTGCCATAATAATTATCATTCATTGTCATCTTAAATATTTGTACATTTAAACTAAAGGATAAACTCTTTCCATTGCAGTGCATAGTCAGGAGTATCAGAAACAGTAATGACACTGAGATACCCCAGTTACATCAGCTCCCTTTATAACAAAACGCATTAAAAAAAGCGATAATGTGTTCAAATTACCATTCTCATTGACAAAACCCTCCATTTTAAGTATTTCTAAATTCGTTATGTGAGTGGGCTCTCAATCAAATCGAAAGATTGACGGCCATAAACGAGCCAGTCTGGTTGGCGTTAAGAAAATAGCCATTGTAAGATTTGACAAATATTTGCAATGTCACAATTGAGCTTTCCGTGCTATGGACCGCTTGAATACTGAGAACATTGTCTCCTTGACGGTCAAAGGTCACATTTGTCATCGTTCATCTCTTCACAGGATTTAAATCAGCTCAGAAATCAATAAAGAAAATATTTGACCTTTATCGATCTTTTAGAGCTGTATAAATTTACCTTCCTGACACTAAAGATCGGGTTTTGGGATCCATAACTCTTGATTAAAAGTTAATCATTTTTTACCTCCAATCCAGAAGAGTGGTCCAGGGGAGACGATTAACTAGCTTTACTGACGGAAATTGTAGGGGATAAGGGTGAAAAAAATTAGTTTTACTTTTTACTCTACAAAGGGTTGCTTCCAGCCAGTGGAATTTTTATTTGACGATTAGCAATTTTCTTTGATGGCACAACAGAGAAGGAGGAATGTTTGAGAAAAGCCTATATTAATAATGTTACGCGAGATAATTCTTTGAGAAAGTAATTACAGAATAGGTCATGGTGACCTTGCGTTAGGATAACAGCTTTAGTGTTTCAGCGGCGTTTTCATATTGTGATTGTGAATCTCATTCAGACAAAATGGCTTTCACTTCGTGCTCGCGCATGTTTTCTTCCTTCATAGAAGTGAGAGCACTTCCGGTTGGCATGTCTGAAACCTTCACCGGGGCACAGCAGAAAAAGTTGCATCAAAGAGAGGACGAAAGAAAGAACACAACGTTATTCACTTTCCAACATTTCACATGGTGCAGGATTTGTGTGGTGTTTTCTGAATAATTGCAAAACGTTTGATGACCAATTCAGGCAGATCATATCAAGTCTCACATAAAGAGTTACAAGAGGAATACGTTTGTGGAGGACCTTAAACTGTTTGACCAACGGGACTTGAATAGCAATCAAACTTTATCATTTTCCTATTTTGCCAGCTTAGTTGACATGCGCTCCTCGAATTGATAATAATTGGTGAAACGTCTTCAAAATTAACGAACTGATTTTTGACAATGAAATCTCGTTTGAAAAACAACAGCAAAGCAATGGAGTGCTGGTTCCCCCTTTTTTATCTATGTATTCATACACCATCGAGACAAACCATGATTTAGATTTCAGTCCGTGGCTGGTACGTCATGATATAATGACCCTATGTGCAACATGAAGTCAACTTTTATTGAAAAAGAAATTTATTTATTAATATAAGTGTTCAGTAAATTTAGGGGACATTTTTCTTCGAAACCAACTTGATGCAGTATTTCTTCATGTGGCATAAATATAATGCAGAACCTGTCCAATCTTAATAACTGATCCTGAATTCAAATCTAATTTTACGGTTAAACATACTGCATAAAACCTTATGAAGACGGTCATGTCAAACTACAAATTCCATCTATGGCAGTAAATGGACCCGTTGTGAATTGATTTACGTTGGAGAGACACACAGAAATCTTCTTCACGGGTTAGGAACAGAAATGTTTCCAATTGTGTCTACCAATATTTCGATGATGAAAATCACTCCATACTTTGCATTAAAGTTAGGATGTTAGAGAAAATATACCATCCACCTGATACCTGTACATGCAGTCTCCCTTACAGGATGTCCAGATAAAATAATTGGATTCGATTGTTATGAAAAAAAAGCCATTTGGATGAAATGACAAAGTATAAGACGTTGGGAGTTTTTCTAACCAAACAGCTGCCATCGTCAATGTATCAAATCTGTTTCTGGTATGTCCAAGATGTCAACGCAGCCATGCTCATAAGAAAGGATGAAGGCCAAATACAACCATTCATTAGGATATGTTGCCTCTCTTCCAGGAAGCATTGGGTCGGCACAAAGTAAGAACAATTCTTTACCCTGTTTCGATGAAAGAAATCACACGACTCCAGTAACTTTTGCTGATAGATGGGTCTACAAAGAGTAAGAGCGCATAGCATCGACTGGAGAGCATAGTTCTTGAAATTGATTTGAAATATTTGGCCAAACCAGAAACAGACTCAACTAACTTTGACAAAGAGCGCATGTTCAGAAATCTGAAATTGCAAACAGGGGCATTGATGCCTTACATTTAAGTAACATTCTCAGACCAACATCAGTTTCCCAAAATGTCCCACAATATTTCAAATTTCAGGAACAAGAAGCAGTTTCATTTGTTCCCATATGGAAGTGTGTGATATTGTCATTGGTAGAATGCACAAGCTGTCTCCCCAAATAACATGCCCCTCATATATAAGCATGACTACATTTATTGTTCGATCAAAGAACTTGGTATAAGTGACATATCAAATAATGACCCACACGAGGCCACCAAACCACCCATCAATACTTACAATTTTTGACTTGACTCTAAAGTTTGAAGACACGTCCATTCCTTTTTTGTACTGGCTTCAAAAGCTGCATAAAAATCCGTACAAAGTGGGATATATTACTCAGTCATTTAAATATACCACCAAATGTCTGTCTGAGAGATGAACCATAATCCTTAAGACAATCAAGGAAGACATTTCTTTATATTCAAAGATAGATTTGAGACAAGTGGAAATAATACTGTTTGGATTCTTTTTAACTGAACAACCGATGCGCATTTGCATGTGTTTGTGACAGGTGTGGGTAGGACACGCTCACCTTTCGCGAACACCTGGTGTCATCACTTATTCAATAGCAATACATAAACATGCTAATGATGCACTCGGAATCGTACAACAGACTCTTTCTCAGCAGATATTTATTATGATTATTGAAACGACTTTGTCGCTTTTATTTCCAACGTCAGTGACAGAAATTGTTTATAGATCTTTTGAGCAAAGTGGTCATAATGGAAAATTCTGTTTCAAATGAAATACATACAAACAACTAACAAGATGGTTTACGTTTTAATGAAGCCAGCGAGTTTTAGTCAGAAGTTGTAAAGGACAAAGCAATCGATGAAACAATATCAATTTAATTGTTCTGATCCATAAAATATCAGCTACTGATGTCAGTATCCTCAAATGTAATCACTGCACGTCCATAAAAGTCTGCAATCCTCTTCATCCGTCTCATAAATGAGGAAGGGTACAGCCATTGTAGTCTCTTCCATCAGCTATTTTTGAAATATGATTGATGAGAAGCATGATGACATTTGCTTCCGAAATTCCAAAATTGGTTTGATCCGAGAAACACAAAACCAGGACTATATAAATGAGAAGACAAACACTTAGTCGTGTCTATGGTGTTTGTAAAATCAATAATTATGGATCACGTTCGTTTGTATTATGAATCGAAACTGTGTCATATTCCAGACAAAATAAATGTACTACTTGAACAGAAAACATTAATATAACTCTTATATATTTCAATAAATAGGAAGGCCATGTGTGGCAAATGCATTTCCATGTAAATGGAACACAATTGACAAGAACAACTAGACTCGGGCAAATTGCAGTTCTAGGGTAGAATTCAAAATCACTTTGTCTGCTAACCCTATTTGACAATGTATATCAGTCTGACAGTTAATGATTATCCAAATCTCAGTTTGAATCAAATCAAACTAAACCCGTCTGATAAATCAAGACAATGAAAGATATCGAAAAAATACATTCACAGTTGTAAGATTATTCAATATTCAGTTCAATGTATGAAGATGAGTTATTATTTGACATTCACATCACATTAATTGGAGAATGAGATAAAAGAATACATCGAAAAATATATCTGGTGATATTGTAAAATAGAAAAAGTTGCTATTTTGAAAAAATATGGTACATTGGTTAGCTGCTCTGTTTATTAATTTAGCGAAAAAAGTTCAATATACTTTCTGTATTGGTCAGATAAAATCCATTACCATTTTGTTTATAAAGAAAACGTTTATATAATACTACTGGTACTACCTCAGAAAGAATATGAATTTTCTTCTCTATGTTGGCATTACTAATTCTGTAAATGATTGAATGATCCAATTTCCCAGTAGCATTTCGATCAAAGAAATAAATTGAAAGTTGTCAGTTCCGCGTTACTAAGCAAGAAATCTTCGCACAATACACTCGCAGATCGCAAATCAAATCGATCATCATTTGTTAACAAAAGCGACAAAACCCTTTCCGCATTCATAAGAAATCTCTGCCAAAAACAGGGTCGATTGTACGATTCCGACTATATCACGAGCATGTGTTTATGAATCACTATCATATACTGATGATACCAGGTGTTAGCGAAAATGTAAGCGTCTCCTGCCCCACCGGTGGCACCCATCATAAATACATGCAAAATCAAGTCAAATGTACACTTGAGAAAACACTGGAAGATGTGGTACAAGTCAAAATATTTTAACGTCGTTTGGTATGACGCGGCCGAGAATCGAACCCCCGACCTTCCGCTCTCTGGCCACATGACCCCAGATTAGTAAGTGAGTGAATGAAGATGTAACGCCTCTTTGCACAGTATGTCAATTATATGACAGCGTGTCAGATTTTATACACGATCACCTGTAAATGTCCCGAGTGTATACAGAAGTATGGAAGGTGCTCAACCCTGCACACCCGCGTATGATTCATGAATTATCTCCCTGTAGTCAGACTCACTTAGCCTGCCGGGTACCCTGGTGGTCGCCTAATTGTAGAAGGCTGCCTACACAACCAATAGTGTGCACAGCGTTTTGTTGACAACAGCGTGATGGCAGTGAACCCATTGTTATAACACAATGAAAGATATTTTGTGACGTGTTAGTATTTTAGTGATATCACGGTTTGTCAACATTTTGTAGAAGGAACAAACATCGGTAAGCATTAATCTAGAAATATAATCAGGGCGAACCGGGATTAGAACCACGATCATAGGTTTCAGGACAACTTAAGGGACACAACTCTGCACAGAGAATTGCGACACCTTAGACGACTGGGCCACCCGTGCCCCTGCTTATGAGATCAGTCGACTTTGATAATATTTAAGTTCTAGGATCCCCGAAAACAAATAAGACAAATTTAATTTCACTACCGTTTTGTTCACACCAGCGTGAAAACAATGAACGCATTGTTATAATGCAAGGTAGGATATATTGTGACGTGTTGTGATTAGATCAGTCAAGTGTGGAATCAACAATAATGTATGGAGAAAAGTAGAAAGGCAATATTGATCCTCCTTGCCGTATGAGATCGTATCTACGTTACTTTTCTCTTTAATCAATATTTGGTGCCACAGTATATGTTTCAACGTCATAAGGTCTTGTAATCTTTATATGGTTGAGAGCTTCTTCAGTAAACGTTGATGTAAAATATGTTTCATGGTCATAACTTTCCGTATTCATTAAACAAGTTGATATAAGTTGATGTTATATCTCATATATTGTCTTGTTATTACTGGAATAAACAAGGTGGGTTTATCAAGTTAACAAATGGTTTTCTGTTTTGACAACCATGATATAAGAGGGTTTGATACGATCAGTTCAATTTGCTGTATGCTGCTACTGTTTACAATACTTTACCACTCTTCTTGCTTCTCTTCCAAAGCGCACAGAATTAAACAGCATGACTCTTGAAATGGAGACTCGAGTCGGGCAAATTACAGTCACAGACAATTTAATTCAAGTCATTCAAAACCAATTTTGGTTTTCTGTATATTTGTTTTTGACAGTGACGATTACGTTCAATAAACAGCTACAATGTCCAAGTCCCCAAATGGGCTCAGTATATCAGATATTGGAGACCATTCTTAACGCCATAACCTTGGAAATCTTGGATGTAAAATTCACTGCAAAGGCTTTTTGATTATTATTAAATCATCATTAGTAGAATTTAAAATATTTTTCATCTCGACTTCATAATGTGAAAAATGAATTACGAAAACGCCATTAATTTGTATAAAGTAACCTACTCTTTTCGCCCTCTTGCAGCTGTTGGCTATGTACTACTTATATAACGAGCGTCATTGCGGGTGAAAAACTTGTCACAACGTAAATGCCAGAAAATCGATACAGATTAAGTTTGTTTTATTCACAAAGCGGCTATTACAGAAAATTAGATGTCAGATGACATAAAGTCGATGTAGGCTAAAGGCAAGGTGATTTGCGTCTTGATGATATCAAAACGATTCATTCAGAAAATGTAAATTTTATAAGTCCGACGAACTGAACATTTTTAACTCATATCAGTCTGCTCAAAGTTAATCACTACACGTCAATAAAACATTGTTACCTTTCCTACCCTCTCCTGTGTGCAACGCTGACGACGATGAGTAGACCGGTCGGTGGCCGAATTTATCTTGGACTTTTAATTCCTGACCAATTATTCTTCCATCTTTTATAAAATGGAACAGTGTCTTTCTCCCCATGGCAAGGCTATTAAAAACATGTATGTATGTTTTGGCGGAGTTACTATATTCTCTGTTTGACGTTTAACTCCATAGTATGGCTACCATATAGTTGATGTTACTTTAGCCTTTAAGTTTCTCTCTCTCAATCAGTTACAGGCACACCCCAATGGTCTACTGTCTGAACCACAGGCAGATCAACGAAGATGTGCGTGTAATGTAATACTGTTAAGAAATTACACCCGCTTCCCCCACAATCCTAAACAATAACCAAACAAATATGTGACGGTCGACGTAACGGAGGTCATGACACTTGCAAGATCAAGGTGCAAGGTCAACGGTCTATGTAATCCCAACATTCATGTTCGATCAGATTAGAGAAAGAAGGTACGAGGAGTATTCTCTGTTTTTTCCCTAAGAAGGAATTGTTGTATACATACTCTTCAACAAAAGTTCCTGTGACACCAATATTTTAGTGTATTTTTCAAACAAGTCAAGTTTGGTTTTCAGTATTGTAGTACATGTATGGAACCAAGTTACAAAAACGCAACTGCTACAGAAAAGCATGCATTCCATGCAAAAGTTGACTTTTATGCAAGCCCCATGCATTTCACTACCCAAGAATGGGTATCAAAACATGTGCGTTAACGGGATTCCATATGTATTGTTTAGCATCGTGCTGACAACAACCACTCAGAAAAACAACAAAATTACGCAATTATTCAACATTACGAAATGCCACGCCTGTCCTAAAATGAACGTCTGCGAGCCATTGGTATGCTTGAAGCAGGATCGAGTCAACGTGATGTTGCAAGACAATTTAACGTCCACAGAAACACCATTTGGTGTTTATGGCAACGTTGGCAACAGACGAATGCAGTCTGAGACCATCCTCGGAGTGGCAGGCCATACGTAACCAATAATCGACAAGACAACTGGATTCGAACAACACACCTAAGAAATCGATTCCAGCCAGCAACAGTGACTGCAAGAAGCATCACTGGCCTTCGACGAATATCTTCACAAACCGTACGTCGTCGCCTCAGATGTGCAGGGATTGTCGCCAGAAGACCCGCCAGACGTCCCATTTTGACAGGAAACCACCGTCAAGCACGTCTAAAGTGGACGGAGTGTACCGTCAATCATTGTGTCAATCATTGTGTCATGGATGAAGATCGGTTCGGGGGCGGCAGCGTTATGGTATGGGGTGGGATTACAGCAAGACAGAGGACTCGTTTGATAATGGTAGGGGGAAATCTCAATGGACAACGCTACCGCAACGAGATCATCGGCCCTGTTGTTCTACCGTCGTCATGGCCCAGGCATTACCTTTCAACATGACAACGCCCGGCCTCATATTGCTCGACTTGTTCGGTATTCTCTTAAAAAAAACCCGTGAATGTCATCCCCTGGCCGGCTCTCTCCCCGGATCTCTCACCAATCGAGCAAATGTGGGATGAGATGGATCGGCGCCTTCGACGTGAACCACGTGTTCCACAGACACTCCAGGAACTTCGAAACATGCTCCAGCAGGTATGGACAGATATCCCACAGGACTTCGTGCGACGCCTGGTCCATTCCATGAGACGAAGATGTATTGCTTGCATCGCAACCAGAGGTGGACACACATGCCATTGATTTGTAAATTTACATTTTGGCATGTTCATATTTTGTTTATGAAATCACGCATTTTCTGAAGTCAGTATGGCAAATTAAACCATTTCAACACTTACAGGAGTCTTTTTATCTGTTGCAAACCGAAATTGTTTCAGATTTGGTAAAAAACATAACACTGCATTAAATCTTATTCAATGTCACGGAAACTTTCTTTGTTCAGTATACTTTAAAAGTAAAAACAAAGATCACAGGCATATGCACCAACGTATAAATCGACTTTTCACAGGATCACATTGGTAATATATGATTTTGATTTTGTGAATAACTTAACTACACGTTGCGAAAGGGGATAATGTTCTCTAACACTGCATTGCTGTCTTACAGTTTATGGGATTCTTATGAATTCGGTCAATGGAAATATGCTGCAAGCCCGACAGCTATTCAGGTTTGTAAATCCCACTGATTTCAATTGACTTCCCGACGGAGCAAAATTTCAATCATTCAAGGCAGCTGAAAAGTTAAATTCCAATTCATTCGTCTTTGACAGTCACGCCGGAAGGAGCTGTCAGTGTAACGGTCATTGGCAACAGGATGAATGGGGGTGAGGGGTGGGACGGGGAGGGGGAGAGGAGGGGTGGAGGCAGACTGTGGGGGTGCTGGTGGAGACAGGGGGCATGAAGGGGAAGACAAAGAGAGAAAGAAGATGGCCCTTCAGGTTTTCTCCACTGAAGTAAAGTTGCTGAGTGAGCATATGTCAGTATAACTGAGACACATACACACAGGCCTGACTGCCTGTATTGATGCTGATTGTGAGACACATGATTGATATTGTAGTTACTGTCTGAGGAATTGTATGTCTTTGAACTTCGACTACAATAGGATGTCTTTTGAACTTTTCCAATATTAATCTGGTCAGTCCGTGTTGTTCATAATTCGCTTTAAAGTGATCTTGTTATGTGATTTCGTAGAACCCGTTAAGTCGGTGATGTGAAGTATGGTATTTATTCTTTTTAAATCTTTTCATATCATTATTGCATTTGACCACTTCATTACCCAACCAGCCATTGGAATAATCGAATCGGTCTGTCAGTCCACTGTCTAAACACATTGCTGATCAACCAGTGAATCCACCGACAAACAAGAAACCATATCAACCAATCAAGCAGCTAATCAATTAATAAGTCAAACGAGTGCACTGCCTCACCAGATATTTGATCAACCAATGAGTCAACCACGCTTCAGCCAGAGTCTAGCATTCCACTATCGATTCAATCATTTTATCAACCAGAGAGTCACCAAACAGCTACCCCACAATCACTCGATCAACCAATGAGGCGACCAATCTACTACTCAATCAGCCATTTGATCAACCACTGAGCCAACCATCCACTGCCCAACCAGACATTCTGCCAACGATTGACTTTACCAAACCTCCACCCAACCAATCATTTGATCAACCAGTGAGTCAACCATCCACCACCCAACCAGATATTCCGCCAACAATTGAGTTTACCAAACCTCCACCCAACCAATCATTTGATCAACCAATCAGGCAACAAATCTACTGCCAAACCAGTCACATCGTCAAGCAACGAGTCAACTAATGAACTACCTATCCAGGTAACTGATAATCAATTGAGTAAACCAATCCATTTACTAACAAGAAATCTGCTCGTTCAATCGACCAACAATCAAAACGGACATCTGGTTGAACCATTGGTAGACTCTTAGTTCAACCATCCACAAGGGACAAAGAGAGGGTAAGAACGTCGCTTAAATGATCTTCTAGTCCCCAGCTATGGACGTGTTTTACTCTCCATAAAAAGTCATATTGATCCATTTATAAACAGACAGTTCAAATGAAGTGAAAATCGAATTGATTAATACATAACAGTTCATTAACCCTCGTCTGGAAATGAAAAATCGCAGATCGATATTGCTTTCTCAAACCATGATGTGAAATCTCCAACACTTGGCCAAAGAATGCTGAAACTGTTAGAAAGGAACCGCACAAACTCTTCGGAACCATTCAGATCTGTCGGCTGTACTAATCGATAACATTTTTATCCGCCTTCGATGGACTGGTTTTGAAAAGGAAACTGTGGTATTACTGGCCAGTTCCATTAAGCATATGCTAAGAATAAAAACGGACTCTAGAGTACATAGCGTTTTTGATGTAATGGGCTTATTTCAATTCCAGTGTGACGTATGTTACTTACCCAGGTACGCTTTCCTGGTTGATATAGGAGAAAAAGCCCTCAGGAAGCCAGGATGAATTCAACTTTATACTCACACAAGCCCAACTAATTATCATTATGATGAATAATGTCACGAGGTTGTTGGATGACGGATAAAGGCATACATTCGTTTAGAATTGGATTGGTGGATGTATTTTTCTTTTAATTATATAAAACGTCGATGCCAGGGAATTACTGGTCTCGATTATCCCCCGAAACAGTTTCCGTTTGGCATAAAAGGCACAATTGTGGTAAAAATTATATGAATGGATCTCTGAAAATCAATGGTGACACCAGGTATTCGCGATAAAGGTAAGCATGTCCTACTCTACCGGCAGCACCCAACACTCACACAATTTGCATAAAGAGTAAGTGTTTGTTGCCCGACGCCGCCCAGCAGTACTTCTGCCATACGACGGCGGCCATAAACAAACCAGACAATCCAGTGACACGATAGTGCATTTATAGTAAATCCCTAGGAAATGTTGAATATACGAGTTCTCTATCTTTTTTCTCCACTATGCATGACACTCAACATGTTTATTACCTAAATTTCTCAATTACTCATTTTTTTCGTATTTTCAGTTTCACAAAAACAATTCTAAATCCTGAACATGAATACACAGACCATGAGACTATGAGGTGCCATGTAATATATTAATTTGGTTGGTTGGTTTGTTGTTTAACGCTGCACTCAGCAACATTCCAGCTATATGACGGCGGTCTGTAAATAATCGAGTCTGGACCAGACAATCCAGTGATTAATATCATGAGCATCGATCGACGCAATTGGGATCGATGACATGCATCAACAAAGTCAGCGAGCCTGACCACCCGATCCCGTTAGTCGCCTTTTACGACAAGCATAGTCGCCTTTTACGGCAAGCATGGGTTGCTGAAGATCTATTCTACCCCGGATCTTCACGGGTCGTAATATATTAATTAACACATGCAGCAAGTACTGACTTTAGATAACACCAACTCAAGGTCAAGAACGATAACACTCTACATGACTAGCACGATCAATAAAACCTTCTGGCTTTGTCCATGAATTGCCTCCTACTCCCTACATGGCTGATCTTAACACATCACGTTACAGTCTACAGATGATAACGCTGTGCCCATACTCCTTACACCGTCACATCAGTGCGTGGAGTCCCAACTCGGTGAGGCAGGACTGTTTGTGACACCCTTACCATATCCTGGGGCTAGAAAATGTATGTTGTGTAGTAACGTTTGAACAACAAGGACCCTGCACCCGGAGGGAGGAACATCCTTAATCCAATTTTGTCCCAGTTTTTTATTCACAATTCCGCATTTAATACAGATTATATTGCTTTTTGCAAAACTATTATTGTGACAAAGGGAGATAACCATTAATGTTGCTGAATTATTGGATTCGATCGCACTTCGTTTGAGTGAGATTTGTTCAGCTTTTAATACTTTGAAGAAATAGTTTCACATTCAGGGTTTTCTACGCATGGTCACTTGCTAACGAAGGATCAAATTAAATGGAACCTTTTTCTGTCAGTTTGATGTTAGGATTTACTGTGATTTTTCAACTGAATTACGTGTGTGTTTTGCCACTGATTGTTGCCAACAATGATAAGTGGAAGTTCATTTTGGAACTCTCAGTTGATTTTACGGGTTGTGGAGATGAGCTGTGGGGAACTGATTCACTTCATCTTATTTTATTGATTAACTTCTTGGGAATAGGATCAAGGGTTACACAGACAACTGGACTGTTATGTGACAGACAGAAAAAGTAACTGAGAAAGCAGCAGAATTCTCAAAACAGTATCCCACCACCAGTATCCTTGATCCTATGTGTGTGTTTGTTGTTTAACGCCGCACTCAGCAATGTTCTAGCTACATGACGGTGGTCTGTAAATAATCGAGTCTGGAACCGAAAAACCAGTGATTGACATCATGAGCATCGATCTACGCAATTCGAGTACGATGACATGCATCAATAAAACGAAACCTGACCACCCGATCCCGTCATTCACCCGGAATTGCAAAAGACCATTCCTATCCTGGAATCTTCACGGAACGACTAATCTTTAAATATATCAGCAGTTCACAAGAGATTTAAAGTGTCAATATAATTACGGGGCGGTGGGGTAGACTAGTGGTTAAAGCGTTCGCTCGTCATGCTGAAGACCTGGGTTCGATTCCCCACATGGGTACAATGTGTGAAGCCCATTTCTGGTGTACCCCGCCGTGATGTTGCTGAAATATTGCGAAAAGCGGCGGAAAATCCAACTCACCCACTCACTCACTCAGTAGAATTACTACGTGTAAGTTGTATTTGTCGAACAATTACAAACATGTATTGAAAAATGGCACGCTAAAGAAGGATTTTCCAATGAAGACAGACAAATGCTCAAAGACTTCTTTGGGTAACTGGAACTTGGTCCAGTGGATAGACCGTCTGTCTGCGGTTGGTCGGTAACTTGATCATCTGTCTGCGTCATACCAAAAAGATATAGATGGTGTTTGCTGTTACCCTGCCTGGCACTCGGCATTATGTCTATAAAACGAGTTGGAGCCATCATAATATGTCTAAACTGAGGACTTGTACAAGCAGCCACACACACGTCTCTGTTTTACTGTAATAATCTTCAACGCGACGTGAACGCTTTCCTTAATCATGAGAAACCATAAGAGTTCATTATACAATTCCGACTATATCATTAGCTAGAGTTTAATGATACCAGTGGATCGCGAGAAGGTGAGAACATCCTGCCCCACTAGTGGTGCTCGTCACAAACACACGCACAGTCAAGTTCAGTTTTCATTTGTACAAGCACAGGAACCTCTTGTAAAAGTCAAAATAAGGACTTGCATCGGACATCGTTGTGGTCACTGACGCGTCAATTTGGAAATTTGGCCCACATGCCCACCATACTATTTTTTGAAAGCTTCACTGAGGCCATGAATGCTGTATCCCTGATCAAACAACTTTTGAGCAAGCGTCATATGATTGGACCACGTCATACGTGTCCAAACTCATTTTGCTTTCTCGATAGCTTGCAAAGTCATTACAAAATGAAAATGATGTGTCAGCAGGGACATCTTGACAGGTGATTAAGAAAATCTGGCCTGTGTGACCTGACAGCTATTATTGTCTTCGACGGTGCAGATAAGAACATATGAGTGGATTTTCAAATAATAGAAATTGCTTTTCTTTAATCAGTAATACGTTTCTAATAAAATTGATTAGTTCATTTCAGCATGGTACTAATAAGCTGTATTGTTGGAATTATATTTTCGATATTCGAAATTCGATATTTTGGAAACCAATAATTATGAAAGCATTATGACCAGATGTTATGTTTGACAAATTTAGGATTCCAACATATTTCACGTCATTTATAGGCGCGGTGGGGTAGCCTAGTGGTTAAAGCGTTCGCTCGTCACGCCGAAGACCCGGATTCGATTCCTGACACGGGTACAATGTGTGAAGCCCATTTCTGGTGTCGATTGCTGGAATATTGCTGAAAGCGGCGTAAAACCAAACTCACTCACTCACGTCATTTATAAATAAGTGAGTACAGTTAACGATCATAAGAATCCATGTGCCTGTACGACTAGAGGGATGAGTTCCCATGTACTCTACATGTCGAGTAATATACCGCGATCTCCAGTCTACATTTTTCAATCGCTTAGGTAGACCATGTACATTTTAGTCAAAATGTACGGTAATACACATGTTGTTTGCAAGTTAGCTTTTCAATCAAGATTTCGCCATCAAATGTATGGTTATGGCCTTAGAGAAATTGAATCGTAGACATATAGATGAACTTTGTAAATATGAGACTTCGTCTGTCATCATGATGTCCTCATACCATGACTCACACATGGAGCGTGTACACATCCTTCCTCACTGGCACTTTATTAACGCAATTTGTATGAGAGGCGGATACGACTGGTAGAGCTGGAAATACCAGTTGGTAGAGCTTCCCTTTTCTAAAACACATGGTGTCATCGCTGATTTTCAGCGATCCATCCGTATAATTCTCATCCCTAGTTTGCCTTTTAAACATAGATATCCAGGTCTATTTATTTACTGGCGTTTATGTTTTAAAGATCGACAATCCTTTTAAAGCTACATTAATGGAAATGTAGCAAGCATCATAACGCGAAGCTTCACGTGCCTCTGAACTTGGTAACCTTCTGATTGATCACGTAAACTGTTCAACTGGAACTCCTTCAAACATGATACTTCTCTATTGCCAATGCAAACAAATACAGACACGCTTATGTCATGAATGTTAAGGATATTGCCCCAAGAATAAACATTAAATTTTAACCTCAGATTTCAATCGCAAACGAGTAAATTGGGCACTTACCACACGTGCCTTGAAATGGCAGCATCATTTTATGGTAATGTAAAATCGACAGCATGTTTAAAACACTCGTTGCAAACACAGTAACGATAGACTTTGGAATTTATCGGTTACAGCGTTTAAAACATTTCGTGAAATTGTTACTTTGAATAGACTTTGTAGAAGTGCCAGTACATCAAAGTGAGCGCCCTGATGTGTTATGTTGGTGCCCGTCTAGGTTTAAGTGCATTTTAATCATGCTCGCGCTTCGTCACAAAAAAACCCATCATGATTATTTACAGCAAAAAGTGTAAGTGACTTCTAGTTTGTGGCGATTTGAGATGCCAAGACGGCAATTTTATATGAGGTTGTCACCTATGAGGTGAACGGACAGTTAAATATCCGAGTTCATAAGTCACATAAATCGCTGAAATATCCCCACTTTAAATTAAGTAGGCCTTGCTCATTCCTACATTTATAACAAATGTATATGACACAAAATAACCCATGTTCCCGATGGTTACTTTTTGCAACTATGTTAGTAACGACCGATGAACATAAGAAATCATCACCAATAACAGTACATTGTATATCGGTTGTTATTTTTATATTCAGATTACATATTGCACAGTATAGGGAGTTAGGACGGGGATGCAGATGGAGTCTGGATGTTAACAGGAGACAGAGATTGTATGGGGGTGTTAACAGGAGACAGAGATTGTGTAGGGGTGTTAACAGGAGACAGAGATTTATGGAGATGTTAACAGTGACAGAGAGTGTTTTGGGGTGTTAACAGGAGACAGAGATTATATAGGGTGTTAACAGGAGACAGAGATTGTTTTGGGGTGTTAACAGGAGACAGAGATTGTTTTGGGGTGTTAACAGGAAACAGAGATTGTTTTGGGGTGTTAACAGGAGACAGAGATTGTTTTGGGTTGTTAACAGGAGACAGAGATTGTTTTGGGGTGTTAACAGGAGACAGAGATTGTATAGGGTGTTAACAGTAGACAGAGATTTTATAGGGTGTTAACAGGAGACAGAGATTGTTTTGGGGTGTTAACAGAAGACAGAGATTTTTTTTGGGTGTTAACAGGAGACAAAGATTTTATAGGGTGTTAACAGGAGACAGAGATTGCATAGGGTGATAACTTGAGACAGAGATTGAATAAGATGTTAATCGGGAAACAGAGATTGTACAGGGTGTTGACAGGAGACAGAGATTGAATAGGAGACATGCCTCGCCCAATATTTCTCTGCTAACCTAATATGAAACAGCATACGGCAATAAGACATCATAACTGATAATATGCCCTTCTGGTTTTGTTCATAAATTGCCTTCCATTCCACACCCGAGTGAGCTAAACACAACACGCCACAATCTACGCAGGTATCATATAGTAACAATTTGTTCATATTCCTTACACCATCAAACCAATGTATTTCAAATCGACCCGAATAAGCCAGGCAGTGGGGTGACCGAGTTTGCAATTTTCCGTGGGCAGGTGCTTGTTATTGTGTTAACAACTGAACCAGTGACAAACCCGTGTAATTAAATAGGGGAGTTATTCTTCCTGTTTGAAGATCAGAATTGCCTGATGTTGTAACACTATGTGTTATTGGCAAAAGGGGGACAACAAGTGAATGTCGTGAATAACTGGATTGGATGACGCTTGGTTTGAGTCAGATTTGTTTTAATACTTTGAGAAAATAGCTCTACTTTTAGGGGTTTCGCCTTATGGTGACTTGCCCTTTTCTTCCGGTTTGATGTTGGAGTTTAATATGATTTTGACAACTGAATGTACGGCGCACATGTGTGTTTTTGCGAATGAGTTTTGCCAGCAGTAATAATTGGAGGTTGATTTTCTATTTCTCAGTTGATTTTAGGAGGCATGTTGGGCTTAGCTATCCAGAATTGATATCGTTTCATTCTATTCCCCTGAACTTGTTACAGGGAAATGGAATGAAGCAATTATTTACGGAATTTCTAATACGGGCACAAATGTTCTTTGAGCGCCAGTACCAGTCGTATTATGAAAGCAATTGAATTATCAAATGATCTGATCACCACAACCGTTGATTCTGGACTTCGTTAGGTCGTTATCCTTGTTCGACATTGAAGTAGACGCTTTTCAAGTGAATCAATTCCAGGCTTTTCTGAATGAAATACGATGGTTTGGGCGCTTCTCACAATTTTTCATCCAGTTCAACCGCAATTATAGGAAAATGGTACATGGGAGGAGTATTTTGCTTTGAAAACAAACTTTTGACTACTTAAAATATCCAATATTATGAAATACATGTAATTTGTGTATTCCCTTGTTGAGGTCGAATATGACTGAAGACTATCACACATCTTGGAATAATACCATCGGGAAGAACCAAAAGAGGGTTACTGGCCATTTTATACCGTCAAATATGATTTCGTTAAACAGTCGAACTTTTGTGCAAACTTTCTTCTGAAAAACGTTCAAGATTACATTGTTATCCTTTAAAACGAACAAATCCCCAACTATTGAGAATAGTCTTCTGTGACTCACTCTCACAAGGTGAATTTATTTCTATTATTTAAACAAAATCAGTAAATGAACTATCGTGTCACTGGCTTTTCTGGTTTATCGATCACTTGATTGTGGGCTTTGTTTACAGGCCACCGTCAGGCGATAAATACTTTTTTTAATGAAAATTGTGACAATTGCGGGTGCAACCGCTAGGGGAGGACATGCTTACCCTTTTCGAGAACACATGGTGTCATCACTGATTATCAGTAGTTCATTCATATTATGGAATATGGAAATGGAATCTGTTTAGACTGTTTATTCTCTTGAGAACATTGACAACCTATATTTGGCAATATACTACCTTCGGCGCTCTGTAAATTATCGTGTCTGGACCAGATAATCCAGTGATTGATGTGAGCAATTCGGATGGCTTTCAATAATTATATCACAAGGCGTTCTCTTGGTTTTATATTCATTGCTTATACACCATAAGAAAAACATAATCATAATTGAATAATGATAATAATAAAGCGACCCAGACCCAATAGAAACCTCTGCTTAAAGAGTCAATAGCACGATTCCGACTATATCATGGGCATGTGTTTATGAATCACTATCACAAACTAGTAGTGATGATACCTGGGTATCCTGCCCCCCCCGGTGGCATCCGTCACAAACACATGCAAAGGCAAGTCGATTGTTCACCTTTACAAAGACGAGAACATGTGGTGCAAGTCAAAATAGGGAATTGCTGCAAAGTAATGGCTGACGCGCGACAACATCGATCGCAACTTCAATCTTTTAACAAGTTCAGGGAACGGTTAGGACGTTGTTAGTAGTGTGTGAGAATGAACATGCATAAATTTGACTAAAAACATCCTACATTCTGAACTGTCATGCTCTTTTGAACATGTAGGGAGTGAATTTTCAATCTACTTTAAAATTAAATGCATATAAACTACATTTGATGTCACGGTTAAAGCGTTTGAAGACATATTGACACTATTTCTGACACCGATGCGTCAAATTTGAAAATGTCTTTCACATTGAAGACCGACATGACACAATAATCTTTATATGAGGGTGCAAAGAACACTCGAATGTGCTAAGTCAAATATTGACAACTGGGATTTGCACCGACGACCAGTGAATCCTCGCAGCTAAATATAATGGACGACACTCAAGGAAGTGAGATACCACCGTCCAGCCTGCAGATAGATGTCAACATGGAAAACAAACAACGTTCCCCTCTCATGATCATCCTACATTCTGCACACACACACACACACACACACACACACACACACACACACACACTAACACACACACAACCATACACACAAACACACACAACCACACACACAAACACACACAAACGCACAAACACACACACACACACACACACACACACACACACACACACACACACACACACACACACACACACACACACACACACACAAACACATACATACACACAAACACACACACGGAAACACACACATACAAACGCACAAACACTCACACACACACACAAACAAACACACACACAAACACACACACACACACACATACAAACATACACCCCAACCACACACACACACACACACACACCCCCCCCCCCAACACACACACATATACATAGATATAGATATATCAATATCAAATTCTCGAAGACTTTCTTCATATATGTCCTAAGAACTTTAATGGATTCGTTGTACCATGTTGCATTTGGTTGTATTAATGCACTTTCGAATTGGCTGTTGTCACAAATTGACTCGAGTTGATGTTTTGTGAAAAATGTTCCCGCAATTGTCTGTACAAAGTAGTTGCTCCTAGCAGTGACAGGATCCGTTAATCGCCGTCTCGAGCATGAGATTCACCCTGGATGATGTTCCTAAGTTTATTAGAACCATTCTCGAGGGTTTCACTGGAATGGGTAACGGGTAAGAGCTGCAGGCATCACTCTGGATTTGACTCCTGTGACACCCTGGGATAGAATTGACATACTGTTTGAAGTGGCGACAAAACAGAAAACACTCACTCAGTCAAATATTTTAAAAGAAAGTTCAATGCTGTATATTAGATATACAGTAATTATCAACGTGTTTCAACACACACGTGCATGAACGTCGCTAGATAAGTGCAGTTTTGAACGCGACGTAAAACCCCATTTTACCTCACCTCACCTCACACCGTGCTTTTTTCAGATGAACAATTAACTTGCTTTTGCATGTGTTTGTGACGAGTGCCACTGGTGGGGCGGTATATGCTCACCGTTTCGAGAACACCTGGTATCATCACTAATAAATAGTGATTCATAAACACATGCTCATTGACATAGTCGGAATCATACAATCGACTCTGCTGTTAGCGGAGATTTCTTATGAATATGGAAATGTTTTTTTAATTAGACATCAGTGAGTCAGCCTTCTCTTCCAACTGTAGACTGCCAGCATTTCAGTTTGATCAGGGCATGTCAAATTATTGTGGAAGTAAAGCCAATTTACACAAGTAAGATTAAATAACGCCACTGGGACACATATAACAATAATATCCGAACTAATTCGATATGTAGATCAGCGTTAATGTTTTACTGAGATATAAAATCGGATTCGGTTTGTCTGGATAATGCAATTAGTCCTTTAAAAGAACAACATTGTTCAATAACAGATGTAGAATTAACATAATATTAATTTGAATGTGAATCATGGAGGTGATGACACAAAAGAGTGATATTATACTTCATGAAATATGTAAGTTGTACAGTGAAAATAGATTGTGTCTGAAAGACAAACACTAATTTGACTGTATTCCTCCCTGGGTGGTCAGTCTTTGCAAAGACATATAGTTTTGATGTGTAGTTTGTTACAGTAATTGAAGGGAGATACATCAATCTCCTTTATAAATGGCCACTTGTCGGACAGAATAAATAATTTTCATCGAGAGCGGAGGCTTGAATTAAAGGTATCCACCGAGCGCTCACTACAAGCGGATGGAGGAAACTGAGTGTCACAATGCGAAGCTTCATGTTCTTCATGTGCTTCTTTTGTATTTTTTTCAAAAACTGTTCAATTGGTACTCCGTCGTTCATGACACGACATTCCCATTACCAGTGCAAACAAATACAGACAAACCTAAGTCATGATGGATAAGGATATTGCCCGAAATTTTACATTAAAATTGAAAACTCAGATTTCAATCCCGAAGAGTCAGTTGGGCACTTACCATACGTGCCTTGAAATGACAGCACCCTTTTATGGTAATGTAAAATCGACAGCGTGTTTGAAAACGCTCGTTGCAAACAGAGTAACGCTTGACTTTGGAATTTATCAGTTAGAGCTTTTAAAACATTCCTTGAAAGTGTCAGCTTGAATAAACTCCGTAGACGTGTAAGTACATTAAAGCTAACGCCCTGGTGTTTTATTTTGGTGCCCGTCTGGGATTTAGGTAATTTTTAATCATGTTCGTGCTCGATCAGAATAACATCATGATTACAGGCAGGAAATGTTGTAAAGAAACATGTAAGTGATTTCTAGTTCTCGGCGATTTCAGATGCCAAACCGGGATTTTAGTATGAGGTTGTCCCCTTTGAGGTTAACGGACAGTTATATATCCGAGTTCTCAAGTCACATAATTGGGCAAAACACCATCCCCGTGTTAATTAAGTAGGCCTTGTTCATTCTTACTTGTTTAACATGTATAACTTATTTTTAGACACAACATTTCCTTTGTCCCTGATAGTAACTGTTTGCCATTGTTGAACATAACAGTTCATCGTATCCAGTAATAACATGTCTTTTGTTACTTGAAGGTTAAAGTTGGGTTTAATGATGGGTATTTTTGTTGACGAGAGGAGAACTGTACAAGGTTTTTAACATGACACAGAGATTGTATATGGATGATAACAGGTCACAGAGAATGAATGAGTATGTTAACAGTTCATTAAAGATTTCCCCTAAACCACTTAGGGTTATCATATTTGGTTGAAATTTCACATGTGTAATGATACATGTATCTATGGGTAATGTCTGAATTTGCAGCACCGAACTATTAATTTTACCACTTTTACAGGTGTTTTGATCGAGTAGGGTGTGACAATGGAGCCAGTAGAATACCGAGCAGTGATTAGGTTTTTATATTTGAAAGGTCGCACACCAAAACAAACTTTCGATGAAATGAAAGCAACTTATGGGGAAGATGCCCCATCATATGACGTTGTTAAACACTGGCATCGCCAGTTCAAGTGTGGTCGAACATCTGTGGAAACAGCTGCCATTTCTGGTCGCCCCCATTCAGCTATCCATCAAGTGGAGACCGCCATTTTGGCAGACCGACGTATAACTGTTCGCCAGTTAGCACAAGATGTCAAGATCAGTGTAGGGTCTGTGGAAAAAAATCAACCATGACAATTTGAACATGCATAAGGTGTCTGCACGATGGATTCCCAGGTTGCTCACACCTTTCCAAAAGCAGGAACGAGTCAATTGCTCAAAGGATCTTTTGGACATGTGCCCCCCCAAAACAGGCAAACTTTTTTGACAGACTTATCACACAGGATGAAACATGGGTCCATCACTATGATCCTGAGACTAAAGTTCAGTGGATGCAATGGAAGCATGTAGAGTCACCACCCCCAAAGAAGGCACGTGTCCGACCCTCTGCAGTCAAGGTCATGCTCACGGTGTTTTGGGACCAGCAATGGGGTAGTGATGATGGATTTCTTGGCAAAGGGTACGACAATTACAGGAGCTTATTATGCTTCACTGCTGCGGAAATTGCGGGACGCTATCAAGCTTAAGGGGCGTGGCATGCTGACCAAGGGTGTCCGTCTCCTTCAAGACAATGCTCCAGTGCACAACTCTCATGTTGCCCAGACAGAAGCGCGGTCCTGTGGCTATGAAATCCTCCCAAATCCTCCTTAATCTCCTGACCTTGCACCATCTGACTTCAACCTCTTTCCAACCATGAAGTCATTTTTGAAGGGAAAACGTTTCACAGATGATGAAACACTGATTTCTGAAGTCAAGTCCTGGTTTGAGACGCAAAATGAGGGCTTTTACAAGCGAGGTCTCCATAGTGGCATAAAACGATGGGAGAAGTGTGTAACTCTTGGTGGTTCCTATTTGGAGAAAGACTAATGCCTATGCCAAGTTTCATTCCACTAGGTCCATCGGAAGTGGGTCAAGGGAAATCTTTAATGAACACCCCTCGTAACTTATTTTAAGAAACAACATGTCCTTTGTCCCTGATGGTAACAGTTCATCATATCCGGTAATAGCATGTCTTTTGTTACTTGAAGGTTTAAGTTGGGTTTAATGATGGGTATTTTTGCGAGAGAGGAGAATTGTACAATGTTTTTAACATGACACAGAGATTGTTTATGGATGATAACAGGTCACAGAGAATGAATGAGTATGTTAACAGTATGTCAGCAAAGAGACAGTAATGGTAGAGTGATGTCAGCAAGGAGACGGGTATCGTATATGGATGTTCAAAATGGGACGGAGATCGCATATGGATGTTCACAATGAGACAGGGATTGTATATGGATGTCAACAAAGACAGGAAGATATAATGGATGTTTCCAATAACACGAAAGTTGTATATTGATGTTAACCATAGGGTTAATGAGGGTTGAAGACAGAAGAAGACAGTTTGGGAGAGGACTTACATTCAATATTTCATATAACTTAATGTAGAATTTGGTTTATATTTCGAATCTCGATTGCACCTCAAAAATTGTGAAATGTGGTCAGCTGACTGGAGCTGCTGGACTATTGCTCGACAAAACGTTGACTATTGGAAAGTTGAAATCATATTGTCGTGTAAACATTCTTTTCTCAGGTGGTTGTCATGGCAGGCGGTTTTACTGGCGTCTTTTATTTCTTGCTCATGTGGGTAAATCAGTTGAATGGATTGGCTGTTTGACCATTCTTGAACGAAATCACATCATACATCAATATACATGAAGCTTACAGAAATTCTTGGGCAGATTTCTGTGATTCGATTTCGAATTCGCCGAATAGAATTTCCGACATATATGTTGTCATTAAAGTGATAATAGTACACATGATGATATAGATGGGAGGTGTCCATGGGGACTCGGGTCAGAATAGATTCCCAGCACCCTATTGCTTGTCGGAGGGGGCGACACTATTGGATCTGATACTCAGGCTCAGTAACATGGATGACATGGAACTATGTTCCTAATATCAGCCACTGAATTGTCTGGACCAGAATGCATTATTTCCGAAACACAGTCATGCAGCTGAGATAGTGCTAAATGCTGCGTAAAAGAAACAAAAAAACCTAACTCCCGGAATACAACTCCTTCACTCACTGACTTATGGCTAATCACAGCTTTAATATACAGGCATAATCAGAAGTAGTTTTGCTTTAAAACGCATTTAAAACTAATTGCATCACGATCGAGTATGACTGTCGTTTTTTGATAGGTACCACATGGAGCTCTGTTGGCGGTCTCAAATTGGTCATTGCGGAATGACAATGGCATACAGTCATGACCTTCATTATCCCGTTGAAAGGGAACATACTCGCCTCTTTACAGTTGGCTCTCCTTCACAAACTGGAGCTCGATTCGCGGCCGCAACATGGTCATTGCAGAAACAGAAAGGCAATAAATCACTTTATACATCAGCGATTTCATAACAAGCACCAAACCATATACAGACTACAAGAACAATTTATGGCCATGAAACAAACACACTTGCAGCAAATATTGACTTAAGATGGTAACACTTTTGGGACGAGTACGATAAGACGTGCATGGTTAGAAGGATCAATATGCCCTTCTGGATTTATTCATAAATTGCCTTCCATTCCACACCTGAGTGATCAAAACACAACACGCCACAATCTACGCAGGCATCCTTTGATACAAATTTGTTCATACGCCTTACACCATCCAACCAATGTATTTCAAATCGACCCGAATAAGTCTGGCACTGTTGTGAGCCATTTTGCCATATCCTTGGGCAGGTGCTTGTAATTATGTTAACAATTGAACCAAAAGAAAACCCGTGTAGTTGAATGGGGAATTATCCAAATATTCTTCCTGACAATTCTGTTTTGAAGGTCAGGCTTGATTGATGCTGTAATGCTATGTGTTTATTGGCAAAGGGGGATAAGAAGTGAATGTCGTGAATAACTGGATTGGATGACGCTTGGTTTGAGTCAGATTTGTTTTAATACTTAGAGAAAATAGCTCGACTTTTAGGGGTTTCGGCTTCTGGTGACTTGCCACCGAAGGATCAAATCAAATGGAGCCCTCTTCTTCCGGTTTGATGTTGGAGTTTATTATGATTTTGTCAACTGAATGTACGGCGCACATGTGTGTTTTTGCCAATGAGTTTTGCCAACAGTAATAATTGGAGGTTGATTTTCTATTTCTCAGTTGATTTTAGGAGGCTTTTGGGCTTGAGTATGCAGAACTGATATCACTTCATTTTCTTTCTCTGATCGAATTGTGGACTTGTTACAGGGAAATGGAATGAAGCAATCATTCGCGGAATTTCTAAAACGGGCACTAAATGTTGTTTGAGCGCCAGTACAAGTCCTATTATGAAAGCAATTGAATTATCAACTTATCTCATTCACCACAACTGTTGAATCTTGACTTCGTAAGGTCGTTATCCTTGTTCGAAAATGTAATAGACACTTTGCAAGTAAATCAATTTCACAACAGGTCTTTTCTGAATGAAATACGATGGTATTGGCACTTCTCACAAAACATATATTGAATCCACTTCAACCGTAATTATCGAAAAAAAGCACAATAAAGAAGGACTTTGCCTTGTAAACAAACTTTTGACTACATTTTACATTCAATATTGTTAATCACATGCATGTATTCTGTGTAGTCTTTGTTTTGGCCGATTATGATTGGAGACTATCACACATCTTAAATACCATTTGGCAGAAATCGTAATAGGATTTGTGGACATTTCTTACCGTCAAGTATGATTTCGTTATACAGTCGTAAAACTTTGTGCACAATTTCTTCTGAAAACTTTCAAGATTACTTTGTTATTCTTTAAAACGGACAAAACCCCAAAGATTGAGAATAGCATTTTTTGACTCACTCTCACAAGGTGCATTTGACGATTTGTTCTGTTATCTGCCTCAACTAAGTTCTTTTACGATTTTACCTTTGAGATTTTCAATAGGAATTTGCTATTTTTAAAATTTTAATCAAATATCAAATACTACTTAGTCATTTTCCATATGAAGTCAAACTTACTCATAACTTACTTGTAGGGCATAAATTGTTCCTTCCACTCGGTGTTTGTTCAGGTGAACAATTGACTTGCCTTGTAATGTTTTGTGACGGGTTTGTGACGGGTGTCCCCAGTGGGTTAGGATTTGCTCACATTTTAGGACACACCAAATATTATCACAATCTGATAGTGATATCATATATGCGAATTGTACAATATACATTTTGTAGCAGAGATTTCACAGTAGATGTTCATTCCACAGAAGGATTTCTTTGCTTATATTTTGTTGTGTATGTGCATCTTGAAAGAGAAGCAATGAACCATCAGCCTGCTTTCCTCCAATCACAATCTTCGACACATAGATATGCCAGTGGATAATTTTTCATTCGTTTGTTTGGCTAATCCTATAAACCTGTTTCAGATAATCAGTTATTTGTGTGTAGATGAATTTTACTTGTTTATTATTTAACGCCGCAGCAGTACCATTGCAGCTACATGACGGTGGTCTGTAAATAATCGAGTCTGGTCCAGATAATCAAGCGATTGGTATTGTGAACAATGGTACGTTGACACGTCATCAACCAAGTCACCCGATCAATCAGGTCGCCTCTTGTGGCCATCATTCTAGGTTGCTAGGGATCACCCGGAATCCTCACGGATAACGCTCATTTAACATCACAAAGTATTTCATGTGAGATATAAAAGACACCTTGAGTGAGTTAATAAGTGAGTGACTTGCAGTGATCTCCACAGTTCTTTAGTTATATGAAGTTGTGTCACTTCCCCTCGTGACCGTCACATTTTCAGTTTGATGTGGTTACATTGAGCCAATGGGTTGTACTTGGTAGCTTTCTTATTGATTTCTTGACTCTCTAAGTGAGTATCCCGCCATACGCTTGTTAGCTCGAGACATGATTTCTCCATCATCCACACTAACGAATAAAGAAGTCATGAGGGATGAGGACATTGGCCAACGATTGACTTAAACTTAAAAACGTTTGATTTCAAGTTTGGCATATTCGAGCATAAAACCGCTTCCTTTTATCATAACATAAAAAACCTAGTTGTTTTAAATGTTTTCTACAAACATCGAAAAGAATTTATGTGGACACTGCAATCTTGCATAAACTTCTTCTAAATATTGTTACTTTAAAGGCACTGTTATTCTTTGTAGCTGGTATTTCTGTGGAGTGAAGTGCTTTGAAGATTTATTCTACTGATATGTATATATCAAATTCACGGACATGCGTCCTTTTGTTATTATGAGCGCTCGAAGTAAGAACTAATGATGTCGTTGCACTAGATGCCATGAGGTTGTACTGGGGATTCTTAAACGAACTGGCTGTTGTATATTTATGATCACAGATTGACTCGTTAACTTAAATAGTAAATCCCGATTCGTACACGCACGGGTATATAAACTGAAATACAGGTCGAAGTGACGAAGCAGAAAACACTTACTCGGTATTCTCAAAAATGTTTTAGCTATCAATAAATGTAATCTGTTTTAGAAATGGTCCCTTGTCTGTCGGACAATATCCGCAGGAATAATAGTCATTGAGGGCACAGACTTGATTGGCGCAAACTACAAGGACAGAAGAGAGACGCCAGTTCAAGGTGGCAAATGAACGCTGAAAGCGCTACTTAATCCCCCCCCCCCACCCCCACCCCCAAAGAAAATTAGGCACATATGATTTTGGGTATTTTTACCGTGCCCCGGGGAGGCGTTCATCTTCGTGCCTTGTACAGCCATATTGATGACACGGTTTTAAGAGGCTTTTTAAATTGGAATTCCCTGATGGGATAAACGATTCATTTCAACCTCTGAGTTTATGCCAATAAAATCGACACAACGATATCCATAAGCATACGAAATCGCTTCTGCGATTGAACGATTCAGTCTATATCATAAGATGTGTTTTTAAAGCACTGCCAAATAGAAATGATACCAGGTGTTCGCGAAAAGGGAATAGTTTTGCATACAGATGCGTCAAATTTGGAAATAACATCTACATGTCTACCATAAAACATTTGGCAAAGATAACATTTTGTCAACACATGAGCCCTTGATATGGTTTTACTAATAGACAATTACTACAGATATATTCACACCAGTTTCTACCGCCAGTAATATAACTTATATATATGAACATATCCGACAATCCTCATAGCAATATCCAAAATATTGTTTTACCTCTAAAGCATTGCTCCACACACGGGCACCTGGTGTCATCTCTGATTGTCCGTGATCCACTTATATGTTTCTTCGCTATTTTGCCTCTTACGCCCTAAGGAATCTGTGAGATAATCTAGTTTGTTTATTCTCCTGCTTTGACGCTATATTCTACAGACCTTGTGAGCCAACATTATGCGCGCCTTGTGGGCTAAACATGATCTTGTTTCCGGAGAAAATATTGAAATAATATATTTTTGTTGTTGAAAGTATACTTACCCTGACAGGGTAAAATACAATAACTTAATTTTTTCACTGGAGTGAGTGAGTAGGTGTTGGGTCTTAAGCCGCGTTGTGCCTTTGTAATCTATTCTTTTATTTCGACAATTCTACGAATGTTACATCCATATCATGGTTGTTGCTACAATTTTGCCAAATAGTTTTATGCACACGTATGACTGTATATCATAAATCGAATTAAGAACCACAGGACACAGAAAAGACAATAAATAAAATCACAAGTTAAAAAAACAATGCTCTAAAAGAAAACCTAGAGAGTAGCTAGAATCCATCTTTTACAAGATGCCAAAGCGGTCCTTGACCGTTTACCATTTGTTTAGAACAGCCCATGCCAACTCAGGAAACAAGCATCGAGTCACAATATCTGTCATTAAGAGTGAAAAAGTTATGAAAACATCCATTTCCGTTTTCTTCGCCACGCAAGTTTTGATTCACACCGAGAAGCTATTCTAGTCGATAAACTTAATGTTCGATGAAAGGCGTAGGAGGAATGATTTTGCAAAGGTTGATATCAAAGAGGAAAAGGTCTGACGATAATTTAAATATTTTTGCAAATTCTCGGGCTGACCTGTACAAACGTTCACCTCCATTGCAGACGAATAAAAGTCGCGAAGCCCCAGTTAGAATTTGTCTACAGCAACCCTTGCTTGCCGTAAGATGCGATTATGCTTGTTGTAAGAGGCGACTAATGGAATCGAGTGGTCAGGCTCGCTGGCTTGGTTGATATGCATGTCATCGTATCCCAATTGCGTGGATCGACGCTTATTATGTCAATCACTGGATTGTCTGATTTACAGACCGCCGTCATATGGCTGAAATATTACCGAGAGAGACATTAAACAACAAACAAACATTCAAACGCGACGGTGAAAAAGAAGAACATGCAATGACTTGTAATCTCAGCCCACTTGCAGTATGTATGTGACAAGTTCAAGAAGCTGTGATATATTATTCACTTTGTCCATACCAATACTTCTTTGGATTGAACAACGTTTCCCCCGTGATGATCCCAGCAACCTATAATGTACGTAAGGGTGACCAACTGGATCAGCTGGTCAGACTCGGTGACTTAGTTGATGGCGTGTTATCGTACCCCGACAGTTACAGTATCAATCACTGGGTTGTCTGGTCGAGACTCGATTATATATGGGCAGCCGTTGTGTAGCTGGAATATTGCTGTGGCGTTAAGCAAACAATGTTTGAAAGGACTAAAGAAAAAGGAATCACGTTACGATTGAACATCAACCTGGGCATAAACTCGCCACACTTTAAAAAATGTCGTTCATCCCCAAGTTACGTATGGGGGCTGTGCTTCGGGCTTCAGCATTAGTGTATGACACAATATGACTTTGTTCAATATGGCCAATTATCAACTTTTAGCGTACTTTGACTGTCCAAACCTTCTATGGTAAGCTATATGATCTTGGCCTTCACTCAAGGTGGGTGATACCGAAAGGGTGGGATATGCTCACTCGTTTCTAGAACACCTGTTGTCATGATAAATATGTAACTATTTGCTCGTCTTGATTGTGTACATACATAGGCTGATATATGTGCATCGTTTCTTACTGTCGGATCACCATGTGCCAAGAGGTTTGCCTCACACCAGTGACATACTTTGATCCTCCCATTGCAACGAGTACCGACCTACACAGAAAGAACTTCATTGTTCACAATGCTCTTGCAACCCCATCGGTACTACAAGAATTAACTGCCCTCATATAGCTGGAATATGCTGAGTGCAGTTTCAAACAACAAACAACATTCATCAACTGTGAGATTCGTTTTGTTATTGTAGTATTAATAATTGCAGTTTATTACTTGAGATTGTATTAAAAGTTATGTTATCAACGTAAAACTAAAAATGTTAAAACATCTATCACATTTCTTTATGAAACAATCATGACAAGCGAGCATGCTCTCAACAAGAATCCATTTTCCGGGAAACGTAAGCAATATAAAAATATCCAGTCATAATTGATGATGATATCTACTTTTTATGTTAAACTAACAAACGTTCTAATTGCTGAAGAACTAAGAACATGGCATGCGTTATGGACAGCGTCAGACATTTAACAAATTGCCGTTAGCTCTGAAAAAGTACCATTTACCATCCCAGCAAAGCCTGTTTTTTTGTAATAGTCGTGTGTTCCTGTGTATCTGAATCTTGCCATGAAAGATCTTAAGAACCCAAGTCTGTTTGCGCCTTTAGTGTGTTCAGTGGAGGTAGGAACCATGGCCATTCTAAACTACAAAACTGAAAGAAAAACCAAAAATCAAACTACAGATTAGTTTGTGTGTCATAAATTACAACATCGATGTTTTGTACAAGTTTAATAGCCCTGAAAATTAAACCCAGGAGTGTCAAACTATCTTTCATAAACATGAAGTAAAATCACAGCATTTCTAGTTCATTAACTTCCAGAATGTTCCCAAACACAAAATACTCATGAAGTACTTTTGCATTAGCTGTTTAGATCTTTCCAAATGGGAAACAGGATCACCATGTAGAACGTTTACCACCAAGGAAGAATGTTGATGTGCTTTTGATATACAAGAACAAAAAGTACGTTAGCCTCCACTTAAAGTTAATTTTTCTTCTTTAAAGGACCCGCCGTACCACGGGAGATCACGATTTAACAGATTCTAGTTTATCTGTCTGTGCTGTGCTTGTGCTTCATTATTGTTCGTGACTGAGTGAGAAACGGGCACTGACCACGTCACAGGGGCATCATAACACGCAATCAGCCAAGTCATGTTATACCACCTTTGCCTTTGCATGTGTTTGTGATTGTGCCCCAATGTGATTCTTAAACATCTACTCGTGATAAAGTCGGAATCGTACTACTTTCTTGTGAATATGGAATCGCTTAGTTACTCGTATATTCTCCTTAAAGAAACTTGAGGACCTTTGGCATGTAAAATCCTGTTATCGTGGGTTCGAATATGAGATTCGCAGTGATAATGTTTCTCGGTTTGTCGGCACAATACTAGTGCTCGTTGGTGTAATCAAAGTGGAACTGGCTTTCCTCCCATATCAAACCACCACGCCGTGAAGTAACTCAAATACTGTTCAAGGTCGACGTTATAACAAAATTCACTCACTCGTTGAGAATAATCTTCTACTTATCCACCCATCCACTACATTGTGCTTAGCTTACAAATTATTTCGAACAAATTTTTGAATGATCAAATACATCCAGACAATCCTCTCATGACAAGTTAGTATGCCATGCTATGCCTTCGCCGTCTGAGTCTGAACTTTACCGGCCCAAGAAGAATTATATGAGAAGCGTGATAAAACCGTCAACATTTGGTTGTCGTAGAATAAAGCAACGTTACTGTAGCGTCAATAACACATTTGTTTGATGACAACAGATTAACTAAAGACAATTGTGAAATATGGCTTTGTGTGTGATGATATATAAGCATTATCACTTTTGTCTGTGTGGAGTCCGTAGCCAGTTCCGGAAATCAATCAAGACCATATTGCATATAGATACGGCGGTTTATACAGGGATGAATGTAACATTGTTTATATGGCGCGTAACCTGCATTCGAAACGTTGTCTCTTTCTAATTATTGGTACTGAGATAGATACTTCCCATTCCTTGGACTGCCTGCCATAGGACGTTCCAGTTACCAGTGTTGTCCTTCATTATTGTCCCTGGAGAGCTCCCGTTCCACTCTGCATTTCTGTCCACACAAAGAATTTGTACACGACTTCGTACCCATTCGACCGCCTCCGTGGTCTTGTGGTGGAGCGTCCGCCCGAGAGGCCGCGTCATAACAAAAGACGTTAAAAGATGGTACTTGTTTGTTACCTTGTCTGGCGTGTTACCCTGTCAGCACACACACACACACACACACACACACACACACACACACACACACACACACACACACACACACACACACACACACTGAATTGGCTGGTTACAAATTGACTCGAGTGAATGTTTTGTGAGTTAATGAGTTGTGAAAAGTGTTCACGCACTTTTCTGTACAAAGATGCGGCTCTCAGCAGTGACAGGATCCGTAATCGCCGTCTCGAGCATGAGATTCACCCTGGATGATGTTCCTTAGTTTATTATAACTATTCTCGTGGGTTTCACTGGAACGGGTAACGGGTAAGAGCGGCATCACTCTTGATTCGACTTCTACACTCCTCTGACATGCCGGGATAGAACTGACATACTGTTCGAAAACGCCCACTCAGTCAAATAATTTAAAAGAAAGTTCAATACTGTATATTAGTTATACAGTAATTATCAACGTGTTTCAACACACACGTTCATGCAGGTCGCTAGATACGTGCAGTTTTGAACGCGACCTAAAACCTAATACGCTCACCTTTTCGAGAACACCTGGTATCATCCCTAATTAATAGTGATTCATAAACACATGCTCATGATATAGTCGGAATCATACAATCGACTCTGCTGTTAGCGGAGATTTCTTATGAATACAGAAATGTTTTTAATTAGACATCAGTGAGTCAGTCTTCTCTTCCAACTGTAGATTGCCAGGATTTCAGTTTGATCAGGGCATGTCAGATTATTGTCGAAGGAAAGCCAATTTACTCAAGTAAGATTATATAACGCCACAGGAACACACATAACAACAATACCCGAGCTAGCTCGATATGTAGATCAGCGTCAATGTTTTACTGAACATCGATCAATAACAGATGTAGAATTAAAATAATATTAATTTGAGTGTGAATCATGGAGGTGATGACACAAAAGCGTAATATTCTATTTCATGAAATGTGTATGTTGTACAGTGAAAATCGATTGTGTCTGAAAGACAAACACTAATTTGACTGTATTCCTCCTTGGGTGGTCAGTCTTTGCAAAGACATATAGTTTTGATGTGTAGTTTGTTACAGTAATTGAAGGGAGATACATCAATCTCCTTTATAAATGGCCACTTGTCGGACAGAATAAGTAATTGTCATCGAGAGCGGAGGCTTGAATAAAAGGTATCCACCGGTTACAAATTGGAGGAAACTGAGTGTCACAATGCGAAGCTTCATGTTCTTCATGTGCTTCTGAACTTTTTAATTGATCACAAAAACTGTTCAATTGGTACTCCGTCCTACATGGCACGACATTTCCATTACCAGTGCAAACAAATACAGACAAATTTAAGTCATGATGGATAAGGATATTGGCACCCTTTTATGGTAATGTAAAATCGACAGCGTGTTTAAAAACGCCCGTTGCAAATAGAGTAACGCTTGACTTTGGAATTTATCAGTTACAGCTTTTAAAACATTTCTTGAAAGTGTCAGCTTGAATAAACTTCGTAGACGTGTAAGTACATTAAAGCTAACGCCCTGGTGTTTTATTTTGGCGCCCGTCTGGGATTTAGGTAATTTTTAATCATGTTCGTGCTCGATCAGAATAACATCATGATTACAGGCAGGAAATGTTGTAAAGAAACATGTAAGTGAGTTCTAGTTCTCGCCGATTTCAGATGCCAAGCCGGCCATTTGGTATGAGGTTGTCCCCTTTGAGGTGAACGGACAGTTAAATATCTGAGTTCTCAAGTCCCATAATTGGGCAAAACACCATCCCCATTTTAATTAAGTTGGCCTAGTCCATTCTTTCTTGTTTAACATATATAACTTATTTTAAGACACAACATGTCCTTTGTCCCTGACGGTAGCTGTTTGCCATTGTAGGGGCGAAGAATAACATTCAATACTTGATATAACTTAATGGAGAAAATGGTTTATATTTCGAATCTCGATTGCACCTCAAAAGTTGTGAAATGACTGGAGTTGCTGGACTATTGCTCGACAAAACGTTGACTATTGGAAAGTTGAAATCATATTGTCTTGTGAACATTCTTTTGTCAGGTGGTTGTCAGGTGAGGCGGTTTTACTGGCGTCGTTTATTTCTTGCTCATGTTGGTAAATTAGTTGAATGGAATTGGCTTTTTGACCATTCTTGAACGACATCACTTCATACATCAATATACATGAAGACATATATGGTGTCATTAAAGTGATCATAGAACACATGATGATATAGATGGAAGGTGGTCATGGGCACTCGGGTCAGAATCGACTCCCAGCACCCTATTGCTTGTCGTAGGGGCGACACTATTGGATCTGATACACAGGCTCAGTAACATGGATGACATGGAACTATGTTCTTAATATCAGCCACTGAAATGTCTGGACCAGAATGCATTATTTCCGAAACACAGTCATGCAGCTGAGATAGTGCTAAATGCTGCGTAAAGGAACAAAGAAACCTACCTCCCGGAAAGACAACTCCCTCACTCACTGACTATGGCTAATCACAGCTTTAATATATAGGCATACTAATAAGTAGTTTTGCTTTAAAACCCATATTAATGTAATTGAATTAACAACTAATTGCATAACGAACGAGTATGACTGTCGTTATGTGATAGGTACCACATGAAGCTCTGTTGGCGGTCTCAACTTGGACATTGCAGAAAGACAATGGCATACAGTCATGAAGTTCTTTTTCCCGTTGAAAGGGAATAGACTCACCTCTCTGCATTTAGCTCTCCTTCACAAACTGGAGCTCGATTCGCGATCACAACATGGTCATTGCAGAAACAGAAAGGCAATAAATCACTTTATACATCAGCGATTTCAGAACAAGCACCAAACCATATACAGACTACAAGAAAAACTTATGGCCATGAAACAAACACACTGGCAGGAAATATTGACTTAAGATGGGAACACTGTGGGGACGAGTACGATAAGACGTGCATGATTAGAAGGATCAATATGCCCTGTTGGATTTGTCCATAAATTGCCTTCCATTCCACACCTTGAGTGATCAAAACACAACACTCCACAATCTACGCAGGCATCCTATGATAACAATTTGTTCATACTCCTTACACCATCCAACCAATGTATTTCAAATCGACCAGAATAAGCCTGGCAGTGTTGTGACCAATTTTTGCCATATCCTTGGGCAGGTGCTTGTAATTATGTTAACAATTAAACCAAAGGCAAACCCGTGTAGTTGAATAGGGAATTATCCAAATATTCTTCCTGACAATTCTGTTTTGAAGGTCAGACTTGATTGATGCTGTAATGCCATGTGTTTATTGGCAAAGGGGGATAAGAAGTGAATGTCGTGAGTAACTGGATTGGATGACGCTTGGTTTGAGTCAGATTTGTTTTAATACTTTGAGAAAATAGCTCGACTTTTCGGCTTCTGGTGACTTGCCACCGAAGGATCAAATCAAATTGAGCCCTTTTATTCCGGTTTGATGTTGGAGTTTATTATGATTTTGTCAACTAAATGTTCGGCGCACATGTGTGTTTTTGCCAATGAGTTTTGCCAACAGTAATAATTGGAGGTTGATTTGCTATTTCTCAGTTGATTTTAGGAGGCTTTTGGGCTTGAGTATGCAGAATTGATATCACTTCATTTTCTTTCTCTGATCGAATTGTGGACTTGTTACAGGGAAATGGAATGAAGCAATCATTCGCGGAATTTCTAATACGGGCACTAAATGTTCTTTGAGCGCCAGTACAAGTCCTATTATGAAAGCAATTGAATTATCAACTTATCTCATTCACCACAACTGTTGAATCTTGACTTCGTAAGGTCGTTACCCCCTTGTTCGGAAATGTAATAGACACTTTGCAAGTAAATCAATTTCACAACAGGTCTTTTCTGAATGAAATACGATGGTATCGGCACTTCTCACAAAACATATATTGAATCCACTTGAACCGTAATTATCGAATAAAAGCACAATAAAGAAGGACTTTGCTTTGTAAACAAACCTTTGACTACATTTTACATTCAATATTGTTAAGGACATGCATGTATTCTGTGTAATCTTTGTTGTGGCCGATTATGATTGGAGACTATCACACATCTTGAATACCATTTGGCAGAAATCGTAACAAGGTTTGTGGACATTTCATACCGCCTAGTATGATTTCGTTATACAGTCGTAAAACTTTTGTGCACAATTTCTTCTGAAAACTTTCAAGATTACATTGTTATTCTTTAAAACGAACAAAACCCAAACGATTGAGAATAGCATTCTTTTACTCACTCTCACAAGGTGCATTTGACGATTTGTTCTGTTATCCGACTCAACGAAGTTTTTTTTCGATTTTACCTTTGAGATTTTCAATGGGAATTTGCTTTTTTTCTAATTTTAATCAAATATCAAATACTACTTTTACAATTTCCAAGTGAATTCAATCTTATCAATACTTGTAAAGCATAAATTGTCCCTTCTACTCAACAATATGTGGCATTATAAAAGTTGGATGGCGCCCTCTTGGACTACAAGATCTTCATCTGAATCAATTTATGCGCATTGGCAAACATAATAATATGACATGTTCCATCACATTCCTTTTAGTATGATATGAAAACAATATCAGAGGATGAGTAAGCCGAATCGTTAACCGTATTATCAACAAAAATGAAATAATGGGCTAAATTGACCTTTCCCATGTTGCTTTAACATATGTAAAGTGAGGATGTGGGGGGCATTTCGAAATGTGACGCATCAGTGACCAAAATGATGCCCATGCAATTTCCTGCTTTGACTTAAAACATTGTGTTTCAGTGTTTGTTCAGGTGAACAATTGACTTGCCTTGTCATGTGTTTGTAACGGGTGTCACCAGTGGGCCAGGAATTGCTCACATTTTAGGAAACACCAAGTATTCACACAATCTGATAGTGTTATGATATGTTTGGAATTGTACAATCTACTTTCTTTTAGCAGAGATTTCACAGTTGATGTTCGTTGCTTATATTTTGTTGTGTTCATCAGCTTGATTTCCGCCAATCACAATCTTCGACACACAGATATGCCATTGGATATTTTTCATTCGATTATTTGGCTAATCCTATCAACCTGTTTCAGATAATCAGTTTGTTGTGTATGGATGAATTTCACTGGTTTGTTATTTAACGCCGCATCAGCAGTATTGCAGCTATGTGACGGTGGTCTGTAAATAATCGAGTCTGGTCCAGATAATCAAGCGATTGGTATTGTGAACAATGGTACGTTGACACGTCATCAACCAAGTCACCTGATCAATCAGGTCGCCTCTTGTGGCCAGCGTGCTAGGTTGCTAGGGATCACCCGGAATCCTCACGGATAACGCTCATTTAGCATAACAAATTCCTTAATGTAAGATATAAAAGACGCCTTGAGTGAGTTAATAAGTGAGTGACTTGCAGTGATCTCCACCGTTCTTCAGTTATATGACGTTGTGTCACTTCCCCTCGTGATCGTCAAATTTTCAGTTTGATGTGGTTACATTGAGCCAATGGGTTGTACTTGGTAGCTTTCTTATTGATCTCTTGACTCTCTAAGTGAGTATCCCGCCATACGCTTGTTAACTCGAGACATGATTTCTCCATTATCCACACTAACGAATAAAGAAGTCATGAGGGATAAGGACATTGGCCAAACGATTGACTTAAACTTAAAAACGTTTGATTTCAAGTTTGGCATATTCGAGCATATAACCGCTTCCTTTTATCATTACATAAAAAACCTAGTTGTTTTAAATGTTTTCTACAAACATCGAAAAGAATTTATGTGGACACTGCCATCTTGCACAAACTTCTTCTAAATATTGTTACTTTAAAGGCACTGTTATTCTTTGTAGCTGGTATTTCTGTGAAGTAAAGTGCTTTGAATATTAATTCTATTGATATGTATATATCAAATTCACAGACATGCGTCCTTTTGTTATTATGAGCGCTCGAAGTAAGAACTAATGATGTCGTTGCACTAGATGACATGAGGTTGTACTGGTGATTCTTATACGAACTGGCTGTTGCATATTTATGATCACAGATTGACTCGTTAACTTAAATGGTAAATCCCGATTCGTACACGCAACTGACCGGGTAAAAAACTGAAATACAGGTCGAAGTGACGAAGAAGAAAACACTTTTTCAGTCATATAAGAAAGTTCAATAACCTTGAATTTGTACTCTCAAAAATGTTTTAGCTATCAATAAATGTAATCTGTTTTAGAAATGGTCACTTGTCTGTCGGACAATATCCGCAGGAATAATGGTCATTGAGGGCACAGACTTGATTAGCGCAAACTACAAGGACAGAAGAGAGGCGCTGCTTAATCCCCAAAGAAAATTAGGCACTCATATTTTTTGGTATTTTTTCGTGCCCCGGGGAGGCGTTCATCTTCGTGCCTTGTACAGCCATATTGATGTCACGGTTTGAAGATGCTTTTTCAATTGGAATTTCCTGATGGGATAAACGATTCATTTCAACCTGTGAGCTTATGCCAATAAATGCGACACAACGATATCCATAAGCATACGAAATCGCTTCCGTCTATATCATAAGATGTGTTTTTAAAGTACTGTCAAATAGTAATGATACCATATGTTCGCGAAAAGGGAATAGTTTTGCATACAGATGCGTCAAATTTTAAAATGGCATCAACATGTCTACCATCAAACATTTTGCAAAGATAACATTTTGTCGACACAAGAGCCCTTGATATGGTTTTGCTAATAGTCAATTACTACATATATATTCACAACAGTTTCTACCGCCAGTAATATGACTCATACATATGAACATATCCGACAATCCTCATAACAATCTCCACAATGTTTGCCTAACACTTAAGCATTGCTCCACTCGCGGGCACCTGGTGTCATCTCTGATTGTCCGTGATGCACTGATATGTTTCTTCGCTATTTTGCATTTTACGCCCTAAGGAATCTGTGAGATAATCTAGTTTGTTTATTCTCTGGCGTTGACGCTATATTCTACAGACCCTGTGAGCCAACATGATGTTGTTTCCGGAGAAAATATTGAAATAATATATATCTTTCTTTGAAAGTACACTATCCTGACCGGGTAAAATAAAATAACTTAACTGTTGTTACTGGAATGACTGAGTGAGTAGGTGTTGGGTCTTACGCCGCTTTGAGCCCTTGTAATCTATCCTTTTTTTCGACGATTCTACGATTGTTACATCCATATCATGGTTGCTGCTACAATTTTGCCAAATAGTTTTAGTTTAGTTTCCGTAATCGCTGTCTCGAGCATGAGATTCACCCTTGATGATGTTCCTTAGTTTATTAGAACTATTCTCGTGGGTTTCACTGGAATGGGTAACGTGAAAAAACTGCATCACTCTTGATTCGACTCCTACACTCCTCTGACATGCCGGGATAGAACTGACATACTGTTCGAAAACGCTCACTCAGTCAAATAATTTAAAAGAAAGTTCAATACTGTATATTAGTTATACAGTAATTATCAACGTGTTTCAACACACACATTCATGCACGTCGCTGAGTGTGCAGTTTTGAACGCGACCTAAAACCCCATTTTACCTCACCTCACCTCACCTTACCTCATGCTTTTTTCAGATGAACAATTAACTTTTGTTCAATTTGTTCAATTGCTTTTGCATGTGTTTGTGACTAGTGTCACAGGTGGGCGGTATACGCTCACCTTTTCGAGAACACCTGGTATCATCACTAATTAATAGTGATTCATAAACACATGCTCATGTTATAGTTGGAATCATACAATCGACTCTGCTGTTAGCAGAGATTTCTTATGAATACAGAAATGTTTTTAATTAGACATCAGCGAGTCTCTTCCAACTGTAGATTGCCAACATTTCAGTTTGATCAGGGCATGTCAGATTATTGTGGAAGGAAAGCCAATTTACTCAAGTAAGATTAAATAACGCCACAGGAATACACATAACAACAATACCCGAGCTAGCTCGATATGTAGATCAGCGTCAATGTTTTACTGAACATTGTTCAATAACAGATGTAGAATTAAAATAATATTAATTTGAGTGTGAATCATGGAGGTGATGACACAAAGGTGTAATATTCTATTTCATAAAATGTGTATGTTGTACAGTGAAAATAGATTGTGTCTGAAAGACAAACACTAATTAGACTGTATTCCTCCTTGGGTGGTCAGTCTTTGCAAAGACGAATAGATTTGATGTGTAGTTTGTTACAGTAATTGAAAGGATATACATCAATCTCCTTTATAAATGGCCACTTGTCGGACAGAATAAGTAATTGTCATCGAGAGCGGAGGCTTGAATTAAAGGTATCCACCGAGTGCTCACTACAAGCGTATGGAGGAAACTGAGTGTCACAATGCGAAGCTTCATGTTCTTCATGTGCTTCTGAACTTTTTTATTTATAACAAAAACTGTTCAATTGGTACTCTGTCCTACATGGCACGACATTTCCATTACCAGTGCAAACAAATACAGACAAACTTAAGTCATGATAGATAAGGATATTGGCCGAAATTATACGTTAAAATTTAAGGCTCAGATTTCAATCCCGAAGAGTCAGTTGGGCACTTACCATACGTGCCTTGAAATGACAGGACCCTTTTATGGTAATGTAAAATCGACAGCGTGTTTAAAAACGCTCGTTGCAAACAGAGTAACGCTTGACTTTGGAATTTATCAGTTACAGCTTTTAAAACATTCCTTGAAAGTGTCAGCTTGAATAAACTTCGTAGACGTGTAAGTACATTAAAGCTAACGCCCTGGTGTTTTATTTTGGTGCCCGTCTGGGATTTAGGTAATTTTTAATCATGTTCGTGCTCCATCAGAATACCATCATGATTACAGGCAGGAAATGTTGTAAAGAAACATGGAAGTGATTTCTAGTTCTCGGCGATTTCAGATGCCAAGCCGGAAATTTTGTATGAGGTTGTCCCCTTTGAGGTGAACGGACAGTTATATATCCGAGTTCTCAAGTCACATAATTGGGCAAAACACCATCCCCGTGTTAATTAAGTTCATTCTTACTTGTTTAACATATATAACTTATTTTAAGACACAACATGTCCTTTGTCCCTGATGGTAACTGTTTGCCATTGTTGAACATAACAGTTCATCGTATCCAGTAATAGCATGTCTTTTGTTACTTGAAGGTTTAAGTTGGGTTTAATGATGGGTATTTTTGTTGACGAGAGGAGAATTGTACAAGGTTTTTAACATGACACAGAGATTGTATATGGATGATAACAGGTCACAGAGAATGAATGAGTATGTTAACAGTATGTCAGCAAAGAGGCAGTAATGGTAGAGTGATATCAGCAAGGTGACGGATATCGTATATGGACGCCCAAAATGGGACGGAGATTGTTTATGGATGTCAAAAATGGGACGGAGATCGCATATAGATGTTCACAATGAGAAAGGGATTGTATATGGATGTCAACAAAGACAGGAAGAAATAATGGATGTTTCCAATAACACGAAAGTTGTATATTGATGTTAACCATAAGGCAGAGACAATGAAGGTTGAAGACAGAGGAAGACAGTTTGGGAGAGGTGGGGCGGTTTTACTGGCATCGTTTTTTTCTTGCCCATGTGGGTAAATCAGTTGAATGGAATTGGCTGTGTGACCATTCTTGATCGAAATCACATCACAAATCAATATACATGAAGCTTAAAAACATTCTTGGCAGATTTCTGTGATTCGATTTCGAATTCGCCGAATAGAATTTCCGACTTATATGGAGTCATTAAAGTGATAATAGTACACATGATGATAGGGATGGAAGGTGTTCATGGGGACTCATGGGGTTTAATAGATTCCCAGCACCCTATTGCTTGTCGGAGGGGGCGACACTATTGGATCTGATACTCAGGCTCAGTAACATGGATGACATGGAACTATGTTCTTAATATCAGCCACTGAATTGTCTGGACCAGAATGCATTATTTCCGAAACACAGTCATGCAGCTGAGATAGTGCTAAATGCTGCGTAAAAGAAACAAAGAAACCTAACTCCCGGAATACAACTCCTTCACTCACTGACTATGGCTAATCACAGCTTTAATATATAGGCATAATAATAAGTAGTAATAATAAACCCATATTAATGTAATTGAATTAACATCTAATTGCATAACGAACGAGCATGACTGTCGTTTTGTGATAGGTACCAGATGAAGCTCTGTTGGCGGTCTCAACTTGACGTCATTGTAGATAGACAATGGCATACAGCCATGAAGTTCATTTTCCCATTGAAGGGAACAGACTCGCCTCTCTGCAGTTAGCTCTCCTTCACAAACTGGAGCTCGATTCGCGGTCAAAACATGGTCATTGCAGAAAAATAAAGGCAATAAATCTCTTTAGACATCAGCGATTTCAGAACAAGCACCAAACCATATACAGAATACAAGAAAAACTTATGGCCATGAAACAAACACACTGGCAGGAAATATTGACTTAAGATGGGAACACCGTTGGGACGAGTACGATAAGACGTGCATGGTTAGAAGGATCAATATGCCCTTCTGGACTTGTCCATAAATTGCCTTCCATTCCACACCTGAGTGATCAAAACACAACACTCCACAATCTACGCAGGCATCCTATGATAACAATTTGTTCCTACTCCTTACACCATCCAACCAATGTATTTCAAATCGACCCGAATAAGTCTGGCAGTGTTGTGACCAATTTTGCCATATCCTTGGGCAGGAGCTTGTAATTATGTTAACAATTGAACCAAAGGCAAACCCGTGTAGTTGAATAGGGAATTATCCAAATATTCTTCCTGACAATTCTGTTTTGAAGGTCAGAATTGATTGATGCTGTAACGCTATGTGTTTATTGGCAAAGGGGGATAAGAAGTGAATGTCGTGAATAACTGGATTGGATGACGCTTGGTTTGAGTCAGATTTGTTTTAATACTTTGAGAAAATAGCTCGACTTTTAGGGGTTTCGGCTTCTGGTGACTTGCCACCTCCGGTTTTATGTTGGAGTTTATTATGATTTTGTCAACTGAATGTACGGCGCACATGTGTGTTTTTGCCAATGAGTTTTGCCAGCAGTAATAATTGGAGGTTGATTTTCTATTTCTCAGTTGATTTTAGGAGGCTTTTGGGCTTGAGTATGCAGAACTGATATCACTTCATTTTCTTTCTCTGATCGAACTGTGGACTTGTTACAGGGAAATGGAATGAAGCAATCATTCACGGAATTTCTAATACGGGCACTTAATGCGCCAGTACAAGTCCTATTATGAAAGCAAATGAATTATCAACTTATCCCCATTCACCACAACTGTTGATTCTTGACTTCGTAAGGTCGTTATCCTTGTTCGGAAATGTAATAGACACTTTGCAAGTAAATCAATTTCACAACAGGTCTTTTCTGAATGAAATACGATGGTATTGGCACTTCTCACAAAACATATATTGAATCCACTTCAAACGTAATCATCGAACAAAAGCACAATAAAGCGCAATAAAGAAGGACTTTGCTTTGTAAACAAACTTTTGATTACATTGTACATTCAATATTGTTAAGGACATGCATGTATTCTGTGTATTCTTTGTTGTGGCCAATTATGACCATTTGGCAGAAATCGTAACAAGGTTTGTGGACATTTCATACCGTCAAGTATGATTTCTTTATACAGTCGTAAAACTTTTGTGCACAATTTCTGCTGAAAACTTTCAAGATTTCATTGTTATTCTTTAAAACGGACAAAACCTAAAAGATTGAGAATAGCATTCTTTGACTCACTCTTACAAGGTGCATTTGACGATTTGTTCTGTTATCTGACTCAACGAAGTTTTTTTTCGATTTTACCTTTGAGATTTTCAATGGGAATTTGCATTTTTTTCTAATTATAATCAAATATCAAAAACTACTTTGTCAATTTCCAAGTGAAGTCAAACATTTCAATACTTGTAAAGCATAAATTGTCCCTTCCACTCAACAATATGTGGCATTATATAAGTTGGATGGCGCCCTCTTGGAAAACAAGGTCTTCATCTGAATCAATTTATGCGCATTGGCAAACATAATAATATGACATGTTCCATCACATTCCTTTTAGTATGATATGAAAACAATATCAGAGGATGAGTAAGCCGAATCGTTAACCGTATTATCAACAAAAATGAAATAATGGGCTAAATTGACCTTTGCCATGTTGCTTTAACATAAAGTGAGGATGTGGAGGGATTTGGAAATGTGACGCATCAGTGACCACAATGATGCCCATGCAATTTCCTGCTTTGACTTAAAACATTATGTTTCGGTGTTTGTTCAGGTGAACAATTGACTTGCCTTGTCATGTGTTTGTGACAGGTGTCACCAGTGGGTCAGGAATTGCTCACATTTTAAGAGACACCAAGTATTCACACAATCTGATAGTGTTATGATATGTTTGGAATTGTACAATCTACTTTCTTTTAGCAGAGATTTCACAGTTGATGTTCGTTGCTTATATTTTGTTGTGTTTGTGCATCTTGATAGAGAAGAAATCAAGCATCAGCTTGATTTCCGCCAATCACAATCTTCGACACATAGATATGCCATTGGATAGTTTTCATTCGTTTATTTGGCTAATCCTATAAACCTGTTTCAGATAATCAGTTTGTTGTGTATGGATGAATTTCACTTGTTTTTGTTATTTAACGCCGGAGCAGCAATATTGCAGCTATATGACGGTGGTCTGTAAATAATCGAGTCTGGTCCAGATAATCAAGCGATTGGTATTGTGAACAATGGTACGTTGACACGTCATCAACCAAGTCACCCGATCAATCAGGTCGCCTCTTGTGGCCAGCGTGCTAGGTTGCTAGGGATCACCCGGAATCCTCACGGATAACGCTCATTTAGCATAACAAAATCCTTAATGTAAGATATAAAAGACGCCTTGAGTGAGTTAATAAGTGAGTGACTTGCAGTGATCTCCACCGTTCTTCAGTTATATGACGTTGTGTCACTTCCCCTCGTGATCGTCAAATTTTCAGTTTGATGTGGTTACATTGAGCCAATGGGTTGTACTTGGTAGCTTTCTTATTGATCTCTTGACTCTCTAAGTGAGTATCCCGCCATACGCTTGTTAACTCGAGACATGATTTCTCCATTATCCACACTAACGAATAAAGAAGTCATGAGGGATAAGGACATTGGCCAAACGATTGACTTAAACTTAAAAACGTTTGATTTCAAGTTTGGCATATTCGAGCATATAACCGCTTCCTTTTATCATTACATAAAAAACCTAGTTGTTTTAAATGTTTTCTACAAACATCGAAAAGAATTTATGTGGACACTGCCATCTTGCACAAACTTCTTCTAAATATTGTTACTTTAAAGGCACTGTTATTCTTTGTAGCTGGTATTTCTGTGAAGTAAAGTGCTTTGAATATTAATTCTATTGATATGTATATATCAAATTCACAGACATGCGTCCTTTTGTTATTATGAGCGCTCGAAGTAAGAACTAATGATGTCGTTGCACTAGATGACATGAGGTTGTACTGGTGATTCTTATACGAACTGGCTGTTGCATATTTATGATCACAGATTGACTCGTTAACTTAAATGGTAAATCCCGATTCGTACACGCAACAGACCGGGTAAAAAACTAAAATACAGGTCGAAGTGACGAAGAAGAAAACACTTTTTCAGTCATATAAGAAAGTTCAATAACCTTGAATTTGTACTCTCAAAAATGTTTTAGCTATCAATAAATGTAATCTGTTTTAGAAATGGTCACTTGTCTGTCGGACAATATCCGCAGGAATAATGGTCATTGAGGGCACAGACTTGATTAGCGCAAACTACAAGGACAGAAGAGAGGCGCTGCTTAATCCCCAAAGAAAATTAGGCACTCATATTTTTTGGTATTTTTCGTGCCCCGGGGAGGCGTTCATCTTCGTGCCTTGTACAGCCATATTGATGTCACGGTTTGAAGATGCTTTTTCAATTGGAATTTCCTGATGGGATAAACGATTCATTTCAACCTGTGAGCTTATGCCAATAAATGCGACACAACGATATCCATAAGCATACGAAATCGCTTCCGTCTATATCATAAGATGTGTTTTTAAAGCACTGTCAAATAGTAATGATACCAGGTGTTCGCGAAAAGGGAATAGTTTTGCATACAGATGCGTCAAATTTTAAAATGGCATCAACATGTCTACCATCAAACATTTTGCAAAGATAACATTTTGTCAACACAAGAGCCCTTGATATGGTTTTGCTAATAGTCAATTACTACATATATATTCACAACAGTTTCTACCGCCAGTAATATGACTCATACATATGAACATATCCGACAATCCTCATAACAATCTCCACAATGTTTGCCTAACACTTAAGCATTGCTCCACTCGCGGGCACCTGGTGTCATCTCTGATTGTCCGTGATGCACTGATATGTTTCTTCGCTATTTTGCATTTTACGCCCTAAGGAATCTGTGAGATAATCTAGTTTGTTTATTCTCTGGCGTTGACGCTATATTCTACAGACCCTGTGAGCCAACATGATGTTGTTTCCGGAGAAAATATTGAAATAATATATATCTTTCTTTGAAAGTACACTATCCTGACCGGGTAAAATAAAATAACTTAACTGTTGTTACTGGAATGACTGAGTGAGTAGGTGTTGGGTCTTACGCCGCTTTGAGCCCTTGTAATCTATCCTTTTTTTCGACGATTCTACGATTGTTACATCCATATCATGGTTGCTGCTACAATTTTGCCAAATAGTTTTAGTTTAGTTTCCGTAATCGCTGTCTCGAGCATGAGATTCACCCTTGATGATGTTCCTTAGTTTATTAGAACTATTCTCGTGGGTTTCACTGGAATGGGTAACGTGAAAAAACTGCATCACTCTTGATTCGACTCCTACACTCCTCTGACATGCCGGGATAGAACTGACATACTGTTCGAAAACGCTCACTCAGTCAAATAATTTAAAAGAAAGTTCAATACTGTATATTAGTTATACAGTAATTATCAACGTGTTTCAACACACACATTCATGCACGTCGCTGAGTGTGCAGTTTTGAACGCGACCTAAAACCCCATTTTACCTCACCTCACCTCACCTTACCTCATGCTTTTTTCAGATGAACAATTAACTTTTGTTCAATTTGTTCAATTGCTTTTGCATGTGTTTGTGACTAGTGTCACAGGTGGGCGGTATACGCTCACCTTTTCGAGAACACCTGGTATCATCACTAATTAATAGTGATTCATAAACACATGCTCATGTTATAGTTGGAATCATACAATCGACTCTGCTGTTAGCAGAGATTTCTTATGAATACAGAAATGTTTTTAATTAGACATCAGCGAGTCTCTTCCAACTGTAGATTGCCAACATTTCAGTTTGATCAGGGCATGTCAGATTATTGTGGAAGGAAAGCCAATTTACTCAAGTAAGATTAAATAACGCAACAGGAACACACATAACAACAATACCCGAGCTAGCTCGATATGTAGATCAGCGTCAATGTTTTACTGAACATTGTTCAATAACAGATGTAGAATTAAAATAATATTAATTTGAGTGTGAATCATGGAGGTGATGACACAAAGGTGTAATATTCTATTTCATAAAATGTGTATGTTGTACAGTGAAAATAGATTGTGTCTGAAAGACAAACACTAATTAGACTGTATTCCTCCTTGGGTGGTCAGTCTTTGCAAAGACGAATAGATTTGATGTGTAGTTTGTTACAGTAATTGAAAGGATATACATCAATCTCCTTTATAAATGGCCACTTGTCAGACAGAATAAGTAATTGTCATCGAGAGCGGAGGCTTGAATTAAAGGTATCCACCGAGTGCTCACTACAAGCGTATGGAGGAAACTGAGTGTCACAATGCGAAGCTTCATGTTCTTCATGTGCTTCTGAACTTTTTTATTTATAACAAAAACTGTTCAATTGGTACTCTGTCCTACATGGCACGACATTTCCATTACCAGTGCAAACAAATACAGACAAACTTAAGTCATGATAGATAAGGATATTGGCCGAAATTATACGTTAAAATTTAAGGCTCAGATTTCAATCCCGAAGAGTCAGTTGGGCACTTACCATACGTGCCTTGAAATGACAGGACCCTTTTATGGTAATGTAAAATCGACAGCGTGTTTAAAAACGCTCGTTGCAAACAGAGTAACGCTTGACTTTGGAATTTATCAGTTACAGCTTTTAAAACATTCCTTGAAAGTGTCAGCTTGAATAAACTTCGTAGACGTGTAAATACATTAAAGCTAACGCCCTGGTGTTTTATTTTGGTGCCCGTCTGGGATTTAGGTAATTTTTAATCATGTTCGTGCTCCATCAGAATACCATCATGATTACAGGCAGGAAATGTTGTAAAGAAACATGGAAGTGATTTCTAGTTCTCGGCGATTTCAGATGCCAAGCCGGAATTTTTGTATGAGGTTGTCCCCTTTGAGGTGAACGGACAGTTATATATCCGAGTTCTCAAGTCACATAATTGGGCAAAACACCATCCCCGTGTTAATTAAGTTCATTCTTACTTGTTTAACATATATAACTTATTTTAAGACACAACATGTCCTTTGTCCCTGATGGTAACTGTTTGCCATTGTTGAACATAACAGTTCATCGTATCCAGTAATAGCATGTCTTTTGTTACTTGAAGGTTTAAGTTGGGTTTAATGATGGGTATTTTTGTTGACGAGAGGAGAATTGTACAAGGTTTTTAACATGACACAGAGATTGTATATGGATGATAACAGGCCACAGAGAATGAATGAGTATGTTAACAGTATGTCAGCAAAGAGGCAGTAATGGTAGAGTGATATCAGCAAGGTGACGGATATCGTATATGGACGCCCAAAATGGGACGGAGATTGTTTATGGATGTCAAAAATGGGACGGAGATCGCATATAGATGTTCACAATGAGAAAGGGATTGTATATGGATGTCAACAAAGACAGGAAGAAATAATGGATGTTTCCAATAACACGAAAGTTGTATATTGATGTTAACCATAAGGCAGAGACAATGAAGGTTGAAGACAGAGGAAGACAGTTTGGGAGAGGTGGGGCGGTTTTACTGGAATCGTTTTTTTCTTGCCCATGTGGGTAAATCAGTTGAATGGAATTGGCTGTGTGACCATTCTTGATCGAAATCACATCACAAATCAATATACATGAAGCTTAAAAACATTCTTGGCAGATTTCTGTGATTCGATTTCGAATTCGCCGAATAGAATTTCCGACTTATATGGAGTCATTAAAGTGATAATAGTACACATGATGATAGGGATGGAAGGTGTTCATGGGGACTCATGGGGTTTAATAGATTCCCAGCACCCTATTGCTTGTCGGAGGGGGCGACACTATTGGATCTGATACTCAGGCTCAGTAACATGGATGACATGGAACTATGTTCTTAATATCAGCCACTGAATTGTCTGGACCAGAATGCATTATTTCCGAAACACAGTCATGCAGCTGAGATAGTGCTAAATGCTGCGTTAAAGAAACAAAGAAACCTAACTCCCGGAATACAACTCCTTCACTCACTGACTATGGCTAATCACAGCTTTAATATATAGGCATAATAATAAGTAGTAATAATAAACCCATATTAATGTAATTGAATTAACATCTAATTGCATTACGAACGAGCATGACTGTCGTTTTGTGATAGGTACCAGATGAAGCTCTGTTGGCGGTCTCAACTTGACGTCATTGTAGATAGACAATGGCATACAGTCATGAAGTTCATTTTCCCATGGAAGGGAACAGACTCGCCTCTCTGCAGTTAGCTCTCCTTCACCAACTGGAGCTCGATTCGCGGTCAAAACATGGTCATTGCAGAAAAATAAAGGCAATAAATCTCTTTAGACATCAGCGATTTCAGAACAAGCACCAAACCATATACAGAATACAAGAAAAACTTATGGCCATGAAACAAACACACTGGCAGCAAATATTGACTTAAGATGGGAACACCGTTGGGACGAGTACGATAAGACGTGCATGGTTAGAAGGATCAATATGCCCTTCTGGATTTGTCCATAAATTGCCTTCCATTCCACACCTGAGTGATCAAAACACAACACTCCACAATCTACGCATGCATCCTATGATAACAATTTGTTCCTACTCCTTACACCATCCAACCAATGTATTTCAAATCGACCCGAATAAGTCTGGCAGTGTTGTGACCAACTTTGCCATATCCTTGGGCAGGAGCTTGTAATTATGTTAACAATTGAACCAAAGGCAAACCCGTGTAGTTGAATAGGGAATTATCCAAATATTCTTCCTGACAATTCTGTTTTGAAGGTCAGAATTGATTGATGCTGTAACGCTATGTGTTTATTGGCAAAGGGGGATAAGAAGTGAATGTCGTGAATAACTGGATTGGATGACGCTTGGTTTGAGTCAGATTTGTTTTAATACTTTGAGAAAATAGCTCGACTTTTAGGGGTTTCGGCTTCTGGTGACTTGCCACCTCCGGTTTTATGTTGGAGTTTATTATGATTTTGTCAACTGAATGTACGGCGCACATGTGTGTTTTTGCCAATGAGTTTTGCCAGCAGTAATAATTGGAGGTTGATTTTCTATTTCTCAGTTGATTTTAGGAGGCTTTTGAGCTTGAGTATGCAGAACTGATATCACTTCATTTTCTTTCTCTGATCGAACTGTGGACTTGTTACAGGGAAATGGAATGAAGCAATCATTCGCGGAATTTCTAATACGGGCACTTAATGCGCCAGTACAAGTCCTATTATGAAAGCAAATGAATTATCAACTTATCCCCATTCACCACAACTGTTGATTCTTGACTTCGTAAGGTCGTTATCCTTGTTCGGAAATGTAATAGACACTTTGCAAGTAAATCAATTTCACAACAGGTCTTTTCTGAATGAAATACGATGGTATTGGCACTTCTCACAAAACATATATTGAATCCACTTCAAACGTAATCATCGAACAAAAGCACAATAAATCACAATAAAGAAGGACTTTGCTTTGTGAACAAACTTTTGATTACATTGTACATTCAATATTGTTAAGGACATGCATGTATTCTGTGTATTCTTTGTTGTGGCCAATTATGACCATTTGGCAGAAATCGTAACAAGGTTTGTGGACATTTCATACCGTCAAGTATGATTTCTTTATACAGTCGTAAAACTTTTGTGCACAATTTCTGCTGAAAACTTTCAAGATTTCATTGTTATTCTTTAAAACGGACAAAACCTAAAAGATTGAGAATAGCATTCTTTGACTCACTCTTACAAGGTGCATTTGACGATTTGTTCTGTTATCTGACTCAACGAAGTTTTTTTTCGATTTTACCTTTGAGATTTTCAATGGGAATTTGCATTTTTTTCTAATTATAATCAAATATCAAAAACTACTTTGTCAATTTCCAAGTGAAGTCAAACATTTCAATACTTGTAAAGCATAAATTGTCCCTTCCACTCAACAATATGTGGCATTATATAAGTTGGATGGCGCCCTCTTGGAAAACAAGGTCTTCATCTGAATCAATTTATGCGCATTGGCAAACATAATAATATGACATGTTCCATCACATTCCTTTTAGTATGATATGAAAACAATATCAGAGGATGAGTAAGCCAAATCGTTAACCGTATTATCAACAAAAATGAAATAATGGGCTAAATTGACCTTTCCCATGTTGCTTTAACATAAAGTGAGGATGTGGAGGGATTTGGAAATGTGACGCATCAGTGACCACAATGATGCCCATGCAATTTCCTGCTTTGACTTAAAACATTATGTTTCGGTGTTTGTTCAGGTGAACAATTGACTTGCCTTGTCATGTGTTTGTGACAGGTGTCACCAGTGGGTCAGGAATTGCTCACATTTTAAGAGACACCAAGTATTCACACAATCTGATAGTGTTATGATATGTTTGGAATTGTACAATCTACTTTCTTTTAGCAGAGATTTCACAGTTGATGTTCGTTGCTTATATTTTGTTGTGTTTGTGCATCTTGATAGAGAAGAAATCAAGCATCAGCTTGATTTCCGCCAATCACAATCTTCGACACATAGATATGCCATTGGATAGTTTTCATTCGTTTATTTGGCTAATCCTATAAACCTGTTTCAGATAATCAGTTTGTTGTGTATGGATGAATTTCACTTGTTTTTGTTATTTAACGCCGGAGCAGCAATATTGCAGCTATATGACGGTGGTCTGTAAATAATCGAGTCTGGTCCAGATAATCAAGCGATTGGTATTGTGAACAATGGTACGTTGACACGTCATCAACCAAGTCACCCGATCCATCAGGTCGCCTCTTGTGGCCATCATTCTAGGTTGCTAGGGATCACCCGGCATCCTCACGGATAACGCTCATTTAACATCACAAAGTCCTTAATGTAAGATATAAAAGACACCTTGAGTGAGGTAATAAGTGAGTGACTTGCAGTGATCTCCACAGTTCTTTAGTTATATGACGTTGTGTCACTTCCCCTCGTGATCGTCAAATTTTCAGTTTGATGTGGTTACATTGAGCCAATGGGTTGTACTTGGTAGCTTTCTTATTGATTTCTTGACTCTCTAAATGAGTATCCCGCCATACGCTTGTTAGCTCGAGATATGATTTCTCCATTATCCACACAAACGAATAAAGAAGGTATGAGGGATAAGGACATTGGCCAAAGGATTGACTTAAACTTGAAAACGTTTGATTTCAAGTTTGGCATATTCGAGCATATAACCGCTTCCTTTTTTCATAACATAAAAAACCTAGTTGTTTTAAATGTTTTCTACAAACATCGAAAAGAATTTATGTGGACACTGCCATCTTGCATAAACTTCTTCTAAATATTGTTACTTTAAAGGCACTGTTATTCTTTGTATCTAGTATTTCTGTGAAGTGAAGTGCTTTGAAGATTTATTCTATTGATATGTATATATCAAATTCACAGACATGCGTCCTTTTGTTATTATTAGCGCTCGAAGTAAGAACTAATGATGTCGTTGCACTAGATGACATGAGGTTGTACTGGGGATTCTTAAACGAACTGGCTGTTGTATATTTATGATCACAGATTGACTCGTTAACTTAAATGGTAAATCCCGATTCGTACACGCAACAGACCGGGTATATGAACCGAAATACAGGTCGAACTCTCGAAGCAGAAAACACTTACTCGGTATTCTGAAAAATGTTTTAGCTATCAATAAATGTAATCTGCTTTAAAAATGGTCACTTGTCTGTCGGACAATATCCGCAGGAATAATGGTCATTGAGGGCACAGACTTGATTAGCGCAAACTACAAGGACAGAAGAGAGACGCCAGTTCAAGGGGGCAAATGAACGCTGCTTAATCCCCAAATAAAACTAGGCACACATAATTTTTGGTATTTTTACCGTGCCCCGGGGAGGCGTTCATCTTCGTTCCTTGTACAGCCATATTGATGTCACGGATTGAAGATTCCTTTTTAATTGGAATTCCCTGATGGGATAAACAATTTATTCAACCTGTGAGTTTATGCCAATAAATGCGACACAACGATATCCATAAGCATACGAAATCGCTTCGGCGATTGAAGGATTCCGTCTATATCATGTGATGTGTTTTAAAGCACTGTCAAATAGTAATGATACCATATGTTCGCGAAAAGGGAATAGTTTTGCATACAGATGCGTCAAATTTGGAAATAACATCAACATGTATACCATCAAACATTTGGCAAAGATAACATTTTGTCAACACAAGAGCCCTTGATATGGTTTTACAAATAGACAATTACTACAGATATATTCACAACAGTTTCAACCGCCAGTAATATAACTCATACATATGAACATATCCGACAATCCTCATAACAATCTCAAATATATTTGCTCAGCTCTTCAGCATTGCTCCACACACGGGCACCTGGTGTCATCTCTGATTGTCCGTGATCCACTGATATGTTTCTTCGCTATTTTGCCTCTTACGCCCTAAGGAATCTGTGAGATAATCTGGTCTGTTTATTCTCTGGCGTTGACGCTATATTCTACAGACCTTGTGAGCCAACATTATGGGCACCCTGTGGGCTAAACATGACCTTGTTTCCGGAGAAAATATTGAAATAATATATTTTTGTTGTTGAAAGTATACTTACCCTGACAGGGTAAAATACAATAAATTAAATTTTTCACTGGAGTGAGTGAGTGAGTGAGTAGGTGTTGGGTCTTACGCCGCTTTGTGCCTATTTATTTATTTCGACAATTCTACGAATGTTACATCCATATCATGGTTGTTGCTACAATTTTGCCAAATAGTTTAATGCACACGTATGACTGTATATCATAAATCGAACATAGAACCACAGGACACAGAAAAGACAATAAATAAAATCACAAGATAAAAAAACCAATGCTCTGAAAGAAAACCTAGTGAGTATCTAGAATCCATCTTTTACAAGATGCCAACGCGGTCCTTGACCTTTTACCATTTGTTTAGAACAGCCCATGCCAACTCAGGACACACGCATCGAGTCACAATATCTGTCATTAAGAGTGAAAAAGTTATGAAAACATCCATTTCCGTTTTCTTCGCCACGCAAGTTTTGATTCACACCGAGAAGCTATTCTAGTCGATAAACTTAATGTTCGATGAAAGGCGTAGGAGGAATGATTTTGCAAAGGTTGATATCAAAGAGGAAAAGGTCAGACGATAATTTAAATATTTTCGCAAATTCTCGAGGTGACCTGTACAAACGTTCACCTCCATTGCAGACGAAGAAAAGTCGCGAAGAATTTGTCTATAGCAACCCTTGCCTGTCGTAGGATGCGATTATGCTTGTTGTAAGAGGCGACTAACGGAATCGAGTGGTCAGGCTCGCTGGCTTGGTTTATATGCATGTCATCGTATCCCAGTTGCGTAGATCGACGCTCATGATGTCAATCTCTGGATTGTCTGATTTACAGACCGCCGTCAAATGGCTGAAATATTACCGAGAGAGACGTTTAACCAAAAAGAAACATTCAAACGCAACGGTGAAAAAGAAGAACATGCAATGACTTGTAATCTCAGCCCACTTGCAGTATGTATGTGACAAGTTCAAGAAGCTGTGATATATTATTTACTTTGTCCATACCAATACTTCTTTGGATTGAACGTTTCCCCCGTGATGATCCCAGCAACCTATAATGTATGTAAGGGTGACCAACTGGATCAGGTGGTCAGACTCGTTGACATAGTTGATGGCGTGTTATCGTACCCCGACAGTTACAGTATCAATCACTGGGTTGTCTGGTCGAGACTCGATTATGTATGGGCAGCCGTTGTGTAGCTGGAATATTGCTGTGGCGTTAAGCAAACAATGTTTGAAAGGACTAAAGAAAAAGGAATGACGTTACGATTGAACATCGACCTGGGCATAAACTCGCCACACTTTAAAAAATGTCGTTCATCCCCAAGTTACGTAGATCGTGTGCTTCGGGCTTCGGGCTTCGGGCTTCGGAATTAGTTCTGTGTATGACACAATATGACTGTGTTCAATATGGCCAATTATCAACTTTTAGCGTACTTTGACTGGGCAAACCTTCTAGGGTAAGCTATATGGCCTTCACTCTAGGTGGGTGATACCGAAAGGGTGGGATATGCTCACTCGTTTCTCGAACACCTGGTGTCCTGGTCCTGATTGTGTACATACATAGGCTGATATATGTGCATCGTTTCTTGCTGTCGGATAACCATGTCCCAAGAGGTTTGCCTCACACGCGTGACAGACACTTTGATCCTCCCATTGCAACGAGTACCGCCCCTGACAGAAAGAACTTTATTGTTCACAATGCTCTTGCAACCCCATCGGTACTACAAGAATTGACAGCCCTCATATAGCTGGAATATGCTGAGTGCAGTGTTAAACAACAAACAACATTCGTCAACTGTGAGATTCGTTTTTGTTATTGCAGTATTTATAATTGTAGTTTATTACTTGAGATTTTATTAATATTAAATAAGTAGGATATATATGTAGGCAGTTGATACAGGTTTCCTGCCTGGAAGGTGGCGAACAATTCTTCAGAGAAGAAAGGCAGTTCAGTCAAAAAAGTTATGAAATCAACGTAAAACTAAAAATGTTAACACATTTATCACATTTCTTTATGAAACAAGCATGACAAGCAAGCCTGCTGTCAACAAGAATCCATCTTCCGGGAAACGTAAGCACTTTAAAAATATCCAGTCATAACTGATGATGATATCTCATTTTTTATGTTAAACTAACAAACGTTCTAATTGCTGATGAACCAAGAACATGACATGCGTTATGGACAGCGTCTGACATTGAACAAATTGACGTTAGCTCTGAAAAAGTTAACTATCCCAGCAAAGCCTGATTTTTGTAATGGTCATGTGTTCCTGTGTAACTGAAGCTTGCCATAAAAGATCTTAAGAACTCAAGTTTGTTTGCGCATCTGGTGTGTTCAGTGGAGGTAGGAACCATGGCAATACTTCTTTCATCTCCAAACAAAAACTGCAAAACTGAAAGAAAAACCAAAAATCAAACTACTGATTAGTTTCTGTGTCACAAATTACAACATCGATGTTTCGTAAAAAGGTAAATAGCCCTGAAAACTAAACCCAGACGTATCAAACTATCTTTCATGTAAAATCACAGCATTTCTAGATCATTAACAACGAGAATGTTCCCAAACACATAAAATACTTATGAAGTACTTTTGCTTTAGCTGTTTAGATCTTTCCAAGTGGGATACAAGATCACCATGTAGAACGTTTACCATCAAGGAAGAATGTTGATGTGCTTTTGATATACAAGAACAAGAAGTTGGTTAGCCTCCTCTTAAAGTTAATTTTTCTTCTTTAAAGGACCCGCCGTACCACGGGAGATCGCGATTTAACAGATTCTAGTTTATGTGATTCTTAAACATCTACTCGTGATGTAGTCGGAATCGTACTACTTTCTTGTGAATATGAAATCGCTTAGTTACTCGTATATTCTCCTTAAAAAAACTTGAGAACCTTTGGCATGTAAAACCCCATTATCGTGGGTTCGAATATGAGATTCGCAGTGATAATGTTTCTCGGTTTGTCAGCACCATACTAGTGCTCGTTGGTGTCATCAAAGTGGCACTGGCTTTCCTCCCATATCAAATCACCACGCCTTGAAGTAACTCAAATACTGTTCAAGGTCGACGTTATAACAAAATTCACTCACTCGTTGAGAACAATCTTCTAGTTATCCACCCCTCCACTACATTGTGCTTCGCTTACAAATTATTTCGAATTTGTTTTTGAATTATCAAATACATCCAGCCACTCCTCTCATGACAAGTTAATATGCCATTCTATGCCTTCGCCGTCTGAGTCCAAACTTTACCGGCCCAAGAAGAATTATATGAGAAGCATGATAAAAATAACTTTGTTAAAAAAGTCAACATTCGGCTGTCGTAGAATAAAGCAATGTTATTGTAGCGCCAAGAACACATTTGTTCGATGACAACAGATTAACTTAAGACAATTGTGTAATGTGGCTTTGTGTGTGATGATATATATTCATTATTACTTTTGTCTCTGTGGAGTCCGTAGCCAGTTCCGGAAATCAATCAAGACCATATTAGCATATAGATACGGCGGTTTACAGAGGGATGAATGTAGCATTGTTTATATGGCGCGTAACCTGCATTCTAAACGTTGTCTCTTTCTTATTATTGGTACTGAGATAGATACTTCCCATTCCTTGGACTGCCTGCCATACCTCACCTCACCTCACCTTACTCCGTGCTTTTTTCAGATGAACAATTAACTTTTGTTCAAATTTTTCAATTGCTTTTGCATGTGTTTGTGACTAGTGTTACAGGTGGGCGTATACGCTCACCTTTTCGAGAACGCCTGGTATCATCCCTAATTAATAGTGATTCATAAACACATGCTCATGGTATAGTTGGAATCATACAATCGACTCTGCTGTTAGCGGAGATTTCTTATGAATACAGAAATGATTTTTAATTAGACATCAGTGAGTCAGCCGCCTCTTCAAACTGCAGATTGCCAGCATTTCAGTTTGATCAGGGCATGTCAGATTGTTGTGGAAGGAAAGCCAATTTACTCAAGTAAGATTAAATAACGCAACAGGAACACACATAACAACAATACCCGAGCTAGCTCGACATGTAGATCAGCGTCAATGTTTTACTGAACATTGTTCAATAACAGATGTAGAATTAAAATAATATTAATTTGAGTGTGAATCATGGAGGTGATGACACAAAGGTGTAATATTCTACTTCATGAAATGTGTATGTTGTACAGTGAAAATAGATTGTGTCTGAAAGACAAACACTAATTTGACTGTATTCCTCCCTGGGTGGTCAGTCTTTGCAAAGACATATAGTTTTGATGTGTAGTTTGTTACAGTAATTGAAGGGAGATACATCAATCTCCTTTATAAATGGCCACTTGTCGGACAGAATAAATAATTGTCATCGAAAGCGGAGGCTTGAATTAAAGGTATCCACCGAGCGCTCACTACAAGCGTATGGAGGAAACTGAGTGTCACAATGCAAAGCTTCATGTTCTTCATTTCATTCTGAACTTTTTTTCTTTTTTTCAAAAACTGTTCAATTGGTACTCCGTCGTTCAAGACACGACATTCCCATTACCAGTGCAAACAAATACAGACAAACCTAAGTCATGATGGATAAGGATATTGGCCGAAATTTTGCATTAAAATTTAAAACTCAGATTTCAATCCCGAAGAGTCAGTTGGGTACTTACCATACGTGCCTTGAAATGGCAGCACCCTTTTATGGTAATGTAAAATCGACAGCATGTTTAAAAACGCCCGTTGCAAACAGAGTAACGCTTGACTTTGGAATTTATCAGTTACAGCTTTTAAAACATTCCTTGAAAGTGTCAGCTTAAATAAACTTCGTAGACGTGTAAGTACATTAAAGCTAACGCCCTGGTGTTTTATTTTGGTGCCCGTCTGGGATTTAGGTAATTTTTAATTATGTTCGTGCTCGATCAGATAACATCATGGTTACAGGCAGGGAATGTTGTAAAGAAACATGTAAGTGATTTCTAGTTCTCGGCGATTTCAGATGCCAAGCCGGAAATTTTGTATGAGGTTAACGGACAGTTATATATCCGAGTTCTCAAGTCACATACTTGGGCAAAACACCATCCCCATGTAAATTAAGTAGGCCTTGTTCATTCTTACTTGTTTAACATATATAACTTATTTTAAGACACAACATGTCCTTTGTCCCTGATGGTAACTGTTTGCCATTGTTGAACATAACAGTTCATCGTATCCAGTAATAGCATGTCTTTCGTTACTTGAAGGTTTAAGTTGGGTTTAATGATGGGTATTTTTGTTGACGAGAGGAGAATTGTACAAGGTTTTTAACATGACACAGAGATTGTATATGGATGATAACAGGACGCAGAGAATGAATGAGTATGTTAACAGTATGTCAGCAAAGAAACAGTAATTGCAGAGTGATATCAGCAAGGAGACAGATATCGTATATGGATGTCCAAAATGGGACGGAGATCGCATATGGATGTTCACAATGAGACAGGGATTGTATATGGATGTCAACAAAGAGAGGAAGATATAATGGATATTTCTAATAACACGGAAGTTGTATATTGATGTTAACCATTAGGCAGAGACAATGAAGGTTGAAGACAGAAGAAGACAGTTTGGGAGAGGTGGGGCGGTATTACTGGCGTCGTTTATATCTTGCTCATGTGGGTAAATCAGTTGAATGGAATTGGCTGTGTGACCATTCTTGAACGAAATCACATCATACATCAATATACATGAAGCTTAAAAACATTCTTGGCAGATTTCTGTGATTCGATTTCGAATTTGCCGAATAGAATTTCCGACATAAATGGTGTCATTAAAGTGATAATAGTACACGTGATGATATAGATGGAAGGTGTTCATGGGCACTCGGGTCCGAATAGATTCCCAGCGCCCTATTGCTTGCCGTTGTGGGCGACACTATTGGATCCGATACTCAGGCTCAGTAACATGGATGACATGACACTATGTTCTTAATATCAGCCACTGAATTGTCTGTACCAGAATGCATTATTTCCGAAACACAGTCATGCAGCTGAGATAGTGCTAAATGCTGCGTAAAAGAAACAAAGAAACCTAACTCCCGTAAATACAACTCCCTCACTCACTGACTATGGCTAATCATAGCTTTAATATATAGGCATAATAATAAGTAGTAATAATAAACCCATATTAATGTAATTGAATTAACAACTAATTGCATAACGAACGAGTATGACTGTCGTTATGTGATAGGTACCAGATGAAGATCTGTTGGCGGTCTCAACTTGGACATTGCAGAAAGACAATGGCATACAGTCATGAAGTTCATTTTTATCGTTGAAAGGGAACAGACTCGATTCTCTGCAGTTAGCTCTCCTTCACAAACCGGAGCTCGATTCGCGGTCAAAACATGGTCATTGCAGAAAAAGAAAGGCAATAAATCTCTTTAGACATCAGCGATTTCAGAACAAGCACCAAACCATATACAGAATACAAGAAAAACTTATGGCCATGAAACAAACACACTGGCAGCAAATATTGACTTAATATGGGAACACCGTTGGGACGAGTACGATAAGACGCGCATGGTTAGAAGGATCAATATGCCCTTCTGGATTTGTCCATAAATTGCCTTCCATTCCACACCTGAGTGATCAAAACACAACACTCCACAATCTACGCAGGCATCCTATGATAACAATTTGTTCATACTCCTTACACCATCTAACCAATGTATTTCAAATCGACCCGAATAAGTCTGGCAGTGTTGTGACCAATTTTGCCATATCCTTGGGCAGGAGCTTGTAATTATGTTAACAATTGAACCAAAGGCAAACCCGTGTAGTTGAATAGGGAATTATCCAAATATTCTTCCTGACAATTCTGTTTTGAAGGTCAGAATTGATTGATGCTGTAACGCTATGTGTTTATTGGCAAAGGGGGATAAGAAGTGAATGTCGTGAATAACTGGATTGGGTGACGCTTGGTTTGAGTCAGATTTGTTTTAATACTTTGAGAAAATAGCTCGACTTTTAGGGGTTTCGGCTTCTGGTGACTTGCCACCGAAGGATCAAATGAAATGGAGCCCTTTTCTTCCTGTTTTATGTTGGAGTTTATTATGATTTTGTCAACTGAATGTACGGCGCACATGTGTGTTTTTGCCAATGAGTTTTGCCAACAGTAATAATTGGAGGTTTATTTTCTATTTCTCAGTTGATTTTAGGAGGCTTTGGGGCTTGAGTATGCAGAATTGATATCACTTCATTTTCTTTCTCTGATCGAATTGTGGACTTGTTACAGGGAAATGGAATGAAGCAATCATTCGCGGAATTTCTAATACGGGCACTAAATGTTCTTTGCGCGCCAGTACAAGTCCTATTATGAAAGCAATTGAATTATCAACTTATCTCATTCACCACAACTGTTGATTCTTGACTTCGTAAGGTCGTTATCCTTGTTCGGAAATGTAATAGACACTTTGCAAGTAAATCAATTTCACAACAGGTCTTTTCTGAATGAAATACGATGGTATTGGCATTTCTTACAACACATATAATATTGAATCCACTTCAACCGTAATTTAAAAAAAAGCACAATAAAGAAGGACTTTGCTTTGTAAACAAACCTTTGACTACATTTTACATTCAATATTGTTAAGGACATGCATGTATTCTGTGTATTCTTTGTTTAGGCCGATAATGACTGGAGACTATCACACATCTTGAATGCCATTTGGCAGAAATCGTAACAAGGTTTGTGGACATTTCATACCGCCTAGTATGATTTCGTTATACAGTCGTAAAACTTTTGTGCACAATTTCTGCTGAAAACTTTCAAGATTACATTGTTATTCTTTAAAACGAACAAAACCCAAAAGATTGAGAATAGCATTCTTTGACTCCCCCTTAGAAGGTGCATTTGACGATTTGTTCTGTTATCTGACTCATCGAAGTTCTTTTTCGATTTTACCTTTGAGATTTTCAATGGGAATTTGCATTTTTTTCTAATTTTAATCAAATATCAAATACTACTTTGACAATTTCCAAGTGAAGTCAAACTTATCAATACTTGTAAAGCATAAATTGTCCCTGCCACTCAACAATATGTGGCATTATAAAAGTTGGATGGCGCCCTCTTGGAAAACAAGGTCTTCATCTGAATCAATTTATGAGCATTGGCAAACATAATAATATGACATGTTCCATCACATTCCTTTTAGTATGATATGAAAACAATATCAGAGGATGGGTAAGCCGAATCGTTAACCGTATTATCAACAAAAATGAAATAATGGGCTACATTGACCTTTCCCATGTTGCTTTAACATAAGTAAAGTGAGGATGTGGAGGGCATTTCGTAATGTGACGCATCAGTGACAAAAACGATGCCGAAGCAATTTCCTGCTTTGACTTAAAACATTTTGTTTCAGTGTTTGTTCAGGTGAACAATTGACTTGCCTTGTCATGTGTTTGTGACGGGTGTCACCAGTGGGTCAGGAATTGCTCACATTTTAGGAAACACCAAGTAGTATCACAATCTGATGGTGATGTTATATATACAGTCTAGTGATATAATAGGAATTGTACAATCTACTTTCTTTTAGCAGAGATTTCACAGTTGATGTTTACTTCACAGAAGGGTTTCGTTGCTTTTATTTTGTTGTGTTTGTGCATCTTGATAGAGAAGCAATCAAGCATCAGCTTGATTTCCTCCAGTCACCATCCTCGACACATAGATATGCCATTGGATATTTTTCATTCGTTTATTTGGCTAATCCTATCAACCTGTTTCAGATAATCAGTTTGTTGTGTATGGATGAATTTCACTTGTTTTTGCTATTTAACGCCGGAGCAGCAATATTGCAGCTATATGACGGTGGTCTGTAAATAATCGAGTCTGGTCCAGATAATCAAGCGATTGGTATTGTGAACAATGGTACGGTGACACGTCATCAACCAAGTCACCCGATCCATCATGATCAGGTCGCCTCTTGTGGCCAGCATGCTAGGTTTATAGGGATCACCCGGAATCCTCACGGATAACGCTCATTTAGCATCACAAAATCCTTAATGTAAGATATAAAAGACACCTTGAGTGAGTTAATAAGTGAGTGACTTGCAGTGATCTCCACAGTTCTTTAGTTATATGACGTTGTGTCACTTCCCCTCGTGATCGTCACATTTTCAGTTTGCCGGGTTACATTGAGCCAATGGGTTGTACTTGGTAGCTTTCTTATTGATTTCTTGACTCTCTAAATGAGTATCCCGCCATACGCTTGTTAACTCGAGACATGATTTCTCCATCATCCACGCTAACGAATAAAGAAGTCATGAGGGATAAGGACATTGGCCAAACGATTGACTTAAACTTGAAAACGTTTGATTTCAAGTTTGGCATATTCGAGCATATAACTGCTTCCTTTCATCATAACATAAAAAACCTAGTTTGTTTTAAACGTATTCCACAAACATCGAAAAGATCAGGATAAGACACTGCCACCTTGCATAAACTTCTTCTGAATATTTTTACTTTACAGGTACATTTATTCTTTGTAGCTTGTATTTCTACAGTGTAAATGTGAAGTGCTTTGAATATTTATTCTAGTGCTACGTATATATCAAATTCACAGACATGCGCCCTTTTGTTATTATGCGCGCTCGAAGTAAGAACTGATGATGTCGTTGCACTAGATGACATGAGGTTGTATTGGTGATTGTTATACGAACTGGCTGTTGTATATTCATGATCAGAGATTGAGTCCTTAACTTGAATGGTTAATCCTGATTTGTATCCGCAACTGACCGGATATATAAACTGAAATACAGGTCAAAGTAGCGAAGCAGAAAACACTTACTCGGTCATATAATTTGCAAGAAAGCTCAAAACTCTAGAATTTGTCATCGTGTACACTTAAAAAAAATGTTTTAGCTATCAATAATTGTAATATGTTTTGTTAATGGTCACTTGTCTGTCGGACAATATCCGCAGAAATAATGGCCATTGAGAGCTAAAGACTTGATTAGCGCAAACTACAAGGACAGAAGAGAGACGCCAGTTGAAGGTGGCAAATGAACGCTGCTTAATCCCCAAAATAAAACTAGGTACACATAATTTTGGGTATTTTTTCGTGCCCCGGGGAGGCGTTCATCTTCGTGCCTTGTACAGCCATGTTGATGACACGGTTTTAAGATGCTTTTTCAATTGGAATTCCCTGATGGGATAAACGATTCATTTCAACCTGTGAGTTTATGCCAATAAATGCGTCACAACGATATCCATAAGCATACGAAATCGCTTCCGTCTATATCATAAGATGAGTTTTTAAAGCACTGTCAAATAGTGATGATACCAGGTGTTCGCGAAAAGGGAATAGTTTTGCATACAGATGCGTCAAATTTGGACATGACATCAACATGTCTACCATAAAACATTTGGCAAAGATAACATTTTGTCGACACAAGAGCCCTTGATATGGTTTTACTAATAGACAATTACTACAGATATATTTACAACAGTTCTATCGCCAGTAATATAACTCATACATATGAACATATTTGACAATCCTCATAACAATCTCAACAATATTTGCTCAGCTCTTAAGCATTGCTCCACTCACGGGCACCTGACATCATCTCTGATTGTCCGTGATCCACTTATATGTTTCTTCGCTATTTTGCCTCTTACACCCTAAGGAATCTGTGGGATAATCTCGTCTGTTTATTCTCTGGCGTTGACGCTGTATTCTACAGACCCTGTAAGCCAACATTATCCACACCCTGTGGGCTAAACATGACCTTGTTTCCGGAGAAAATATTGAAATAATATATAGCTTATTGACCGGGTAAAATACAATAACTTAAATATTGGAATGAGTGAGTGAGTAGGTGTTGAGTCTTACGCAGCTTTGTGCCCTTGTAACATTTCTACGAATGTTACATCCATATCATGGTTGCTGCTACAATTTTGCCGAATAGTTTTATGCACACGTATGACTGTATATCATAAATCGAATTTAGAACCACAGGACACAGAAAAGACAATAAAAAAATCACAAGATAAAAAAACAATGCTCTGAAAGAAAACCTAGAGAGTAGCTAGAATCCATCTTTTACAAGATGCCAAAGTGGTCCTTGACCTTTTACCATTTGTTTAGAACAGCCCATGCCAACTCAGGACACACGCATCGAGTCACAATATCTGTCATTGAGTGTGAAATAGTTATGAAAACATCCATTTCCGTTTTCATCGCCACGCAAGTTTTGATTCACACCGAGAAGCTATTCTAGTCGATAAACTTAATGTTCGATGAAACGCGTAGGAGGAATGATTTTGCAAAGGTTGATATCAAAGAGGAAAAGGTCTGACGATAATTTAAATATTTTCGCAAATTCTCGAGGTGACCTGTACAAACGTTCACCTCCATTGCAGACGAAGAAAAGCCGCGAAGGTCCGGTTAGAATTTGTCTACAGCAACCCTTGGTGGCCGTAAGATGCTATTATGCTTGTTGTAAGAAGCAACTAACGGAATCGAGTGGTCAGGCTCGCTGGCTTGGTTTATATGCATGTCATCGTATCCCAATTGCGTGGATCGACGCTTATGATGTCAATCTCTGGATTGTCTGATTTAAAGACCGCCGTCATATGGCTGAAATATTACTGAGAGAGACGTTAAACAACAAACAAACATTCAAATGCGACGGTGAAAAAGAAGAACATGCAATGACTTGTAATCTCAGCCCACTTGCAGTATGCATGTGACAAGTTCAAGAAGCTGTGATATATTATTCACTTTGTCCATACCAATACTTCTTTGGATTGAACAACGTTTCCCCCGTGATGATCCCAGCAACCTATAATGTACGTAAGGGTGAGAAACTGGATTAGGTGGTCAGACTCGCTGACTTAGTTGATGGCGTGTTATCGTACCCCGACAGTCACAATATCAATCACTGGGTTGTCTGGTCGAGACTCGATTATGTATGGGCAGCCGTTGTGTAGCTGGAATATTGCTGCGGCGTTAAGCAAACAATGTTTGAAAGGACTAAAGAAAAAGGAATGACGTTACGATTTAACATCGACCTGGGCATAAACTCGCCACACTTTAAAAAATGTCGTTCATCCCCAAGTTACGTATAGGGGGCTGTGCTTCGGGCTTTGGAATTAGTTCTATATATGACACAATATGACTGTGTTCAATATGGCCATTTATCAACTTTAAGCGTGCTTTGACTGTCCAAACCTTCTAGGGTAAGCTACATGAACTTGACCTTCACTCAAGATGGGTGATACAGAAAGGGTGGGATATGCTCACTAGGTTCTCGAACACCTGGTGTCATGATAAATATGTAACTATTTGCTCGTCTTGCTTGTGTACATACATAGGCTGATATATGTGCATCGTTTCTTGCTGTCGGATCACCATGTGCCAAGAGGTTTGCCTCACACGAGTGACAGACACTTTGATCCTCCCATTGCAACGAGTACCGCCCTAGACAGAAAGAACTTTATTGTTCACAATGCTCTTGCAACCCCATTGGTACTACAAGAATTGACTGCCCTCATATAGCTGGAATATGCTGAGTGCAGTGTTAAACAACAAACAACATTCATGTACTGTGAGATTCGTTTTGTTATTGTAGTATTAATAATTGTAGTTTATTACTTGAGATTTTATTAACATTAAATAAGAAGGATATATATGTAGGCAGTTCATACAGGTTTCCTGCCTGGTAGGCGGCGAACAATACTTCAGAGAACAAAGGCAGTTCAGTCAAAAAAGTTATAAAATCAACGTAAAACTAAAAATGTTAACACATTTATCACATTTCTTTATGAAACAAGCATGTCAAGCAAGCCTGCTCTCAACAAGAATCCATTTTCCGGGAAACGTAAGCACTTTAAAAATATCCAGTCATAATTGATGATGTTATCTACTTTTTATGTGAAACTAACAAACGTTCTAATTGCTGATGAACCAAGAACATGGCATGCGTTACGGACAGCGTCTGACATTTAACAAATTGACGTTAGCTTTGAAAAATTTTACCATTCCAGCAAAGCCTGTTTTTTGTAATAGTCATGTGTTCCTGTGTAACTGAATCTTGCCATGAAAGATCTTAAGAACCCAAGTTTGTTTGCGCCTCTAGTGTGTTCAGTGGAGGTAGGAACCATGGCCATACTTCTTTCATCTCCAAACAAAAACTACAAAACTGAAAGAAAACCCCCAAATCAAACTACTGATTAGATTGTGTGTCACAAATTACAACATCGATGTTTTGTACAAGGTTAATAGCCCTGAAAATTAAACCCAGAAGTATCAAACTATCTTTCATAAACATGAAGTTAAATCACAACATTTCTAGATCATTAACTTCAAGAATGTTCCCAAACACATAAAATACTCATGAAGTACTTTTGCTTTAGCTGTTTAGATCTTTCCAAGTGGGAAACAGGATCACTATGTAGAACGTTTACCATCATGGAAGAATGTTGATGTGCTTTTGATATACAAGAACACTTAACATTAATTTTTCTTCTTTAAAGGACCCGCCGTACCACGGGAGATCGCGATTTAACAGATTCTAGTTTATCTGGCTGTGCTGTGCTTGTGCTTCATAATTGTTCGTGACTGAGTGAGAAACGGGCACTGACCACGTCACAGGGGCATCATAACACGCAATCAGCCGAGTCATGTTATACCACCTTTGCCTTTGCATGTGTTTGTGATTGTGCCCCAATGTGATTCTTACACATCTACTCATGATATAGTCGGAATCGTACTACTTTCTTGTGAATATGGAATCGCTTAGTTACTCGTATATTCTCCTTAAAAAAACTTGAGAACCCTTGGCATGTAAAATCCTGTTATCGTGGGTTCGAATATGAGATTCGCCGTGATAATGTTTCTCGCTTTGTCAGCAGAATACTAGTGCTCGTTGGTGTCATCAAAGTGGCACTGGCTTTCCTCCCATATCAAATCACCACGCCGTGAAGTAACTCAAATACTGTTCAAGGTCGACGTAATAACAAAATTCACTAACTCGTTGAGAACAATCTTCTACTTATCCACCCCTCCACTACATTGTGCTTCGCTTACAAATTATTTTGAACAAATTTTTGAATTATCAAATATATCCAGACACTCCTCTCATGACAAGTTAGTATGCCATTCTATGCCTTCGCCGTCTGAGCCTGAACTTTACCGGCCCAAGAAGAATTATATGAGAAGCGTGATAAAAATAACTTTGTTAAAAAAGTCAACATTCGGCTGTCGTAGAATAAAGCAACGTTATTGTAGCGTCAAGAACACATTTGTTTGATGACAACAGATTAACTAAAGACAATTGTGTAATATGGCTCTGTGTGTCATGATATATAAGCATTATCACTTTTGTCTGTGTGGAGTCCGTATCCAGTTTCGGAAATCAATCAAGACCATATTAGCATATAGATACGGCGGTTTATACAGGGATGAATGTAGCATTGTTAATATGGCTCGTAACCTGCATTCTAAACGTTGTCTCTTTCTTATTATTGGTACTGAGATAGATACTTCCCATTCCTTGGACTGCCTGCCATAGGATGTTCCAGTTTCCAGTGTTGTCCTTCATTATTGTCCCTGGACAGCTCCCGTTCCACTCTGCATTTCTGTCAACATAAAGATTTTGTACACGACTTCGTACCCATTCGACCGCCTCCGTGGTCTTGTGGTGGAGCGTCCGCCCGAGAGGCCGCGTCATAACAAAAGACGTTAAAAGATGGTACTTGTTTGTTACCCTGTGTGGCGTGTTACCCTGTCAGCACACACGCACACGCACACGCACACGCACACGCACACACACACACACACACACACACACACACACACACACACACACTGAATTGGCTGTTGTATACTTATGGTTACAAATTGACTCGAGTTAATGTTTTGTGTGTTAATGAGTTGTGAAAAGTGTTCACGCACTTTTCTGTACAAAAAAGCAGTGACAGGATCCGTAATCGCCGTCTCGAGCATGAGATTCACCCTGGATGATGTTCCTTAGTTTATTATAACTATTCTCGTGGGTTTCACTGGAATGGGTAACGGGAAAAAACTGCATCACTCTTGATTCGACTCCTACACTCCTCTGACATGCCGGGATAGAACTGACATACTGTTCGAAAACGCTCACTCAGTCAAATAATTAAAAAGAAAGTTCAATACTGTATATTAGTTATACAGTAATTATCAACGTGTTTCAACATACACATTCATGCACGTCGCTAGATATGTGCAGTTTTGAACGCGACGTAAATCCCCATTTTACCTCCACCTCACCTCACCTTACCTCATGCTTTTTTCAGATGAACAATTAACTTTTGTTCAATTTGTTCAATTGCTTTTGCATGTGTTTGTGACTAGTGTCACAGGATGGCAGTATACGCTCACCTTTTCGAGAACACCTGGTATCATCACTAATTAATAGTGATTCATAAACACATGCTCATGTTATAGTTGGAATCATACAATCGACTCTGCTGTTAGGAGAGATTTCTTATGAATACAGAAACGTTTATAATTAGACATCAGCGAGTCTCTTCCAACTGTAGATTGCCAACATTTCAGTTTGATCAGGGCATGTCAGATTATTGTGGAAGGAAAGCCAATTTACTCAAGTAAGATTAAATAACGCCACAGGAACACACATAACAACAATACCCGAGCTAGCTCGATATGTAGATCAGCGTCCATGTTTTACTGAACATTGTTCAATAACAGATGTAGAATTAAAATAATATTAATTTGAGTGTGAATCATGGAGGTGATGACACAAAAGCGTAATATTCTACTTCATGAAATGTGTATGTTGTACAGTGAAAATCGATTGTGTCTGAAAGACAAACACTAATTTGACTGTATTCCTCCTTGGGTGGTCAGTCTTTGCAAAGACATATATTTTTGATGTGTAGTTTGTTACAGTAATTGAAGGGAGATACATCAATCTCCTTTATAAATGGCCACTTGTCGAACAGAATAAGTAATTGTCATCGAGAGCGGAGGCTTGAATTAAAGGTATCCACCGAGCGCTCACTACAAGCGTCTGGAGGAAACTGAGTGTCACAATGCGAAGCTTCATGTTCTTCATGTGCTTCTGAACTTTTTTATTGATCACAAAAACTGTTCAATTGGTACTCCGTCCTACATGGCACGACATTTCCGTTACCAGTGCAAACAAATACAGACAAACTTAAGTCATGATGGATAAGGATATTGGCCGAAATTATACATTAAAATTTAAAACTCAGATTTCAATCCCGAAGAGTCAGTTGGGCACTTACCATGCGTGCCTTGAAATGACAGGACCCTTTTATGGTAATGTAAAATCGACAGCGTGTTTAAAAACGCTCGTTGCAAACAGAGTAACGCTTGACTTTGGAATTTATCAGTTATAGCTTTTAAAACATTTCTTGAAAGTGTCAGCTTGAATAAACTTCGTAGACGTGTAAGTACATTAAAGCTAACGCCCTGGTGTTTTATTTTGGTGCCCGTCTGGGATTTAGGTAATTTTTAATCATGTCCGTGCTCCATCAGAATACCATCATGATTACAGCAGGGAATGTTGTAAAGAAACATGTAAGTGATTTCTAGTTCTCGCCGATTTCAGATGCCAAGCCGGAAATTTGTATGAGGTGTCCCCTTTGAGGTGAACGGACAGTTATATATCCGAGTTCTCAAGTCACATAATTGGGCAAAACACCATCCCCGTGTTCATTCTCACTTGTTTAACATATATAACTTATTTTAAGACACAACATGTCCTTTGTCCCTGATGGTAACTGTTTGCCATTGTTGAACATAACAGTTCATCGTATCCAGTAATAGCATGTCTTTTGTTACTTGAAGGTTTAAGTTGGGTTTAATGATGGATGTTTTTGTTGACGAGAGGAGAATTGTACAAGGTTATTAACATGACACAGAGATTGTATATGGATGATAACAGGTCACAGAGAATGAATGAGTATGTTAACAGTATGTCAGCAAAGAGGCAGTAATTGTTTAGTGATATCAGCAAGGAGACGGATATCGTATATGGATGTCCAAAATGGGACGGAGATTGTTTATGGATGTCAAAAATGGGACGGAGATCGCATATGGATGTTCACAATGAGACAGGGATTGTATATGGATGTCAACAAAGACAGGAAGAAATAATGGATGTTTCCAATAACAAGGAAGTTGTATATTGATGTTAACCATAAGGCAGAGACAATGAAGGTTGAAGACAGAGGAAGACAGTTTGGGAGAGGTGGGGCGGTTTTACTGGCATCGTTTTTTTCTTGCCCATGTGGGTAAATCAGTTGAATGGAATTGGCTGTGTGACCATTCTTGATCGAAATCACATCATACATCAATATACATGAAGCTTAAAAACATTCTTGGCAGATTTCTGTGATAAGATTTCGAATTCGCCGAACAGAATTTCCGACTTATATGGAGTCATTAAAGTGATAATAGTACACATGATGATATAGATGGAAGGTGTTCATGGGGACTCGGGTCAGAATAGATTCCCAGCTCCCTATTGCTTGTCGGAGGGGGCGACACTATTGGATCTGATACTCAGGCTCAGTAACATGGATGACATGGAACTATGTTCTTAATATCAGCCACTGAATTGTCTGGACCAGAATGCATTATTTCCGAAACACAGTCATGCAGCTGAGATAGTGCTAAATGCTGCGTAAAAGAAACAAAGAAACCTAACTCCCGTAAATACAACTACCTCACTCACTGACTATGGCTAATCACAGCTTTAATATATAGGCATAATAATAAGTAGTAATAATAAACCCATATTAATGTAATTGAATTAACAACTAATTGCATAACGAACGAGTATGACTGTCGTTATGTGATAGGTACCAGATGAAGATCTGTTGGCGGTCTCAACTTGGACATTGCAGAAAGACAATGGCATACAGTCATGAAGTTCATTTTTATCGTTGAAAGGGAACAGACTCGATTCTCTGCAGTTAGCTCTCCTTCACAAACCGGAGCTCGATTCGCGGTCAAAACATGGTCATTGCAGAAAAAGAAAGGCAATAAATCTCTTTAGACATCAGCGATTTCAGAACAAGCACCAAACCATATACAGAATACAAGAAAAACTTATGGCCATGAAACAAACACACTGGCAGCAAATATTGACTTAATATGGGAACACCGTTGGGACGAGTACGATAAGACGCGCATGGTTAGAAGGATCAATATGCCCTTTTGGATTTGTCCATAAATTGCCTTCCATTCCACACCTGAGTGATCAAAACACAACACGCCACAATCTACGCAGGCATCCTATGATAACAATTTGTTCATACTCCTTACACCATCCAACCAATGTATTTCAAATCGACCCGAATAAGTCTGGCAGTGTTGTGACCAATTTTGCCATATCCTTGGGCAGGTGCTTGTTATTATGTTAACAATTGAACCAAAGGCAAACCCGTGTAGTTGAATAGGGAATTATCCAAATATTCTTCCTGACAATTCTGTTTTGAAGGTCAGAATTGATTGATGCTGTAACGCTATGTGTTTATTGGCAAAGGGGGATAAGAAGTGAATGTCGTGAATAACTGGATTGGATGACGCTTGGTTTGAGTCAGATTTGTTTTAATACTTTGAGAAAATAGCTCGACTTTTAGGGGTTTCGGCTTCTGGTGACTTGCCACCTCCGGTTTGATGTTGGAGTTTATTATGATTTTGTCAACTGAATGTACGGCGCACATGTGTTTTTTTGCCAATGAGTTTTGCCAACAGTAATAATTGGAGGTTGATTTTCTATTTCTCAGTTGATTTTAGGAGGCTTTTGGGCTTGAGTATGCAGAACTGATATCACTTCATTTTCTTTCTCTGATCGAACTGTGGACTTGTTACAGGGAAATGGAATGAAGCAATCATTCACGGAATTTCTAATACGGGCACTAAATGCGCCAGTACAAGTTCTATTATGAAAGCAATTGAATTATCAACTTATCTCATTCACCACAACTGTTGATTCTTGACTTCGTAAGGTCGTTATCCTTGTTCGGAAATGTAATAGACACTTTGCAAGTAAATCAATTTCACAACAGGTCTTTTCTGAATGAAATACGATGGTATTGGCACTTCTCACAAAACATATATTGAATCCACTTCAACCGTAATCATCGAACAAAAGCACAATAAAGAAGGACTTTGATTGAGAATAGCATTCTTTGACTCACTCTCACAAGGTGCATTTGACGATTTGTTCTGTAATCCGACTCAACGAAGTTCTTTTTCGATTTTACCTTTGAGATTTTCAAAGTGAATTTGCATTTTTTTCTAATTATAATCAAATATCAAAAACTACTTTGTCAATTTCCAGGTGAAGTCAAACATTTCAATACTTGTAAAGCATAAATTGTCCCTTCCACTCAACAATATGTGGCATTATAAAAGTTGGATGGCGCCCTCTTGGACTACAAGGTCTTCATCTGAATCAATTTATGCGCATTGGCAAACATAATAATATGACATGTTCCATCACATTCCTTTTAGTATGAAATGAAAACAATATCGGAGGATGGGTAAGCCGAATCGTTAACCGTATTATCAACAAAAATGAAATAATGGGCTACATTGACCTTTCCAAGGTTGCATTAACATAAAGTGAGGACTTTGACTTAAAACATTATGTTTCGGTGTTTGTTCAGGTGAACAATTGACTTGCCTTGTCATGTGTTTGTGACGGGTGTCACCAGTGGGCCAGGAATTGCTCACATTTTAGGAAACACGAAGTATTCACACAATCTGATAGTGTTATGATATGTTTGGAATTGTACAATCTACTTTCTTTTAGCAGAGATTTCACAGTTGATGTTCGTTGCTTATATTTTGTTGTGTTTGTGCATCTTGATAGAGAAGCAATCAAGCATCAGCTTGATTTCCGCCAATCACAATCTTCGACACATAGAAATGCCAGTGGATATTTTTTTCATTCGTTTATTTGGCTAATCCTATTTACCCGTTTCAGATAATCAGTTTGTTGTGTATGGATGAATTTCACTTGTTTGTTATTTAACACCGCAGCTGCAATATTGCAGGTACATGACGGTGGTCTGTAAATAAACGAGTCTGGTGCAGATAATCAAGCGATTGGTATTGTGAACAATGGTACGTTGACACGTCATCAACCAAGTCACCCGATCCATCAGGTCGGCTCTTGAGGCCAACATGCTAGGTTGATAGGGATCACCCGGAATCCTCACGGATAACGCTCATTTAACATCACAAAGTCCTTAATGTAAGATATAAAAGACACCTTATGTGAGTTAATAAGTGAGTGACTTGCAGTGATCTCCACAGTTCTTTAGTTATATGACGTTGTGTCACTTCCCCTCGTGATCGTCACATTTTCAGTTTGATGTGGTTACATTGAGCCAATGGGTTGTACTTGGTAGCTTTCTTATTGATTTCTTGACTCTCTAAATGAGTATCCCGCCATACGCTTGTTAGCTCGAGACATGGTTTCTCCATTATCCACACAAACGAATAAAGAAGGTATGAGGGATAAGGACATTGACCAAAGGATTGACTTAAACTTGAAAACGTTTGATTTCAAGTTTGGCATATTCGAGCATATAACTGCTTCCTTTTATGATAACATAAAAAACCTAGTTGTTTTAAACGTATTCTACAAACATCGAAAAGATCAGGATAAGACACTGCCACCTTGCATAAACCTCTTCTAAATACTGCCACTTTAAAGGTACTGTCATTCTTTGTAGCTGGTTTTTTCTACAGTGTAAATGTGAAGTGCTTTGAATATTTATTCTGATGCTATGCACATGTGAAATTCACAGACATGCGTCCTTTTATTGTTATAAGTTCTCGAAGTAAGAACTGATGATGCCGTTGCACTAGATGACATGAGTGGGTGAGTGAGTATGGTTTTACGCTACTTTTAGCAATATTCCAGCAGCATCACGGCGGGGGACACCAGAAGTGGGCTTCACGCATTGTACCCATGTCGGGAATCGAACCCGACGAGCAAACGCTATTAACCACGAGGCTACCCGACCACTCCTACTAGATGACATGAGGTTGTACTGGTGATACTTATACGAACTGGCTGTTGCATGTTTATGATCACAGATTGACTCATTAACTTAAATGGTTAATCCCGATTCGTACACGCAACTGACCGGGTATATAAACTGAAATACAGGTCAAAGTGGCGAAGCAGAAAACACTTACTCGGTCATATATTTTTTAAGAAAGTTCAGTACTCTAGAATTTGTCTTCGTGTACTCTAAAAAATGTTTAAGCTATCAATAATTGTAAATCTGTTTTGTTAATGGTCACTTGTCTGTCGGACAATATCCGCAGAAATAATGGTCATTGAGAGCACAGACTTGATTAGCGCAAACTTCAAGGACAGAAGAGAGACGCCAGATAAAGATGGCCAATGAACGCTGAAACCGCTGCTTAATCCCCAAAGAAAATTAGGCACTCATATTTTTTGGTATTTTTTCCGTGCCCCGGGGAGGCGTTCATCTTCGTGCCTTGTACAGCCATATTGATGACGTGTTGTTAAGATGCTTTTTCAATTGGTATTCCCTGATGGGATAAACGATTCATTTCAACCTGTGAGTTTATGCCAATAAATGCGTCACAACGATATCCATAAGCATACGAAATCGCTGCTGCGATTGTACGCTTCCGTCTATATCATAAGATGAGTTTTAAAGCACTGTCAAATAGTAATGATACCATATGTTCGCGAAAAGGGAATAGTTTTGCATACAGATGCGTCAAATTTGGAAATGACATCAGCATATCTACCATAAAACATTTTGCAAAGATAACATTTTGTCGACACAAGAGCCCTTGATATGGTTTTACTAATAGACAATTACTACAGATATATCTACAACAGTTTCAACCGCCAGTAATATAACTCATACATATGAACATATCTGACAATCCTCATAACAATCTCCAAAATATTTGCTCAGCTCTTAAGCATTGCTCCACTCGCGGGCACCTGGCATCATCTCTGATTGTCCGTGATGCCCTTATATGTTTCTTCGCTATTTTGCCTTTTACGCCCTAAGGAATCTGTGGGATAATCTCGTCTGTTTATTCTCTGGCGTTGACGCTATATTCTACAGACCTTGTGAGCCAACATTATGCACACCCTGTGGGCTAAACATGACCTTGTTTTCGGAGAAAATATTGAAATAATATATATTTTTCTTTGAAAGTATACCTACCCTGACCGGGTAAAATACAATAACTTAAATTTTGTCACTGGAAGTGAGTGAGTGAGTAGGTGTTGGGTCTTACCCCGGTTTGTGCCCTTGTAATCTATTCTTTTATTTCGACGATTCTACGAATGTTACATCCATATCATGGTTGTTGCTACAACTTTGCCAAATAGATTTATGCACGCGTATGAGTGTATATCATGAATCGAATTTAGAACCACAGGACACAGATAAGAGAATAAAAAAAAATTCATAAGATAAAAAAACCAATGCTCTGAAAGAAAACCTAGTGGGTAGAATCCATCTTTTACAAGATGTCAAAGTGGTCCTTGACCTTTTACCATTTGTTAAGAACAGCCCATGCCAACTCAGGACACACGCATCGAGTCACAATATCTGTCATTAAGAGTGAAAAAATAATGAAAACATCCATTTCCGTTTTCTTCGCCACGCAAGTTTTGATTCACACCGAGAAGCTATTCTAGTCGATAAACTTAATGTTCGATGAAAGGCGTAGGAGGAATGATTCTGCAAAGGTTGATATCAAAGAGGAAAGGTCTGACGATAATCTAAATATTTTCGCAAATTCTCGGGCTGACCTGTACAGACGTTCACCTCCATTGCAGACGAAGAAAAGCCGCGAAGGTCCGGTTAGAATTTGTCTACAGCAACCCTTGGTGGCCGTAAGATGCGATTATGATTGTTGTAAGAGGCGACTAATGGAATCGAGTGGTCAGGCTCGCTGGCTTGGTTTATATGCATGTCATCGTATCCAAATTGCGTAGATCGACGCTTATGATGTCAATCTCTGGATTGTCTGATTTAAAGACCGCGTCATATGGCTGAAATATTACTGAGAGAGACGTTAAACAACAAACAAACATTCAAACGCGACGGTGAAAAAGAAGAACATGCAATGACTTGTAATCTCAGCCCACTTGCAGTATGTATGTGACAAGTTCAAGAAGCTGTGATATATTATTCACTTTGTCCATACCAATACTTCTTTGGATTGAACAACGTTTCCCCCGTGATGCTCCCAGCAACCTATAATGTAACGTAAGGGTGACCAAATGGTCCAGGTGGTCAGACTCGGTGACTTAGTTGGTGGCGTGTTATCGTACCCCGACAGTTACAGTATCAATCACTGGGTTGTCTGGTCCAGACTCGATTATGTATGGGCAGCCGTTGTGTAGCTGGAATATTGCTGCGGCGTTAAGCAAACAATGTTACAAAGGACTAAAGGAAAAGGAATGACGTTACGATTTAACATCGACCTGGGCATGAACTCGCCACACTTTAAAAAATGTCGTTGATCCCCAAGTTACGTATGGGGGCTGTGCTTCGGGCTTTGGAATTAGTTCTATATATGACACAATATGACTGTGTTCAATATGGCCAATTATCAACTTTTAGCGTACTTTGACCGTCCAAACCTTCTAGGTTAAGCTATATGACCTTGACCTTCACTCAAGGTGGGTGATACCGAAAGGGTGGGATATGCTCACTAGGTTCTCGAACACCTGGTGTCATGATAAATATGTAACTATTTGCTCGTCTTGATTGTGTACATACATAGGCTGATATATGTGCATCGTGTCTTGCTGTCGGATCACCATGTGCCAAGAGGTTTGCCTCACATGAGTGACAGACACTTTGATCCTCCCATTGCAACGAGTACCGCCCTACACAGAAAGAACTTTATTGTTCACAATGCTCTTGCAACCCCATCGGTACTACAAGAATTGACTGCCCTCATATAGCTGGAATATGCTGGGTGCAGTGTTAAACAACAAACAACATTCGTCAACTGTGAGATTCGTTTTGTAATTGTAGTATTAATAATTGCAGTTTATTTCTTGAGAAATTTATTAATGTTAAATAACAAGGATATATATGTAGGCAGTTCATACAGGTTTCCTGCCTGGTAAGCGGCGAACAATACTTCAGAGAAGAAAGGCAGTTCAGTCAAAAAAGTTATAAAATCAACGTAAAACTAAAAATGTTAACACATTTATCACATTTCTTTATGAAACAAGCATGACAAACAAGCCTGCTCTCAACAAGAATCCATTTTCCGGGAAACGTAAGCACTATAAAAATATCCAGTCATAATTGATGATGTTATCTACTTTTTATGTTAAACTAACAAACGTTCTAATTGCTGATGAACCAAGAACATGGCATGCGTTACGGACAGCGTCTGACGTTTAACAAATTGCCGTTAGCTCTGAAAAAGTACCATTTACCATCCCAGCAAAGCCTGTTTTTTTGTAATGGTCGTGTGTTCCTGTGTAACTGAATCTTGCCATAAAAGATCTTAAGAACCCAAGTTTGTTTGCGCCTCTAGTGTGTTCAGTGGAGGTAGGAACCATGGACATTCTTCTTTCATCTCCAAACAAAAACTTCAAAACTGAAAGAAAAACCCAAAATCAAACTACTGATTAGTTTGTGTGTCATAAATTACAACATCGATGTTTTGTACAAGGTTAATAGCCCATAAAATTAAACCCAGAAGTGTCAAACTATCTTTCATGAACATGAAATAAAATCACAGCATTTCTAGTTCATTAACTTCCAGAATGTTCCCAAACACATAAAATACTCATGAAGTACTTTTGCTTTAGCTGTTTAGATCTTTCCAAGTGGGATACAGGATCACCATGTAGAACGTTTACCATCAAGGAAGAATGTTGATGTGCTTTTGATATACAAGAATACTTAAAGTTAATTTTTCTTCTTTAAAGGACCCGCCGTACCACGGGAGATCGCGTTTTAACAGATTCTAGTTTATCTGGCTGTGCTGTGCTTGTGCTTCATAATTGTTCGTGACTGAGTGAGAAACGGGCATTGACCACGTCATAGGGGCATCATAACACGCAATCAGCCAAGTCATGTTATACCACCTTTGCCTTTGCATGTGTTTGTGATTTTGCCCCAATGTGATTCTTAAACATCTACTCATGATATGGTCGAAATCGTACTACTTTCTTGTGAATATGGAATCGCTTAGTTACTCGTATATTCTCCTTAAAAAAACTTGAGAACCTTTGGCATGTAAAATCCTGTTATCGTGGGTTCGAATATGAGATTCGACGTGATAATGTTTCTCGCTTTGTCAGCAGAATACTAGTGCTCGTTGGTGTCATCAAAGTGGCACTGGCTTTCCTCCCATATCAAATCACCACGCCGTGAAGTAACTCAAATACTGTTCAAGGTCGACGTAATAACAAAATTCACTCACTCGTTGAGAACAATCTTCTACTTATCCACCCCTCCACTACATTGTGCTTTGCTTACAAATTATTTCGAACAAATTCTTGAATTATCAAAAAAATCCAGCCACTCCTCTCATGACAAGTTAGTATGCCATTCTATGCCTTCGCCGTCTGAGTCCAAACTTTACCGGCCCAAGAAGAATTATATGAGAAGCGTGATAAAAATAACTTTGTTAAAAAAGTCAACATTCGGCTGTCGTAGAATAAAGCAACGTTATTGTAGCGTCAAGAACACATTTGTTTGATGACAACAGATTAACTAAAGACAATTGTGTAATATGGCTTTGTGTGTGGTGATATATAAGCATTATCACTTTTGTCTGTGTGGAGTCCGTAGCCAGTTCCGGAAATCAATCAAGACCATATTAGCATATAGATACGGCGGTTTATACAGGGATGAATGTAGCATTGTTAATATGGCGCGTAACCTGCATTCGAAACGTTGTCTCTTTCTAATTATTGGTACTGAGATACATACTTCCCATTCCTTGGACTGCCTGCCATAGGACGTTCCAGTTACCAGTGTTGTCCTTCATTATTGTCCCTGGACAGCTCCCGTTCCACTCTGCATTTCTGTCAACATAAAGATTTTGTACACGACTTCGTACCCATTCGACCGCCTCCGTGGTCTTGTGGTGGAGCGTCCGCCCGAGAGGCCGCGTCATAACAAAAGACGTTAAAAGATGGTACTTGTTTGTTACCCTGTGTGGCGTGTTACCCTGTCAGCACACACGCACACGCACACGCACACGCACACGCACACACACACACACACACACACACACACACCGTTGTATACTTGTGGTTACAAATTGACTCGAGTTAATGTTTTGTGAGGTAATGAGTTGTGAAAAGTGTTCACGCACTTTTCTGTACAAAGATGCGGCTCCCAGCAGTGACAGGATCCGTAATCGTCGTCTCGAGCATGAGATTCACCCTGGATGATGTTCCTTAGTTTATTAGAACTATTCTCGTGGGTTTCACTGGAATGGGTAACGAGAAAAAACTGCATCACTCTTGATTCGACTCCTACACTCCTCTGACATGCCGGGATAGAACTGACATACTGTTCGAAAACGCTCACTCAGTCAAATAATTTAAAAGAAAGTTCAATACTGTATATTAGTTATACAGTAATTATCAACGTGTTTCAACACACACATTCATGCACGTCGCTAGATATGTGCAGTTTTGAACGCGACCTAAAACCCCATTTTACATCACCTCACCTCACCTTACCTCATGCTTTTTTCAGATGAACAATTAACTTTTGTTCAATTTGTTCAATTGCTTTTGCATGTGTTTGTGACTAGTGTCACAGGTGGGCGGTATACGCTCACCTTTTCGAGAACACCTGGTATCATCACTAATTAATAGTGATTCATAAACACATGCTCATGTTATAGTTGGAATCATACAATCGACTCTGCTGTTAGGAGAGATTTCTTATGAATACAGAAATGTTTTTAATTAGACATCAGCGAGTCTCTTCCAACTGTAGATTGCCAACATTTCAGTTTGATCAGGGCATGTCAGATTATTGTGGAAGGAAAGCCAATTTACTCAAGTAAGATTAAATAACGCCACAGGAAGACACATAGCAATACCCGAGCTAGCTCGATATGTAGATCAGCGTCAATGTTTTACTGAACATTGTTCAATAACAGATGTAGAATTAAAATAATATTAATTTGAGTGTGAATCATGGAGGTGATGACACAAAAGTGTAATATTCTATTTCATGTAATGTGTATGTTGTACAGTGAAAATCGATTGTGTCTGAAAGACAAACACTAATTTGACTGTATTCCTCCTTGGGTGGTCAGTCTTTGCAAAGACGAATAGATTTGATGTGTAGTTTGTTACAGTAATTGAAAGGATATACATCAATCTCCTTTATAAATGGCCACTTGTCGGACAGAATAAGTAATTGTCATCGAGAGCGGAGGCTTGAATTCAAGGTATCCACCGAGCGCTCACTACAAGCGTCTGGAGGAAACTGAGTGTCACAATGCGAAGCTTCATGTTCTTCATGTGCTTCTGAACTTTTTTTTGGTTCACAAAAACTGTTCAATTGGTACTCCGTCCTACATGGCACGACATTTCCGTTACCAGTGCAAACAAATACAGACAAACTTAAGTCATGATGGATAAGGATATTGGCCGAAATTATACGTTAAAATTTAAGGCTCAGATTTCAATCCCGAAGAGTCAGTTGGGCACTTACCATACGTGCCTTGAAATGACAGCACCCTTTTATGGTAATGTAAAATCGACAGCGTGTTTAAAAACGCTCGTTGCAAACAGAGTAACGATTGACTTTGGAATTTATCAGTTACAGCTTTTAAAACATTCCTTGAAAGTGTCAGCTTGAATAAACTTCGTAGACGTGTAAGTACATTAAAGCTAACGCCCTGGTGTTTTATTTTGGTGCCCGTCTGGGATTTAGGTAATTTTTAATCATGTCCGTGCTCTATCAGTATCACATCATGATTACAGCAGGAAATGTTGTAAAGAAACATGTAAGTGATTTCTAGTTCTCGGCGATTTCAGATGCCAAGCCGGAAATTTTGTATGAGGTGTCCCCTTTGAGGTGAACGGACAGTTATATATCCGAGTTCTAAAGTCCCATAATTGGGCAAAACACCATCCCCGTGTTAATTAAGTAGGCCGTGTTCATTCTTACTTGTTCAACATATATAACTTATTTTAAGACACAACATGTCCTTTGTCCCTGATGGTAACTGTTTGCCATTGTTGAACATAACAGTTCATCGTATCCAGTAATAGCATGTCTTTTGTTACTTGAAGGTTTAAGTTGGGTTTAATGATGGGTATTTTTGTTGACGAGAGGAGAATTGTACAAGGTTTTTAACATGACACAGAGATTGTATATGGATGATAACAGGTCACAGAGAATGAATGAGTATGTTAACAGTATGTCAGCAAAGAAGCAGTAATTGTTTAGTGATATCAGCAAGGAGACGGATATCGTATATGGATGTCCAAAATGGGACGGAGATTGTTTATGGATGTCAAAAATGGGACGGAGATCGCATATGGATGTTCACAATGAGACAGGGATTGTATATGGATGTCAACAAAGACAGGAAGAAATAATGGATGTTTCCAATAACACGGAAGTTGTATATTGATGTTAACCATAAGGCAGAGACAATGAAGGTTAAAGACAGAAGAAGACAGTTTGGGAGAGGTGGGGCGGTTTTACTGGCATCGTTTTTTTCTTGCCCATGTGGGTAAATCAGTTGAATGGAATTGGCTGTGTGACCATTCTTGAACGAAATCACATCATACATCAATATACATGAAGCTTAAAAACATTCTTGGCAGATTTCTGTGATTAGATTTCGAATTCGCCGAACAGAATTTCCGACTTATATGGAGTCATTAAAGTGATAATAGTACACATGATGATATAGATGGAAGGTGTTCATGGGGACTCGGGTCAGAATAGATTCCCAGCACCCTGTTGCTTGTCGGAGGGGGCGACACTATTGGATCTGATCCGCAAGCTCAGTAACATGGATGACATGGAACTATGTTCTTAATATCAGCCACTGAATTGTCTGGACCAGAATGCATTATTTCCGAAATACAGTCATGCAGCTGAGATAGTGCTAAATGCTGCGTAAAAGAAACAAAGAAACCTAACTCCCGTAAATACAACTACCTCACTCACTGACTAAGGCTAATCACAGCTTTAATATATAGGCATAATAATAAGTAGTAATAATAAACCCATATTAATGTAATTGAATTAACAACTAACTGCATAACGAACGAGCATGACCGTGATAGGTACCAGATGAAGCTCTGTTGGCGGTCTCAACTTGACGTCATTGTAGAAAGACAATGGCATACAGTCATGAAGTTCATTTTCCCATTGAAGGGAACAGACTCGCCTCTCTGCAGTTAGCTCTCCTTCACAAACTGGAGCTCGATTCGCGGTCAAAACATGGTCATTGCAGAAAAATAAAGGCAATAAATCTCTTTAGACATCAGCGATTTCAGAACAAGCACCAAACCATATACAGAATACAAGAAAAACTTATGGCCATGAAACAAACACACTGGCAGCAAATATTGACTTAAGATGGTAACACCGTTGGGACGAGTACGATAAGACGTGCATGGTTAGAAGGATCAATATGCCCTTCTGGATTTGTCCATAAATTGCCTTCCATTCCACACCTGAGTGATCAAAACACAACACTCCACAATCTACGCAGGCATCCTATGATAACAATTTGTTCCTACTCCTTACACCATCCAACCAATGTATTTCAAATCGACCTGAATAAGTCAGGCAGTGTTGTGACCAATTTTGCCATATCCTTGGGCAGGTGCTTGTAATTATGTTAACAATTGAACCAACGGCAAACCCGTGTAGTTGAATAGGGAATTTTCCAAATATTCTTCCTGACAATTCTGTTTTGAAGGTCAGAATTGATTGATGCTGTAACGCTATGTGTTTATTGGCAAAGGGGGATAAGAAGTGAATGTCGTGAATAACTGGATTGGATATGACGCTTGGTTTGAGTCAGATTTGTTTTAATACTTTGAGAAAATAGCTCGACTTTTAGGGGTTTCGGCTTCTGGTGACTTGCCACCTCCGGTTTTATGTTGGAGTTTATTATGATTTTGTCAACTGAATGTACGGCGCACATGTGTGTTTTTGCCAATGAGTTTTGCCAACAGTAATAATTGGAGGTTGATTTTCTATTTCTCAGTTGATTTTAGGAGGCTTTTGGGCTTGAGTATGCAGAACTGATATCACTTCATTTTCTTTCTCTGATCGAACTGTGGACTTGTTACAGGGAAATGGAATGAGGCAAAGATTCACGGAATTTTTAATACGGGCACTAAATGTTCTTTGAGCGGCAGTACAAGTCCTATTATGAAAGCAATTGAATTATCAACTTATCCCCATTCACCACAACTTTTGATTCTTGACTTCGTAAGGTCGTTATCCTTGTTCGGAAATGTAATAGACACTTTGCAAGTAAATCAATTTCACAACAGGTCTTTTCTGAATGAAATACGATGGTATTGGCACTTCTCACAAAACATATATTGAATCCACTTCAACCGCAATTATCGAAAAAAAAGCACAATAAAGAAGGACTTTGCTTTGTAAACAAACTTTTGACCACATTTTACATTCAATATTGTTAAGGACATGCATGTATTCTGTGTATTCTTTGTTGTGGCCGATTATGATTGGAGACTATCACACATCTTGAATACCATTTTGCAGAAATCGTAACAAGGTGTGTGGACATTTCATACCGTCAAGTATGATTTCGTTATACAGTCGTAAAACTTTTGTGCACAATTTCTGCTGAAAACTTTCAAGATTACATTGTTATTCTTTAAAACGGACAAAACCCAAAAGTTTGAGAATAGCATTCTTTGACTCATTCTCACAAGGTGCATTTTACGATTTGTTCTGTTATCTGACTCAACGAAGTTCTTTTTCGATTTTACCTTTGAGATTTTCAATGGGAATTTGCATTTTTTTCTAATTTTAATCAAATATTAAATACAACTTTGACAATTTCCAAGTGAAGTCAAACTTATCAATACTTGTAAAGCATAAATTGTCCCTTCCACTCAACAATATGAGCATTATAAAAGTTGGATGGCGCCCTCTTGGAAAACAAGGTCTACATCTGAATCAATTTATGCACATTGGCAAACATAATAATATGACATGTTCCATCACATTCCTTTTAGTATGATATGAAAACAATATCAGAGGATGGGTAAGCCGAATCGTTAACCGTATTATCAACAAAAATGAAATAATGTGCTAAATTGACTAAGGTTGCTTTAACATAAAGTGAGGATGTGGAAGGCATTTCAAAATGTGACGCATCAGTGACAAAAATGATGCTGAAGCAATTTCCTGCTTTGACTTAAAACATTTTGTTTCGGTGTTTGTTCAGGTGAACAATTGACTTGCCTTGTCATGTGTTTGTGACGGGTGTCACCAGTGGGTCAGGAATTGCTCACATTTTAGGAAACACCAAGTTGTATCACAATCTGATAGTGATATTATATATACAGTCTAGTGATATAATAGGAATTGTACAATCTATTTTCTTTTAGCAGAGATTTCACAGTTGATGTTCAATTCACAGAAGGGTTTCGTTGCTTTTATTTTGTTGTGTTTGTGCATCTTGATAGAGAAGCAATCAAGGATCAGCTTGCTTTCCTCGAGTCACCATCTTCGACACATAGATATGCCATTGGATATTTTTCATTCGTTTATTTGGCTAATCCTATAAACCTGTTTCAGATAATCATTTTGTTGTGTATGGATGAATTTCACTTGTTTTTGTTATTAAACGCCGGAGCAGCAATATTACAGCTATATGACGGTGGTCTGTAAATAATCGAGCATGGTCCCGATAATCAAGCGACAGGCATTGTGAACAATGGTACGTTGACACGTCATCAACCAAGTCACCCGATCCATCAGGTCGCCTCTTGTGGCCAGCATTCTAGGTTGATAGGGATCACCCGGAATCCTCACGGAAAACGCTCATTTAACATTACAAAGTCTTTAATGTAAGATATACACCTTGAGTGAGTTAATAAGTGAGTGACTTGCAGTGATCTCCACAGTTCTTTAGTTATATGACGTTGTGTCACTTCCCCTCGTGATCGTCACATTTTCAGTTTGATGTGGTTACATTGAGCCAATGGGTTGTACTTGGTAACTTTCTTATTGATTTCTTGACTCTCTAAATGAGTATCCCGCCATACGCTTGTTAGCTCGACAGATGATTTCTCTATCATCCACGCTAACGAATAAAGAAGTCATGAGGGATAAGGACATTGGCCAAACGAATGACTTAAACTTGAAAACGTTTGATTTCAAGTTTGGCATATTCGAGCATATAACTGCTTCCTTTCATCATAACATAAAAAACCTAGTTTGTTTTAAACGTATTCCACAAACATCGAAAAGATCAGGATAAGACACTGCCACCTTGCATAAACTTCTTCTGAATATTTTTACTTTACAGGTACATTTATTCTTTGTAGCTTGTATTTCTACAGTGTAAATGTGAAGTGCTTTGAATATTTATTCTGATGCTATGTATATATCAAATTCACAGACATGCGTCATTTTGTTATTATGCGCGCTCGAAGTAAGAACTGATGATGTCGTTGCACCAGATGACATGAGGTTGTATTGGTGATTGTTATACGAACTGGCTGTTGTATATTCATGATCAGAGATTGAGTCCTTAACTTGAATGGTTAATCCTGATTTGTATCCGCAACTGACCGGATATATAAACTGATATACAGGTCAAAGTAGCGAAGTAGAAAACACTTACTCGGTCATATAATTTGTAAGAAAGCTCAATACTCTAGAATTTGTCATCGTGTTCTCTAAAAAAAATGTTTCAGCTATCAATAATTGTAATATGTTTTGTTAATGGTCACTTGTCTGTCGGACAATATCCGCAGAAATAATGGTCATTGAGAGCACAGACTTGATTAGCGCAAACTGCAAGGACAGAAGAGAGCCAGTTCAAGGTGGCAAATGAACGCTGCTTAATCCCCAAAATAAAACTAGGCACACATAATTTTGTGTATTTTTACCGTGCCCCGGGGAGGCGTTCATCTTCGTGCCTTGTACAGCCATGTTGATGACACGGTTTTAAGATGCTTTTTCAATTGGAATTCCCTGATGGGATAAACGATTCATTTCAACCTGTGAGTTTATGCCAATAAATGCGACACAACGATATCCATAAGCATACGAAACCGCTGCTGCGATTGTACGCTTCCGCCTATATCATATGATGTGTTTTTAAAGCACTGTCAAATAGTGATGATACCAGGTGTTCGCGAAAAGGGAATAGTTTTGCATACAGATGCGTCAAATTTGGAAATGACATCAACATGTCTACCATAAAACATTTGGCAAAGATAACATTTTGTCGACACAAGAGCCCTTAATATGGCTTTACTAATAGACAATTACCACAGACATATCTACAACAGTTTCGACCGCCAGTAATATAACATACATATGAACATATCCGACAATCCTCATAACAATCTCCAAAATATTTGCTCAGCTCTTAAAGGGACTCTGATCTAAAGCAATTCCCCGGGACTGGTTGTTGCCTTTGTTATTGTTTTCCCCCGTGAGTACCCGGATGGTATAGCAGAAACCTAGACTAGTTCGCGACATGTGCTTCGCAATTCGTAAGCGCATTTTTACTTTTATTGATAGTATAAGGGCGTATAGTCACATTAATCAACAAAATGAAATGTAGTTTTTGAAATAATAAGGAAATGTAGTTATCGTTGTGGGTAGCAAGTCGCTTGCTTGGTAATTGTGTGATTTTCGTTTACACTATTTTGACTTGCAACACAAAGTAAACATTTCTACTGAGCATTGCATATTTTATCGTGTTTATATTTTTACAGTCAAAAATTACTTAAATTTATTAAACGTCTGAATATTCAGTTATTCTACAAATTGACTGAAAAATATGCCTATCTGTATTATTATTCCAAACATTTTTATGTTTAATATCATCACCAAGAGACTGAAAATGTTATGATGAAAAGTACAGTTCTATTTTATTTGGCTTCTTGTCCTCCATAATAATCTATTGTGATGTTTTTAGGCCCTTTTGATCGTCTTAATCAATTTTAGTCAATCTGTTAAAGAAATGGACAGATTTTTCAGTAAAAATGACTGAAATATTTACACATTTTATAAATTGCCTGAGAGAATCACATTTTACAAATTGACTGTAATATATACAAGGTTACATAGGAAAAGACTAGTGAAAACAACCGTTACGTTTATCGCGCATCGAAGAATTTCCCAACCAAGACGTAGAGGAACAAGAATGAATCTGTCCAATGCTACACGTCTGCGGCCGTACAAAGAAACTTGTGTCACGATGTCACGTGTCTCTGTAACAATCAAATATTTTAAAATATATATCTATCGTTTCGGGATATTATAACCCGTGTTCGTTTCTCAACTGATCACTAAGATTGTTTCAGGTGTTTCACTTAGGCGTTTAGTCTCAAAGGCCAGCTGAGAAAGCCCACGTGACAACTATTTTCATAACGTCCACGGTTCCTAAAATAATCCACTGAGTTAGATAACAATGAACAATCAATTAACATATTATCGGTTAACTTTTTAAAGTTTTTTACATCGGCACTATACGCCATGATATGAGTGTTTTCCCTTTGTTTTAGTAAACCTAGACATGAAAACACTCACTTTTGACATATCCGCTGTGCAAGATAACAATGATTAATCAATCAATGTATTTCCTGTTAATCCTTTGACTAGGAACGATCCGTTGATTAACAAAAAAGTAAATCAACTGATCATTCATCTCTTGCTGGGCTGCCACGTGCATATTACATAACATACATTTCACCTCACTTCAAACCTGGATTTAGATTGAATAATTACCCCAGACACAATAAATGCCAAATGGGAACCTTTGTCAGGTATTCTGAGTAGTGCTTCCACTAATTACACCTGTAATAAATTCATTAACTGAGCATCAAGTGAATGACGACAAATACACAAGTGTAGGGTTATACCAGAAAACGTGGATGACAACAAGGGAGTAGTAATCGTATTATCGACGCAATCCGAAATCCGAAAATGCTTTCACTGCATGGATACTTTTCTTTTTTTTATTAAACTATAACAATCAGGGGTATTTCCAAATGACGACATCCCATGAGCTCCGCCGTTCTTTTTGTGTTTGGGCTGAAGAAATTAATTAACATGCGAAATTGTTGAAATCTTTATAGATCACGGTTATCAGTGTTCAAAAATGAGTAAAACAAATATTGCTTCCAAGTTTATTTAGCTGTTCCTGCAGACGGTAGCCCAGTCTCTTGTCACGCTCAGTTGCGTTGCGTATCATCCGGGTACTCACGGGGAAAAAACAATAACAAAGGCAACAACCAGTCCCGGGGAATTGCTTTAGATCAGTGTCCCTTTAAGCATTGCTCAACTCGCGGGCACCTGGTGTCCTCTCTGATTTTCCGTGATGTTTCTTCGCCATTTTGCTTTTTACGCCCTGAGGAATCTGTGAGATAATCTGGTCTGTTTATTCTCTGGCGTTGACGCTTTATTGTACAGACCCAGTGAGCCAACATTATGCACACCCTATGGGCTAAACATGACCTTGTTTCCGGAGAAAATATTGAAATTATATCTATCTTTCTTTGAAAGTATTCTTACCCTGACAGGGTAAAATAAAATAACTTAAATTTTGTCACTGGAATGAGTGAGTGAGTAGGTGTTGGGTCTTACACCGCTTTGTGCCCTTGTAATCTATTATTTTATTTCGACAATTCTACGAATGTTACATCCATATCATGGTTGCTACTACAATTTTGCCACATAGTTTTATACACACGTATCATAAATCGAATTTAGAACCACAGGACACAGAAAAATATATTTCATAAGATACAAAAACAATGTCCTGAAAGAAAACCTAGAGAGTAGAGCATCCATCTTTTACAAGATGCCAAAGTGGTCCTTGACCTTTTACCATTTGTTTAGAACAGCCCATGCCAACTCAGGACACACGCATCGAGTCACAATATCTGTCATTAAGAGTGAAAAAGTTATGAAAACATCCATTTCCGTTTTCTTTGCCACGCAAGTTTTGATTCACACCGAGAGGCTATTCTAGTCGATAAACTTAATGTTCGATGAAAGGCGTAGGAGGAATGATTCTGCAGAGGTTGATATCAAAGAGGAAAAGGTCAGACGATAATCTAAATATTTTCGCAAATTCTCGGGCTGACCTGTACAAACGTTCACCTACATTCCAGACGAAGTAAAGTCGCGTAGCGCTAGTTAGAATTTGTCTACAGCAACCCTTGCCTGTCGTAGGATGCGATTATGCTTGTTGTAAGAGGCGACTAACGGAATCGAGTGGTCAGGCTCGCTGACTTGGTTGATATGCATGTCATCGTATCCCAATTGCGTAGATCGATGCTCATGGTGTCAATCTTTGGATTGTTTGATCCAGATTTGTCTGGTATGGCTGAAATATTACTGAGAGAGACGTTAAACAACAAACAAACATTCAAAGGCGACGGTGAAAAAAGAACATGCAATGACGCAGAACTCAAAACTGTCAAATCCCGAGTTTAGAATAAACGGGATATTGGAAGGAAGATAAAATAATTATAGGCATTGCTAGTGTTCAACAGGGCTTGTATATTTGATGAAGAAGAATGATAGGAATGCGTGAACAATCCCTAGTCAAAGGACGTATTGTTATCTCAGCCCACATGCAGTATGTATGTGACAAGTTCACGCTGTGATATAGTATTCACTTTGTCCATACCAATACTTCTTTGGATTGAACAACGTTTCCCCCGTGATGATCCCAGCAACCTATAATGTATGTAAGGGTGACCAACTGGATTAGGTGGTCAGACTCGCTGACTTAGTTGATGACGTGTTATCGTACCCCGAGAGTGTGGAACGTTACAATATCAATCACTGGGTTGTCTGGTCGAGATTCGATTATGTATGGGCAGCCGTCGTGTAGCTGGAATATTGCCGTGGCGTTAACCAAACAATGTTTGAAAGGTCTAAAGAAAAAGGAATGACGTTACGATTTAACATCGACCTGGGCATAAACTCGACACACTTTAAGAAATGTCGTTCATCCCCAAGTTACGTATAGGGGGCTGTGCTTCGGGCTTTCGTATTAGTTCTATATATGACACAATATGACTGTTCAATATGGCCAATTATCAACTTTTAGCGTGCTTTGACCGTCCAAACCTTCTAGGGTAAGCTATATGACCTTGACCTTCACTCAAGGTGGGTGATACCGAAAGGGTGGGATATGCTCACTGGTTTCTCGAACACCTGTTGTCATGATAAATATGTAACTATTTGCTCGTCTTAATAGTGTACATACATAGGCTGATATATATACATCGTTTCTTGCTGTCGGATAACCATGTGCCAAGAGGTTTGCCTCACACGAGTGACAGACACTTTGATCCTCCCATTGCAACGAGTACCGCCCTACACAGAAAGAACTTTATTGTTCACAATGCTCTTGCAACCCCATCGGTACTACAAGAATTGACTGCCCTCATATAGCTGGAATATGCTGAGTGCAGTGTTAAACAACAAACAACATTCGTCAACTGTGAGATTCGTTTTGTTATTGTAGTATTAATAATTGTAGGTTATTACTTGAGATTTTATTAATGTTAAATAACAAGGATATATATGTAGGCAGTTGATACAGGTTTCCTGCCTGGTAGGCGGAGAAAAATACTTCAGAGAAGAAAGGCAGTTCAGTCAAAAAAGTTATGTTATCAACGTAAAACTAAAAATGTTAACACATTTATCACATTTCTTTATGAAACAATCATGACAAGCAAGCCGGCTCTCAACAAGAATCCATTTTCCGGGAAACGTAAGTAATATAAAAATATTCAGTCATAATTGATGATGATATCTACTTTTTATGTTAAACTAACAAACGTTCTAATTGCTGATGAACCAAGAACATGGCATGCGTAATGGACAGCGTCTGACATTTAACAAATTGCCGTTAGCTCTGAAAAAGTACCATTTACCATCCCAGCAAAGCCTGTTTTTTGTAATGGTCGTGTGTTCCTGTGTATCTGAATTCTTGCCATGAAAGATCTTAAGAACCAAAGTTTGTTTGTGCCTCTGGTGTGTTCAGTGGAGGTAGGGACCATGGCCATTCTTCTTTCATCTCCAAACAAAAACTACAAAACTGAAAGAAAACCCCCAAATCAAACTACTGATTAGTTTGTGTGTCATAAATTACAACATCGATGTTTTGTACAAGGTTAATAGCCCTGAAAATTAAACCCGGGAGTGTCAAACTATCTTTCATGAACATGAAGTAAAATCACAGCATTTCTAGTTCATTAACTTCCAGAATGTTCCCAAACACATAAAATACTCATGAAGTACTTTTGCTTTAGCTGTTTAGATCTTTCCAAGTGGGATACAGGATCACCATGTAGAACGTTTACCATCAAGGAAGAATGTTGATGTGCTTTTGATATACAAAAAGAAAAAGTACGTTAGCCTCCTCTTAAAGTTAATTTTTCTTCTTTAAAGGACCCGCCGTACCACGGTAGATCACGATTTAACAGATTCTAGTTTATCTGGCTGTGCTGTGCTTGTGCTTGATTATTGTTCGTGACTAAGTGAGAAACGGGCACTGACCACGTCACAGGGGCATCATAACACGCAATCAGCCGAGTCATGTTATACTACCTTTGCCTTTGCATGTGTTTGTGATTGTGCCCCAATGTGATTCTTAAACATCTACTCATGATATAGTCGGAATCGTACTACTTTCTTGTTAATATGGAATCGCTTAGTTACTCGTATATTCTCCTTAAAGAAACTTGAGAACCTTTGGCATGTAAAATCCTGTTATCGTGGGTTCGAATATGAGATTCGCCCTGATAATGTTTCTCGGTTTGTCGGCACAATACTAGTGCTCGTTGGTGTCATCAAAGTGGCACTGGCTTTCCTCCCTTATCAAATCACCACGCCGTGAAGTAACTCAAATACTGTTCAAGGTCGACGTTATAACAAAATTCACTCACTCGTTGAGAACAATCTTCTACTTATCCACCCCTCCTCTACATTGTGCTTAGCTTACAAATTAGTTCGAACTTATGTTTGAGTTATCAAATATATCCAGACACTCCTCTCATGACAAGTTAGCATTCCATGCTATGCCTTCGCCGTCTGCGTCCAAACTTTACCGGCCCAAGTAGAATTGAGAGTATGAGAAGCGTGATAAAAATGACTTTGTTAAAAACGTCAACATTCGGCTGTTGTAGAATAAAGCAACGTTATTGTAGCGTCAAGAACACATTTGTTTGATGACAACAGATTAACTAAAGACAATTGTGTAATATGGCTTTGTGTGTGATGATATATAAGCAGTATTACTTTTGTCTCTGTGGAGTCCGTAGCCAGTTCCGGAAATCAATCAAGACCATATTAGCATATAGATACGGCGGTTTATACAGGGATGAATGTAGCATTGTTTATATGGCGCGTAACCTGCATTCTAAACGTTGTCTCTTTCTAATTATTGGTACTGAGATACATACTTACCGTTCCTTGGACTGCCTGCCATGAGACGTTCAAGTTACCAGTGTTGTCCTTCATTAATGTCCCTGGAGAGCTCCCGTTCCACTCTGCATTTCTGTCAACACAAAGATTTTGTACACGACTTCGTACACATGCAACCGCCTCCGTGGTCTTGTGGTTCGAACCCCGGCCGCGTCATTACAAAAGACGTTAAAAGATGGTACTTGTTGTTACCCTTTCTAGCGTTCGTCATTAAGGGACTAAAACAAGGACTGGTCGGCTCGGAGTCAGTATACCCTGTCTGAGTGGAGTATTCATGTTAAACTGCGGCATGGTATCTCAGTGGGCAAGCACTATAGGTCGGCATCAGTCCGGACTAGTACAAGCAGCCACACACATACGTGCCATAAGTGCAATAATCTTGGACGCGACGTTAAACCCCATTTCACCTCACCTCGTACCCATTCACATTGTATCTCTTGTACACCACAGATGTAAATCAAAATTAACGTATAGTTTTTATTTTCACCAAATGCGTGGCACTGGATTTTCTCGTCACTCGATCACTTGATTCTCTGGCTTGTTTTCAGGCCGCCCTCGCATGGCAGGAGTACTTTTTGTGCAAATTGTGTGAGAGGTGAGTAAGTCCGGTAGGGCCAGACATGTTTGTCATTTTCGCGAACACCTGGTTTTATTCACAATTCATATATTTGTCATCGCTGTTTTGCCTTTAACGCCCCGTGGCGTCTGTTTCGGTTTTGATAATCAACACTGGTTATTCTCTGGCGTTGACGTTATATATGACTTCGTTCACATCCCAAATGTGTATAAAGCTTCGCACGCATTCCTTTTTTACATGACTCCATACGGTCACCTCCCTCTAGTCTCACATGCCATTTGTCACACACTCCGATTTTGCCAGTTGTCACACAGAGGAGATTACGACAACACCTACTGTTACTGAATAATCCAAATCATTTCTAATTGGGTCTCCAGGAGATAAGATGCTGGGGAGTTTGAGTCACAGTTTAGATAACGAGGCCATATTGGAAAACACACTGTAAACTAAATTAAAAATATAATTGTTATAAGTATCCAATTTAACTGACTATAAAACAACGTTTACTCGTTGATCTCCTTTTATAGCAAGTTTGACATTTCTACAGAAGAGGGAGGACTCCTTCTGTTTAGCATCTTTTTGCGGTCTGTCAAGTGATTGATAGGCCTATATCTTAATAAGGATACATTGATAACAAGAACATAGACAACAAAAACAGCAATGGCAATGCTTTTATATCACAACATGGATATGCTTAAGTAAAACTTGAAGCTTATGCGCATAATTCGTGAACTACATTCGTTAATCCGACAAATCATAAACAGTCAATGAAGCAATGATTGAGAGAGAGAGAGAGAGAGAGAGAGAGAGAGAGAGAGAGAGAGAGAGAGAGAGAGAGAGAGAGAGATTCTTTATTTCCTCCAGATGTCATTCCGAAGATTACAATGAAAATATATTCAATTACACGCAGTTAACACAATAAAAAAGGCATAACATATTTACAATTACACATAGTTTATCACATTCAGATACCTAAATGATGACAGATTCTCACTAGAAGATATATATCAAAAGATGCCTTAGTTTGTACAGATACGAGGCGAATAGTAGTATAATAGTTTCCCAGGTGTGTTGATCCAGATTGTGAGTAAATTTTGTTTCAGCCCCAAATAAGAAGACAGATAACATATCTGTTTCGTCTTGCATTTCACAATCAACATATTTTTGAACGTCAAGTACGTCAATGAGAGAAGAGAAAAACGCATTTCTTTCTGATATCAGTGCTTCACAATGTAAAATAATGTGGATGTCATAGTCGAAAGCATGCCTATTACAGAGCATGCACTCTTTCGAAAGTTTACTGCGTGATGAGACTTTCACCTTTCGTATCAGTCACCTCAAACACAGGATAAGAATATTTATTTTTCAATTAACACTATCAGTATCTGATTTACGACAATGTAAAGTCATCTTATATTCTTTTGCACCAAAACCCATTGACAAAATAAACGGAAGGTGGAAACGGTTTTTCTGCATTTGGCGTTGTTTAAAACAAGCGTTAGATGCAGCTGGATCTTGATTAATGACCGTGTACCTGATAGGCTCCACGTGAACAATTTGAAGCATTAGTACAAGCGTGGCATTGTTTGGCTAAACATAGTCGGAAATCATGTAGTTTTATCGACATACAATGGAGAAATCGTTAGATCAAGTAGTTATACCTCGTAAATGACTTTAACATGACATAGTCAATTTCAAGGCTTAACGATCCCGTGACTGGGGGCGCTCACGACTCGACCGATTCAGGTCCACCTATGAAATTGACATACGTTTATGGTAACAAATTTGCAATAATGTGCTCCAAATAAGCGGGAGAGGTTGTAAATCAGAGATTTGAGTCTCGGTTGTTGTTGAAGGTTGCGTGTGTTGGGGAGAAAAGTGGTTTACCAATATAGAGTAGGCACCGGGGTGGCTGGTTTTAGAACATAATCATGATCGACTATCGGACAATATCCGAGTGCCGTCAGATGTTAAACACGATCAGTAATGGGTGTGTTGTGGAGACTGTTAGGTTGTCAAGTCAGATCAAAGGTCGCACGTGTCAAGATGGAAGTTGATGCTCGCGTGATGCATGACCGGAAGTGAGACTAGTTTGCTATATTGAAGCGCCTTGGACAGGCAATGATTGAGAGAAAGGGTGGTTTTCTTTCACCACGGACCCTTCAACAAAGTTATCTTAGCGTTAAGTCGATCATAACCTATTTTTTAACATAGTCATCGAGTAATACTCACAGGCTGGAAGATGTGAAGCAACACTAGTCCAAATACGTCACAAACGAATCACCCTTCATTATATATCAGCAGTAAAACATGATTATACGTAACTCACAAAACAAATAATTTATTCCACAGTTTATTTATTACTTCAAATAATTCTTTTGTTCCAGCTGTTTACGAAATAGCCGATCACTAGCAACCTTAGATTTACAGTCGAGGAGCTAAAATCGCCTTGTGGTTGTGTCCGCCTCCGTGGTCTAGTTGACACAGCCGGAAGGTCTGAGGTTCGATCCCCTGGGCTCGCCATACCAAAAGACGTTTAAAGATTGTACTCGTTGTTAGCCTGCTTGGTGCTCGTCATTAAGGGTCGGCTCGGAGTCAGTGTACTTAGTCTCAGTGGGGTATCTTAGTTAAACTGCGACTTGGTATCTCAGTGGGCTGGCACTATAAATTTGGCATTAGGACTAGTACAAGCAGCCACACACGCACGCACGCACGCACGCACGCACACACACACACACACGCGCGCACACACACACACACACACACACATACGCACGCACGCACGCACGCACGCACGTACACATACACACGTTCACACACACGCACGTACACACACACGCACACGCACACGCACACGCGCGTACATGCACGTCGCTATATTAGGTGCAATGTAACCTAGAACTGGATGTTCAACCCCATTCCACCTCATCGCACTGTCTATGTGGGTACTGTACACGTGGTCTCAGGCGCGCCAATCTGTTGAAACGGTTTATTGTTTAGTCTTGTGATGTAAGGAATTACGTTGATGTCTCCTGTGACCTACAGCGGATGTTAGGCCAGGCTGATACACTTTTCATTTTAAGACATTAAGGAGGGACTTAATTCTGCACCATCTTGGGTTTGTTTGACGCATTAATCATGGACGATGTGTCACTGTGTGTAGTTACAGTTGATGGCCAGCGTCAGGATTATGTAGATGGTGTTGATGTAGATGGTGTTGATGTAGATCGTGTGATGTGACATACCAGAGGTCAGGAAGATTTGGAAACTTTCTAAAACTATATTTTGCCAGACACCAGCTACACCATGTCTGTATATCTATATTGTTGAACATTTAGCTGTCTGTATACTTCTTACATTGTTTTATAAATTGTTTATATCATGCGGCTTTCTGTCGATCTTACTTATGATCGTGAGTTCGAATCCAGGTTTCCTAGCACCATACCCGTGCTTGTAGGTTTTATGAGTCTTAGTCCAACTCTCAAACATTCATCACTTCGGCCAGTCTTTCCTTATTAAATTGGCATGCCATAAAACAACTGAAATGGCGTTAGTTTAACCAAATGCACTCTTTTCCCGTGCAATGTAGAACTACAACATGTTCAAAATCAATGTCTGGCTCACACGTTTACTTTCTTTTATCGAAAAAACTGTTCCAAGCCACGAAGAAAGGCATTACTCTTTACAGAAATGGTACAAACATGCCATTGAGTAAAACATGCTGGCTACTGATAGTCTGTTAAAGAGCAGTTATAGTTTTTGCAAACTTTAAAAGTGCTCATCTGACTCCAACATACCCCAGTAAAAAACTGAGTGTTTTATTTACCTAACCTGGTTCTTCCTCGACTGCTGAAAGTTTTTGAACGTTGCATATTTTCAGCCTGTTAGACGAGAAATGTTCAATTTCGAGGTCATTGAGCTTCGGGTTCTGTTGGGAGCTGTAAGTAGGCTAGACCCATGCACTATTCAATATAGCAGAAACAAACTTATGTCTTATGCTGTTATCTTCACCTTGATCACATTTAATATGCAAGTATATCATAATATACACTTGCCGCGAATAGTTGCAAGATTGGTGATGCGGCGTTATACAATCACTCACTCACTCCAACAGAAACACCTAGATGGCAGCTGTATGGCGGAAACGGCGGTAAACATGTCAATATCCTCTTTTGACAAAGACATATAGAATTGTGTTAAACTAATAAACAAGAAAGCTTTTTATCCCCCGGCATATAATGCGGGGGGATATAGCGATCAGCCAGTCTGTCTGTCCGTCCGTCCGTCTGTCCGTCCGTCCGTAATCATTTCCTTTTCCGGGGCAGAACTCGAAAACAATTCAGTGTATTTGATCGAAACTTGGCATATCTATCAGTCACATACTGAAGTTGCCTTTTGCTATTTAGGAATTTTAGAAATTTTTATTTTTTACGTTTCCATGGTAACAAGTTGGACTTAGGTTCTATAAGGGTCGTGTTCGTTTCCGGAGCGTAAATAAAAAAACTGTTAAATACTTTCTTACAAAACTTTGCATGTCTACCAGGCACAAACTGAACTGGTGCCTTTTGCTATTTAGGAATATTATAGATTTTTATTTTTTATGTTTCCATTGGAACAAGTTGGACTTAGATTCTATAGGGTAGAGTTCGTTTCCGGAGCATAATTCAAAACCCATTTAAAACTTTCTAACAAAACTTTGCATGTCTATCAGACTCATGCTGAACTGGTGCCTTTTGCTATTTAGAAATTTTAGAAATTTTTATTTTTTACGTTTACATGGCAACAAGTTGGACTTAGGTTCTATAAGGGTGGTGTTCGTTTCCGGAGCGTAACTCAAAAACTGTTAAATACTTTCTTACAAAACTTTGCATGTCTACCAGGCACATACTGAACTGGTGCCTTTTGCTATTTAGGAATTTTATAAATCTTTATTTTTTACGTTTCCATGGCAATTAGTTAGATTTAAGTTTTCATATAGGGTGGGTTCACTTATGGAGTATAACAAATAAACTGTTTAATATTTCCTGGCCAAACATTGCATGTCTATGTATAAAGTACATACTGAACTGGTGCAATTTGATATTAAGGAGTTTTAGAAATGTTTATTTTAGAATTTTCATTGCAGCTATTTTGACATAGGCTAAGAGAAATGTTGGGTCAGTTACCTGGTTTCGGACCATAACGTGTTAAAATGGGCGGGGGATTTGTAGATGACTTCGTTGACTATATGCTTGTTTAGCTATTGTTTCTTCAGTTGTAATAAGAAAACCCCACAGAAACACACATGTTTTACTTTCAATTTCATATGGATGCGACCATGGTGGATCTTTTGTTGGTAAACAATGTATGCTTCTTAAAGAACAATCAACTCTTGACTCATTACATACAGAATTGCACATTTACTTGTGGTTACTTTACAGACAGCTGCCGGGGGGATATGTCATCTTTCTGATGTCTCTTGTTTTAATTTCTCCCTGAAAAGAGTTTTTTTTAACGCCCACCATTGTAGTGATTTTAGTAAAGCCGTTCAGATATACTTACTGGAGGAACTGAATAGACTTTTAACACCAACCCACCATCCAGTATCTTAATAAACGTTATTTTGTCTGACAGTCGATCTCTTCACCGAGGTCTTATTATTTAAGACGTTACAATGGGTGTCTGGAGTTGCGTCCCTTACTCATGTAAGGATTTGCTGTTAGTCGGTTCGCCACGGCCATGGTCGTATGTGTGTCAGGAGTGTTTTTCTTGAGGGTTTTACAAAAGTACTATACGCCTATGACTACTGACTTATCACTAATGATGGGACTTGTGGTTACCCTGCCTGGCGCTTGGCATTAACGGGGTAAACACAAGGACTGTCGACTTGGAGCCATGTTAAACTGCGGCATGTTATCCCAGTGGGTGGGCAATATAAAATGGCCAAAGTTTTGACTAGTACAAGCAGCGCCACACACACAAATGCAAGCACGTCGCTGAGTAGGTGTAATAATCTTGAATGCGACGTTAAACCCCATTTTACATCAATTCAAAAACACCTTAACCCAAGGCAATCACTTTCCTTGTGGAAGTAAAGTTGAAAAGATTATAACATTTAATTGATCACTCCTGCAAGTGTGTTATTCACGTTGATTTATCCAGCTATTATATTCCATCATCTCAGAACATACATGACTTCAAAAGCGTCCAGACTCTTGCTGAAAAGTTGTGCGATCAAGGTTAACCATTCAAGGCCTTAGTAAAGCTTCCAAAAAGAATTTAGGGTAGACATGTGGAGGACATTTTCTAATTTGAGGCGTCAGTGATACAAATGATGTCCGATGCTATTCCCTATTTTGATTTGTACCATGTTGCCCGTGCTTTTCCAGATTAACAAAGGGCCTGCCTTAACATGTGTTTGTGACAGGTGCCACCGGTGGATACACTTACCTTCTAGCGAACGCCTTGCATCATTACTATTTGATAGTGATTCATAAACACATGCTCATGATATCGTCGGAATTGTACAATTTCCTATGGTTATTGAAATATTTTTTATCGCTTTTATTGAATGATAGTTTAAGTATAATACCGGAGATAAGTAGTGGCTGAGGCGTTGATCTAGATGACACTCCACATGTACAGTAACCTACGTTTATAACGAACACGCTTATAACGAACTGACAGTTATAATAATTTTTGGGTCCCGGCCATTTGCTGTATATATGCTGTATAAGTGTATAAGCTTTTATAACGAACTTAATTATAACGAACTAATATTAGTTCGTTATAACCGTAGTTTACTGTAGTAGGTACAGCTGGTTCATTGATGGAAACTCCTACAAGCGATGAATGGTGCTCCGAGAAAGTACTCACAGTTACTACAAAACACTCATTTGTAACAGGTTTCAGAACTTCCCTATTGCATCTGTTGTAAACATCGACATTCGTTGATCGCAATGCTACACAGCCTTATCCTTCTGCTGACATATGTAGGGCCTTATATAAATACACTACAGCGTATGGCGAGTCTAAATCACACGTATAATAACACGCAGAACGTGGAACCACACAGGCAGGACAGGCAGTCGGTGCTATGTTTGTGAAGTTAACCCTGTGTTTAGAATTCTTTGGTGTCGAATTCCATTCCGTCGATTTACTATTCCAAGTGCTTTTGCGTTATTCGATCAGGAGACACTTTAGAGATGAGGTGGTTTGGTAAAATGGGGTTTAACGTCGCGTTAAAGATTATTGTACTTTATAGCGACATGCATGCGTGCGTGTGTGTATGTGTGTTATGTGACGTGTTGTATTTATTTATATTTTAGTATTATTTACACATATTACTTGTGGGTATATGAACATGGTTCTAACCTAAGCCGAGTATATTTACATTTTTTGTATTTCATGTTGGATAAAAGACAGGCGGTTACTTTCCTTTCCATATTCGAAAGAAATTTCCGCCAAAAGCGGAACAGCCGAGTGTACGATTCCGACTAGCCGGTCATATCAGTTAGACTTTACGACGCCGTGCCAGCAATAGATTCCAGCAATTTATAACGGGATACACGCAATGGACCCATGTTGAGGATCGAAGTCGGACCTTAAAGGCATGTGGAATCATTGAGGTATCCCTCAGCTCCGTACATAATTATGGCATGCAAAGAGGGTATGTTCCCTTGACATGGACACCCAAATGTACTCGTATACTGATCGTTGAGAAAATTGCTTGTGGAGAAAATTGTTTTGTTCAAACGTGTCATTAGCGATGACACTTTATTATGGTGACACTTTGACAGTAGCCCTTAATGTGATCACATGAATCATAATTTATCTCATAATATAATATCCTAAATTCGTCATGCCAGGGTCAGTTTTAATGATTATGTGCGGTTATTTTAGTCTCATGTCGTACACAATACAACCTCGCTAATCGGGACCCTCTGAGTCGCAAACTTCACCCCTGGACTGTCATGATAATCATTGTATACTTGAAATAATTGTTGCTGACATATCGAAATTGTCTCTGCTGTTAAAAGTTGTGTTCAATTTGTTCAATGGTTTATTAATTGAGACACGCGTCGATAATGATTATCCTCTTTGTAATGTTTTAATGAAGTTTTCATTGCACAGGAACTCTTTTTAATAATATAAGGTCTATACGGTTTGTAAGTTGTCATAGAGAATGAAGACCCGTGTATCCAGATATCTCACCCTCCAGACACCTCACTCTCCGGACCCTGCACCCTCAGGACACCACATCCTCCAGACACCACACCCTCCGGACACCACACCCTCCAGACACCACACCCCCCGGACCCTGCACCCTCTGGACACTGCACCCTCCTGACACCGCAACCTCCGAGCACCTAACCCTTCGGACACCGCAACCTCAGGACTCCACATCCTCAGGAAACCACAACCTCCAGACACAGCACCCTTCGGACACCCCACTCTCCAGAAACCGCACCCTCCGAACACCACACCCTCCGGACACAGCAACTTCCGGACATGACACACTCCGGACGTCACACCCTACGGACACCAAACCCTCCAGATACCGTACCCTCCAGACACCGCACCTTCCACACCACACGGTCTATTATATACTAGTATTTAACGGAACATAAAGACCATTAACCCGTTCCAATGATTCGTTATTTATTTTCATAAGAACGGTACCATCCGGACTACAGAATTAACATAATAATACTCTCAAGCTCCATCAAACGTCCCATCTCACAAAAACAACTCACATCATCATGACGAAACAAACCCAAGGTCTTTCTCCTCACCATATATTGATGCAATAGAAATTTAATAACCAAACGAGCAGTTTCAATAAACACATAATTCAGTTTCTCTGTGTGGCTTAACTTGCTTTATCTTTCCGAAAACTGTTTCAGTGCTTTCTAGCTCAGTTATTTCGGGAATAAAACAAATAAATGTAGCTTTCTTTACAAACGGGAAAAGAGAATGGTGTTTTCTTGAACAGGTGTAGCCCTGTAATTAGCAGGCGACGTACAGAAATATGTGAATCGTCTTTCACATCTATCATGGTACTCTTTTTCTTATTGAGCTGCAAGACGTTAACAGCTGATAACGACGTATGGGCTGCAACCCTTGAAACGTAATGGCGGGAACTGGATAGCGTCAACAACGTTAATCTTTTAATACGTCGGCAAATATAGAGGTGTTTTTCAACAGATAATGGGGTGATCCTTTGAGTTAGGAAGCATGTACACAAGTGCTAACGGTAACTACGTAAATCTTTTGATAAGTAGCTAACAAAGTTCTTCTATGGCGTCTTGTAATCTATTACACAGGCATTGCGTTTCTGTCAGCCCTTCACGTTATATTTAGACGTGACTTGATGTTACTTGACGTCTGTTGTCTCGCCGCGAAAACAAGCCAGATTGCTGTTATCTGAAAGGTTTCGCGTTTACTGCTGTTGCCGGGAAATAATTACAATAATAATGATGGCATATTTATTCATTGGCAAAATGGCTTTTGTGGAACTGAAAAAATGCATTTTGTAAACTGATTGATTGACATACAATGTCCAAGAGAGTTTGCTGGTGTTGAAAATATTCTTTTTCTAGCAAAAGTCTGTTTCAAAGACATGTAGGAACCGTTAAAAACGTTGCTATCTATAACTATGTTTTGTAGAATTATCTTGCAATTTAATGTATTACATCTTTCATCAGGGGAATAACCGACAAGGGTAATGTATAGAGACAACGTAAGCAAGGGCAATGGAGTGAAGTTGAAAGCCCATATGACGCTTTCGGAAATTAATAAATAAACTGTAATACTTTCATTTTCATTTCCTAAACACCATATACATGTATACACTCAGCATTTAACCTGCTTCACGACTGACGCATCAGTAAAATTAAACCGAATTAGTATACAGGAAGGAATCGGGTTAGGTTTCTGTGATGCTTTAGATTAATTAGTTTGAGAGTTGTGGCTCGCAGCTATGTCTTTATTATTATGTTTATTATGTTTCCGACTCAGTTATCAGTTAGTGATGATACTATGGCCATGTCTATTTCGTTCGTAAAAAAGTGAAACATACAACAATAGAAATGTAGTTTTAAGGTTGTAAATGGGCCTATGGATTGCGATGATGTGAATAAAAAACCCATCGTGTCACTACCACCTCTCATCCACATCAACCCAGATATTTATTGAGTAGTTGATATTGATTAGTTTATCCATTCGGTCGAAGCGTTCTTACTTATTGTTTGATTTAAAATGCTGAAATGGTTCACGATAAATTTGTCCATTACGCAAAGTAGACATAAAAATGATGAAAGTCTCTCCCTCAGATCAAAGCATTTGCAAACAGGGAGATGTGGCACCGTGAAAACACCACTCATTGACGCCATCTTCAGACAGAATAGCACTCCACCTGACATCAAATGTAGACACGCCATAAAGAAACGATTACGTCCTTCCATAAACTCTTTTAGTGGGAGAACGCAAATGTCACTATCACTGTGTCAATGTCACCACGCAAAGTTACCTCCTCTGGCAAATACATACGGCCCTTTATCTATAAAATATCCAATCACAAACAAGCCATCCAACATAACCAACGAGGAGAACAATTATGTGAAACATCGCCAGGTGTCGTACTTGGTGGTGTAAGTTCTATAGAAATACAACGTGGGGAGTGGAAATATGCACTCACGTGTTCCGATAACACCGGAACTGCCTTCAACAGATGCGATGTTCATAGACAAACAATACATTATTTCTCTAGTTATGCAAAGTGTTGGAAGTTTTCCCCTCAAAATAAAACCTTTAAAGCCACATGCTGCAAAGTAATACATGAAATTTGAGAACTTCGACAATGTCATATTTTAACATGTTATCTTCATATTATGAAAGTATTTAGGGGTGTGTAAGAAGAAACATAAATTTCACAAGTTCTTAAATGTATCATTCACTCATTAAATCGCGCGTTTAATGTTTTTCAAAATATTAGGTATTCAACGTATCAGAAGTTTACAGTGATAATAAACGTTTGAAGTAAGTCTGTTGTACGATTTCGACTACATGATACGCATGTGTTCATGAATCACTGTCAAATAGTGATGGTACCAGGTGTTCGCTAACAGGTCAGCATATCCTGCCCCAACGGTGGCTTGCGTCACAAACACATATGAAGGCAAGTCAATTGTTCACCTGAAAAACACGGGAACAGAACATAAGTCAAAACAGGGAAGTGCTGCAAGGTGATGGCTGACGCGCGAGAACATCGATCGCAACTTCAATCTTTTAACAAGTGCACATAATGAATTGTTTGAAAGGCATTACATAGAAGTTGACGGATGACAAAGTAGACACAATATATGGTTAACAACTTCTTTATGAACTGCAAAGGCGACGTTTCGGTATAGATCCCTATACGTTGTCAAGCAACAACGGTATTAGGATCTATGCCCAAACGTCGTCTTTACCAAAAATAAAGAAGTTGTTGTCCATAAAGTGAGGCTTCCTTGAAGTTCACAGAATGGTAAAGACATTTTTAGTGGTGTGTAAGAATGTCCATAACTTTGTCCAAAACATGAACTCTTTTGGACGTGCAGCGAGTGCACTTTGCAATCAACTCTAAAATGAAATAAATATAAAATACATTGGTTGTCACAGTTAAAGCGTTTGAAAACATATTGAAAGTTCATCATAAGACGATTCCAAGTTGATTAGTTTTAAATGTTTATGTAAAAACATTTATACAACATCTAGATTTGTTATCGTTCTACTATATGTCTGTAGTTGTACTGGTAAAATACCATTTGTGATATGTATTCCATTACAGCAAGGAACAATATGTAAAAAAATATTCCCCGGGTGAAGGACAATTGAATTAGGTTTAACGCGACATTCAGTTCCGACTATGAAAATAGTTATTCAACAAAGAATCACAAAGATGCTTCTTTATACGTTGATGTATGTACATAGGCAAGTTATTAATAGAAGCACATCTCATTGTAAATATTTTCATGCCTCGAATGATATGTATCTTTGTGATGTGATTCTTTGTCATAAAGATTTGTTATTGCAACATAAGTTACATATTCTATAGTTAGACATTAATTATCGTTTTCAGTTGATGCGAGGTGAGGTGAAATGGGGATCATCGTTACGTTCAATTTTGTACCATTAAAATAGCGTCGTGCAACTCGTATACTAGTATATAATGTGTGTGTATATATGTGTGTGTCTGCTTGTACTAGTCCGGACTTGGCGGCCTGTTTTCTAGTCCTTGGCCACTAAGATACCATGCAGTAGTTTAACATGCTTACCCCATTGAGACACAGAAACATGACTTCGAGCCGAATAGTCCTAGTTTTATTCCCTTAATGCCGAGCGCAGGGAGTGTAACTTTTTTTAGCATGCCGCTCATGGCACCAAACTTCTGCTCTCCTGGCAGACGCTCTATCCACTGTACCGCGGAGGCGGTCAATAATAAGTAATAAATTATGTAAATATAAACAATTACCAAACACCTTGAGGTAGTGTTACCAATTATGCATATAAGTAAGCATGCAATAACCAATTTCAATTAGCTCTTGGTAATACGCGGCCGGGAATCGAACCTCCGACCCTCTGCTATCTGAGAGGACGCTTTATCCTCTAGATCATCTGCGTGGTCGTTTTCTGCTGAGAGTGAGATTACGTGTTACTTATGTTCTCTATTAATTTTTTAATTTTCACCATGATTAATTTCATTATGTTCCAGGAATTGTTGTCTTGACAATGGCTACAGCAATCATTAATATGAAATGCAAGGTTACATATTTATATTTATTTTCAATGTTATAAACAAATACAAGTGAATATGCGTTTCACATGCACTATCATCTTGATTTATTTCTTCATGTGATTAATCAATCGTGAAATCTGTCGTGTCATATTACTAATAGTTTTCAACAGAGTAAATTAATTCACACAACTGCATAGAATTCCATTCAGACAAACACAGACCCAATACTGAACTCACAATTACAACGTCGACATCTTGGCTGGGTGTCACAGAAGTACATGTCTCAGCCCCAGGACTATAAGTGTATGTCTGAAAGCACAGACGCTGTAATCGTACAATCGGTAAAGATTAAATAGCATACTATTCAAGCCCCTGCTCAAATTTCTCGCTGAGAAAATCCGATTGCCTCGTTCCTGCTCTCGGCAGCTCACACGAGGCCCCTCATTCGTCAATATTTCCAGCAGCGCATGATCTTCACTCTTAAAACGCCATTCCGAGCACGTGCAAATCGAGTAAATGTGATGGGAACTCAATACTCCTCACAGCGTTTTTCTGTGCTTGTAATGATAAGTGAGAGATTAGGAAAGGCGGCCGATGACACTGTGAGGATTAATACCAATATTATGTCATTGATTGGGGAATGATTGAACGGAAAAGTGGTCTTGAGGCAAGACCCTTCAACATGCTTCATTACGTCGTGTCGTGTTGACGTGGAGATTGAGGCAGATATACTGTGCAAGACGGTATTATTCGCGGTCCACGGACCTTGCACGGCGTCTCATCCTCAAAGGGAAAAGAGGAAAACTGCATTATGGATTTTGGGTCTTTGGCTCGATGGTTGTTAGTGTAGTAAAATGACAGTAAAACAAATGGCAGCTTATCTGTCATTTACAGAGCGTGGTATATTTATGGTTCTTGTTTTAGATAGTTTTCATGGAAACTGTGACCTTTCTTACAAACATCATTCTAATAATCTGAACATACCCGAATACCAGGACACTGGTGAACCCGTAGTCATAATTACAGGAGGCCCACGACTCAAATAAACGTTGTGTACAGGCACTTTATGTTTGTTTGATGAAACCTGTCTAAGCGACCTTAAACCCTGCTCATCCACCCTTATTAATACATGAACTTTTAGAGACCAAAGCACCCTTTCTTGACGAAAACGCAAACGGGATCACAAGCCGTACGTTCGTGCAAGCTGACCAATAGACACCTTAAACCTTGATTTTTAAGCAATCATTTTGGAGCTGACAGCGCAAAGACTACAGTTGAGCAATTACAAAAAAATCCCCAAATATGAGCAAGATGTCATTGTTTGACAAATATATCGATTTTTAAAGGAGTATACATGAGAAAACTGTTATATATGTTTCGAATGGCGTATTTACCTGTGGAACAATGATTTCTATCTCTGCTAGTGAATGTTTTATTTAATAGCGTCCATTGGTTAGCAACTTTTACAGTATTTGTGTTAAATTTGTTGTTCGTCTGAATTGGATATAAAACGATTCTGGAGAACATGTTATGTAATTTAACAATTGAAGTAAAGGCCTTGACACTTTCATCTTGTCTTTAAACAACTTCTAATCCCCCTAAGGAGACAAACATGCCACGATGTATAGAGAATCGTCCAGCAGATTATTTGGTGATATACCCTCAGGTGTGTTATGTCTTGTGGCACTCCTTCGGTTAAGAACGTCCATTCACTTGATCAATGCAGAATATATTCTTGCTGCATCGATCGCAACGGCATGATACAAAAAAGCAACATCGTTTAGTACAGCGGAACTATTTGGCAGAATCTGTGAACAAATGTTAGGCTTATCAGGAAACCCTATAAAAATTGCTATTCTGGGGTCGTATAATGGACGTTTAGGGATCAGGTTTTCCCTTGACTGTCAAAACTAGGGGTCTTAAGGACACCCTATTTCAGTGGTCCATAGTTATTCATTTGTTGTAAAGAATTTGGTACATACATAAACACGTATTATTGTACGTGTCTCGGGACGTATATTGTTTTCTTCGTCCATTCTATACATTTGTATAAACGTGAAGCTTTCACATGTATTGTATCGTTGGAAAAATCTCCTCCTCTCCCTCTTTCTCACTCTTGAACTGCAACAACTACAGATTTGTTTTGGATCATAAACTGGTAATACTTTGAGTTAGGGAGCATGTACACAAGTGCTAACAGAAACTCAGTTAATCGTTTGATAAGTAAAAAACAGCTTTCTCTAAGGGGTCTTGTAATTGATAACACAGGCGTTACATTTTTGTCAACCCTTCCACATTATATTTAGACGTGATATGATGTTCTTTAACGTCTATAGTCTGCCAGACTGCTGATGCGCTGTTCTGCAATAATATCTCCCTCCCCTATAGTCAGATAAGTTTGATGTTTTCTTCTGTTGTTGTCATGGGTAAAAACATTTAGAATTATGGCCTATCAATTCATTGGCAAAATGGGTTTGTGGTGGAACTGAAAAAAGATGCATTGCTTGATAATACCGGATATTCTCAGAGAGGTCACAGGTTTCTCTTTTTCTACCCAAATAAGGTCTGTTTCAAAGACGTTTCGGAACCGTTAGCGAAACGTTGCTATGATATTTGCATCGGACGTCAGTTTTGTTACTGATGTGTCAAATATGGAAAATTATGCCCTCCCTCTCTAACATCACATGATACGAACTGTTCAATTTGGACTCACATGCACGTTACACTCCCCCAACCAATACAATGGAGATGGAGACATGTGTCAGTGAATGTACCGCATGTACACATGTACCCTACTGCTGGTCCACAAGGATCATTCATTTATATAATACACTTTCACCTTCAGATATGGCCGATGCTACTATATTTAACGTTATATAGTAAGTATTACTACGCATATGGTTAAACAGAGGGACACGAAGCATATGTTTAAGACTTACATTAAAAGTGTAAGGCTTGGTGATGTTGTACACACATCACTGCATCACCATAATTATGAGTGAGTGAATCGGGTTTTACGCCGCTTTTAGCAATATTCCAGCAATATCACGGCGGGGGACACCAGAAATGGGCTTCACACATTGTACCCATGTCGGGAATCGAACCCGGGTCTTCGGCGTGACGAGCGAACGCTTTAACCACTAGGCTACCCGACCGCCCAACCATAATAATGACGTCACCTCTTATTATTGTTGACGCCATGACAACTCTTAGATTCTCGTCACGGTTTTTAATAAACGAGATATGATTGCATCCAATAATTAAATAAGAAAGCTTATTAAATTTCTGTTACTGATTTTATAAAATTATTCCTTGATCCGGAGAACCGTCAACCCAAAGGAATTTACTGTGAGCGGTATCGTCTGGATCAACCGGATTTCGCTATGCCACTTGTAAATCACATTTGGCCATTCATAAATAGTTTACCGAAAATACTTCGTAACCACTTAACACGTCATGGTAAATTTATATCATCACTATTCAACACCTGGTATATATGGTATTCAACTATATCACCAACTGGTACCATGACTATTTGATAGTGATGCATGAGGACATGCTCATGATATTGTCGGAAACGTACTATATATTGACTTTTCTTAATGCAGAGATTTGGATTGGACATTGAAAATGATTTTGTCGCTTTATTTACATGTTTTAATAGCGGGTTGTATGGGATCTTACGAGGTAGGCGCCTGTGTACATTCCTCGGTCTTCTGTTTCCTGACAAGCCCATTGAACTCGCAATCCCGTACACCCTGTTACTGACACGCTTCTTACACTGTGATATCCTACACCTAGTACATTGTATCTCTGGCAACGTCAGTGTAAATACTCACGCCTGTTTGAGTGGTAGGCCATGGGTTCATGGAGAGAAAGTTACCCATCCGTTCCCTATTTGAATGTCAACGTGATGCGAGATTATACCACTGATATAACCAGGGGGCCAGAAGGAAACATGGAAACACGTCATGCCTGAGTGTTTATTTGGATAAAATGTTTTTATTATAAACCTCACACACCACGCGCACAGCAAGCGTAAACAACTTGACTCATCGGCAAAATACACACCTCTGTGGAAGTGATGTTGTGATCACTCTTACAGAAAATCACAGATGTCTGTGGTATGTTGTGTTGCATAGCATGTGCAGTACGTTATCATGGTTTAAACATTTTGCTAGTTTGTTGTTTAACGGACTGTAAAACAATCGAATGTGGACAAGACATTCTAGTGATTGATATAATGACCAACGATTCTCGCCCCCTAAGTCACAGCAATGTGGACAAGACATTCTAGTGATTGATATAATGACCAACGATACTCGCCCCCTAAGTCACAGCATTGGGCCTGATCCATTATTCGCCTCGATCGACAAGCGTAGGTCGCTGGTGACCATCTTGAACCCGGAATACTCTTTGGGGAATATCATGATGACAAAGGAACGAAAATGTAAAAGTCTAAACATACAACGACAAAAAAATATTTTTTTTGTCGCCAGCTTACAAAATGGGCCAGTATCCATGGGATAGTATGATGGACGGTGGTATCCATCAATGGTGCAGAAATATGATCAGATGTAGGTATTCGAACACGGGTGAGACTAACTGGTGGTTGAACGTATGACCTTTGTAATAATGCGAGTGATGCTTGGAGCAATAGTCATCCTATACCCATGGCCATGTTCAGTCGCTATGGGTGGTGTCGTTAGTCACTCATTTTACCAGGACGTGTGAAGACGCCCACCATGTCATTGGCACCTCTCATTCATACATGTATCCAGCCAGCCGTTTCTCCAGAGATTTCAACGAGTCATTGTGTACTTGATATACACGCTGGGCACCACGCAGGCACCGCGCAGGCCAGGGCTGCCTGATATAACTTACTTTTGATTTAACACGCCTAAACAGCTGAAGAATTCCTGTGAAGTGTGATCTATAAAAAGTGGATATAGAGATCATGTCTTCTCCACAGATCAAATCATTTGCATAACACTGTACCTGACATCGAAAGTAAGCACGCCATAAATAAACAATTACGTTCTTCCCGTGAACTCTTCTGGCGGAAAGATGCATATGTCTCCATCCCAAGTTACCTCCCCTGACAAGTTATTGCGGCCTTTTCTTTCTACTCATACCAATCACAAAGAAAGCCACCCATAAAAACAACCAGAAGAACAATTTCAATAAACATTGACAGGTGTCGTACTTGGTGCTGAGCTTCTTCATAAGAAGACATCTTTCTCCTTTCCTGAATACTTTTTGCACAGGAATGAATTCCTGGGGAGTGAAAATGTGCACTCACTTGATCGGGGACACGTGACCTGGGTTAAAACAGATGCGACGTTCAAGAAAACCCCCATCTAAGTGTACTTCATTCAAAATATAGGAAGGCAAAATGTTATGGAAGTTACCTTCACAATAATAGTTTAGAAATGATACACATGAGAGAATGTATGGATGTAAACTTCGTTATTATGTGGAACACAACGAATTTATCAAGTGAATGAATGCTATGAAGGTGAGAACATAAAAATGTATCCTTAAAAACAACAAAAGTAATAAGATGACAAAGGTGGAAACTTAACAAGGGAATCCATCAGTTAAATACCACTCACTGTTTTATAAGGGCTTGAACTTTTTAAGACTTTAGTTTTCAAGTTTTCAATACGTTTATGGTAGACATAAATAATATACGATGGTATCCTTTCTTCTATAACCATCTGTTATACAATATTTAGAGACTTATTTTCCAGGCCTACTTTATTAACAAACCAAAGCCAATATATTTATGATAAATAGATGTGAGAAAACTAGTTCATAATAATATGAGGTTCCTGCTAAAAGTAGAGCAGTTATACGATTACGACTTTAATACATACCTAAACAATTAAAGTAACATTTTTTATGTTGGTGGTAATTTGGTAAGTGTAACGACAGTCCAACCCTGAGACAAACATCAATACAGGACAGTTAGTGGGCAATCCTCCAGCAATGTAAGACATGCAAAGCATCGCCTCGACAATCAATGGGCATCTCCCATCGACCCTTTCACACATTCACCAGTGGACTGATCTGATATCAGTAAATATAAATACATCTGTAGTTCACCATTAATAACTATGAAGCAAAAGTGCAATTAACAAACCATCTGTCCTCTTTTATGTGATTCATTCCAAATTGTTTATTGTTTGGACTATTGAAAAGGAAAGGCTATTGCAGAGTTCCACAATCAATCATTAAGCGTGAATACTCGTATGTGATTTTATGATTGCATAGATGTGCTTTATACAAATGCACGTACATGACATCAAGCTAAACGCCTAGCTTCAGCATGGAATTACCATTCAGACAAGCACAGTCTTAATATTAAACTCCTCACGTCGACATCATGGCTGAGTGTCACATGTTTGTACAAGTACATGTTTGAGCCCCAGGAGTATAAGTATATGTATACGTTTATGAAAGCCACAAAGCGGTTATCGTACAGTCGGTTAAGATAAAATGTCGTACTATTCAAAGCCCTGCTCAGACAGCTCGCTCACAAAATCCGATTCCTCGTTCCTGCTCTCGGTATCTCAACTCAAATGCAACTTACAGCAGCAAAACCCTTTCCATAATCATAAGGAAGCTCTGTTGTTAGGAGAATCTATATCATACGCATATGTTGACGACCAAATTATCAATTCATGATGGTACTATGGCCAGGTGTTCTGAAAATGAAAACATACAATACAAAGGTATTATAACCCTATAAAATGGGCCAATGGATAAGTTGATGAACGGTGGTGTCTGGCCAAGACAACCTATTGGTCGAAAGTGTGAGTATGCCGAGGGATGCTAGCGAATGTATACTCTTCAAAAAAAGAAACTTGACACTGACTTTCAAAATGTAATATAATGCGATTGTTTCAAAATAGGACACAGAAACAATAACTGAAACACTGTTTGAAGATCAATGTACACAATGTTCAAAACATTAATCGTGTCACCTAAACAGACACACGTACACGATACAGTTAATGTCACAGGGGTACAGAAAATGTCAGTATCGGTTGTGCCAACCACGTGCATCAATCACCGCTTGACACCGACGACCCAAAGATGCAATCAAGTTGTCAATAACACGCTGTTGGATGTGCTGCCAGAAGCGCCGGAAGTGTTTGGGGCGGTGGATTCCTTCTGCGAACGCGTCGTCCCACAGATGCTCAATCGGGGACAAATCTGGTGACTGGGCTTGCCAAGGTAATGTCTGGATGTTGTTGTGCTGTAAGAAGTCCTGACAAACACGTGCAATATGCGGTCGAGCGTTGTTCTGCTGGAACTGTCCGCCATGAACGTTGACGTGAGGAAGAACGTAAGGCTGTAGGATCAAGTCTCTGTAACGCACACCTGTCAATGCACCTGCCACATGCACGAGAGGCGTCCTACAACCGTGATGAATTCCGGCCCATACCATGACACTCCCGCCGCCAAATGGGACAACCTGCTGCACACAGTTGGGGGCGTAACGTTCACCCCGACGTCTGTAGACACGTGCGCGCCCATCAGCACGTGTGAGTAGCAAACGGGACTCGTCAGTTAACAGTACATTTCTCCACCTTGCACGTGCCCATCTAACCCTCTGTTGGCACCAAAGCAAACGGTCCGCCAGATGACGTGGGGTCAATACATGACGTCGAACATGTCTTCGTGCAAAAAGTCCAGCCTCCCTCAGTCTGTTGCGTACCATTTGATCTGATATTCTGCGTACCCCAGGGATCTGTGTGGTTGTAGACGTGGCTGTGGTAGTCCGGTCTCGGAGGTGTCGCAGCCGGATGTATCGATCTTGTGCTTGGGTTGTCACCCTTGGTCTTCCTGACCTTGGTCTGTCGTCAACTCTGTTGGTGTTGTTGTATCAGGTTCACAGTGCGGAGATTGTCTGTCTGGATATGCCAAAGTGCCTTGGCCACTTCTTGCTGAGTTGCTCCAGCTTGTAATCTCCCACTGGCGTTGTTCCGTTGAGCTGCATTCAGTCTTGGCATTCTGATGTGAATTTTTATACCCATTCAGCAGGGGGGGCCTGCATGCCTAAATGCAGGATCCTGTGCTGCACGTTTTTTACAGGCGGTTGCGTTTGGATGAAGCTGTAAAATTGATCACCAAACGCTACGTTTATGTGCTTTGCATGTGTTTTCGCGAATTATAGACACATCATCTTTCAGTTTGACTTATTTGGTTCTCATTTAATGTAATTATTTTAGATATTTGGCAAAAAGTGGTTTTACATCTATGTCAAGTTTCTTTTTGTGAAGAGTATAGTTTAACATAACAGTCAGCAATATGCCAGTTATATCACAGCAAATATCTGATATCCACGTTCAACCTTGACGGTTGGGGCAGTCAGGGACTCATTTTAACCATACTTGCGATGATGTGAATGAAAACCATCATATCACTGCCCCCTCTCATCCATATTCAATCAGATATTAGTCGACCCATTCGTGTGAAGCAAGCCAACTTGTTGTTTGATTTAAAATACCAAAAGATTTCACCATATATTTGTCCATTACACAAGGTAGACATAAAGATAATGAAAGTCTCACCCTAAGATTAAAGCATTTGCAAACAGATAGCTGTGGCACCGTGAAAATACCACTCACTGACGCCATCTTCAGACAGAATAACACTCCACCTGACGTCAAATGTAGGCACGCCATCAGTAAACAATTCAACTCTTTTGGTTGGAAGATGAAAATTTCACCCTCCAAACTTACCTGACAAATAGATTCTACCTTTTCTATAAATACCAAATGACAAATCAAAACACCCAACATAAGCAGCCAGAAGAACAATTTCAGTAAACATTGTTAAGCGTGCCTTTCCAACACTTTGTGGTCTTTTGGGGTGTGTATGAATGTACATAAGTTTCACATCATAAATACTTAACTCATCAAATCATTTTTTTACCTTTTTTATAAGATACTTGACATGCAAAGTGTTAGAAGTTCACCATGACGATGAACGTTTTGAAGTCAAACCATTTCCCTAATCTTAAGAAATGTCTACTAAAAATAAAGTCCTTTGTACGATTCCAACAACGTCATGAACAACAAATGTTTATGAATCACTATCAAATAGTGATGGTACCAAGTGTCCGCGAAAATATCAGCGTATCCCGCAACATCGATGGCACACGTCTCAAACACATGTAAAGGCAAGTCAAAAACATATGGGAACATATGGCACATGTCAAAAAGGGGAATGGCATTAAAGTCATAACTGACACGTGAGGAATTCGATTCACTCTGAGGTAAAGACGACTTTTGTGGTGTATAAGAAACTATATAAATTCACAAAAAACCTTATACATTCTAAAGTGTAATGCTCTTTTAGACATGTAGCATGCCACTTTTTTTTATCTTATTTTAAATGAAATGGATATAGATAAATTTGATGTCACGGTTTGAAAGCATTTTGAACGTTCACGACTGACCTCTCCGAATTAACCTCGCGTTAAAAATGATTCCACTTATATAGCGATGTACATGAACGTTTGTTAATGTGCGCGTGCGTGTGTGCGTGCGTGCGTGCGTGCGTGCCTAGGTGAGTGAGTGGCTCCTTGTATTAGTCCGGACTTGTTATCCGGTGTTTTGGTGCTTTACCACAAAGGTGCCATGCCTTAGTTTAACATGGCTACTCAATTCAGGCATCCAGATATACTGAGTCCGATCCGAATACTGACGCGACCGGGGATCGAACGACCCGCTTTCCGCTCACCGGGCAGAACCTCCATCCACTTTACCTCGGATGTGGCCAGTGGATCAAACCACGGACCTTCCGCTCTCTGGGCGCTCTATACAATATATCGAGGAGTCAGTAACTAATAACCTATGTAGAAACACACAATTACTGAACACCTGGAGATATTGTTACAAATAGTGTTTAAGTATGTACATGTACACAGTTGCTAAACATCTGCAAGAATTGTTACCAATAATGTATAAATATGTACGTAATTTCCAATTTCACGTATCTTTTGGTACGACGTCGTCGGGAATCGAACCACGGACCTTAAGAAATCCCGGCTTCTGCTCCATCCACAAGACCACGTCGTTTTCAGCTGAGAATATGATTACGTTTTCCTGAAGTTCTCTCATCTTGTGTTTGTTTTTCATCATTATGAATTTTGTTTCATTAATTGTTGTCTTAACAGCACAGGTCAATTGCTGTCTCAATAATAAATATGAAGTCCACAGTTACATATTAATGTTTGCTATGAATGAAATAAACAAGTGAATATGCGTTTCACATGTACTCTAATATCTCGATTCATTATTCGTGTGATTAATCAATCGTGAAAATCTGTAGTATCATATCACTAATTGTTTTCAACAAAGTAAATTAGTGCACACAAGTGCATACTGAACTCACAATTACAACGTCCACATCTTGGCTGAGTGTCACAGAAGTTCATGTCTCAGCCCCAGGACTATAAGTATGTCTGAAAGCTCAGGCATTGTAATCGTACAATCGGTAAAGATTAAATGTCAAATTATTTAAGCCCCTGCTCAAATTGCTCGCTGAGAAAATCCGAATGCCTCGTTCCTGCCCTCGGTATCTCATCCGAAATCCCTCATTCGTCAATATTTCAAGCAGTGCTCTTAAAACGCCATTCCGAGCACGTGCAAATCGAGTAAATTAGATGGGAACTCAATACTCCTCACATCGTTTTAGTGTGTGATAAGTGAGAGATAAGGTAAGGCTGTTGATGACGCTGTGGGGATGAGTACTAATATTATGTCATTGATAAGGGAATGATTGAACGTAAAGGTGGTCTTGGGGCAAGACCCTCTACCATGCTTCATTACGTCGTGTCGAGTTGAAGTGGAGATTGAGGCAGATATACTGTGCAAAACGGCATTATTCGCGGTCCAGTGATTTTACACTGCGTCTTATCCTCAAAGAGAAAAGGGAAAAAGTGGAAAATTGAATTATAGATTTTTGGTCTTTTGCTCGATCGTTGTCCATGTTGCAAAACAAATGGTAGCAAATCTGTCCTTGTTCAGGGCATGACATGTTGATGTTCTTGTAGAAATTGTGGCCTTTCTTACAAAGTGTGACAAGTTCATCATGATAATAAACGTCTGAAGTTAAACCATTTCCATATTCTTAGGAAATTTCAACTAAAAGCAGAGTCCAATGTACGATTCCGTCTATATCATAAGCATGTGTTTATGTATAACGGCATATGTATGGTTCTTGTTTCTGATGGTAAGTTTTCATAGAAACTGTGGCCTTTCTTTCAAACATCCTCAAATAATCTGAACAGAGCCAAACACCAGGACACTGGCGAACTGGTAATTATATTTTGGATAAAAGTTTCAACGAAAAGAATATCGGGATCCCAGTCTGTATTTTCGTACCAGTTGACCACAGACCAATCGACAACTTAAATTAATAAAAATATTATCCATTTAAGCAATCACTCATGTAGGTGAATACATACGGTGTACAGTAGATTGATTACAGATCGATCACAAACATGAATCTGTAACAGAGCAAGATTCCATTGTTTGCCAATTGTATTGATTTTGAAAGGAGTACACATCAAGAACTGTTAAATTTCTTTAGAATAGTGTATCTACCTGTGGAAGAACGATTGCTGTTTGGTGTTGGGGTCAATTTGTCTGCAACTTTTACTGTATTTGTGTTAATTTGTTGTTCAATTCCATTCCAAAAAAGGTTCTGGAGAACACATTATTCAATTTAACAATCCCATTTTAAGGCCGTGAAACGTTCATCTGGTCTTTAAACTAACGCGGCTTTTAACAGTTTTCCAGTTATATCACGGCATGTCAGCTTAATGTGGCTGGAGAGCCCGAAATGAGGCAGATCTCAGACGTTTACAACTTCGGTGAAACCCACGAGGACGAGTATGGTGCTGACAAACCTAGAAACATAATCGGGGCAAACCGGGATTCGAACCCACAATCATAGGTTTCTGGCGTGCCCAAGGGACTCAGCTTTGCACAGCGAATCGCGGCGCCCTAGACGATTGGGCCACCCGTGCCCCCTTCACATTAAAGAGACACTTATGGCAACATAGAAAATAGCCAAATATAGCCACAAAGTTCCTGTGTGGCGTCTTGTAATTCATTACACAGGTGTTACGTTTTTGTCAATCCTTCCACGGTATAATAAGACGTGACATAATGTTCTTAAAAGTCTGTTGTCTCGCCGTCAAAACATGCAAGATTGCTGATGTGGTGTTTTGCAATAATATCTCACATCAAGGCTGAAACTGCTTGAATATTGCTCAACATAAAGGGAAAGTTAGCTATTGGAAAGTTGAAGACATCCCATTTGTCATATAGTGTTGTGGATAGTTATTGTCGCACTCAATCGTTATGCACAGATCTAAATACTAAAAGGATGAGGGCTGTTTCACTGGTCTTGCTTGTTTATAGTTGGGTAGACTAGTGGAAGTGAATTATTTAACGTTATCAGATTATAGATATACCTGGAGCGTAAGTTAAACTGCTTGGCCAAATTCCCTTGTTTTGATTTTGCAAATCTGAGCATTACCCATAACAAAGAAGCACATCATCAAGAAGGGGAATACAGGGCATTTACAATGAGATGCGTGTTATTAATATTTGTTTGTCGATGAAAATATGAAAACCTTTTTTCTTCTTTCAGATTCCTTGTCGAAAACTATTTTCCAGGACTGAATGTCCCGCTGTTTTTATGGAATCATCTAGAGATACATTTACAGTTGTTTCTGATTATCATCGAGCATAAATTACAAATAGTTGTCTTTCAAGGTCACCTTTATACTCGTAACTTACATACATAAATGACAGCATGTGTTATCAATAATCGTTTCCTCTAAGCATTTGAAAATCAAACATGAACAATCTCGCTTTTAACGTTCAATGTGATTTCAGCCAGGGTCCCGTTCCACAAAGCGATCGTAGCACTACGACAGTCGTAATTCTACGTTAAAGTATGGGAGTTACGAGCATCTGAGCGCTTCGATCGCCTTGTGGAACGGGGCCCAGGTTAAGAGTCACATCTATGTGCATCTTATTTTGAAGTAGAATGAAAGATTCACTGGCTACATGTCGAAAAGAACATCAAGGATCTATGCAATCTTTGTGACATTAATGTACATTCTTCCGCACCCAAAAATACATTTTATACCATGCAGTGAAAATGATAAAAGATCAACTTTGTCGATGCTCTCAAGTTCCATGCATTACTTTGCAGCATGTGGCTGTAAAGAGTTTATTATCAGGGTAAACTTCTGTACCATCACGCGTACATTTTCTGTACATAAGTAAGTGCTTGTTGCCTGACGCTGCACAGCAGTACTCCTGGCATACGACGGAGGACTAACGAAAAGAAATGGAGGTTTGTACTTGGCTGAACGAATATCAGTTTGTCATTTTCTAAAACTAATAGTTCTTTGCTTGGAAGGAAATATAAAGTAACGGGTAATACAAGCTCGTTCTCATCTTGTCATTTAAGACACACAAAAGATAAATTTTCTGATTAGTTTTATTTCAATTCAAACTTAATATAACATCTGCTGTAGTGGTAGAGATTGAGTTGGTATGATTATTTGGACCGTGGCAAATTGTATTTGTTTCTGGAAGATGTGGCCTGACAAGGTGTCAGTACATAAAACACAATCTGTGTCAAACGATGAGATAAAACGAACAATGAAAACAGAGTATTTGATCATTTATTTCCCACTTCAAAGCTCTGTTGTAATGCTTTCACAAAAAGCGACATCATTTTATCCAGGGGAACTGCTTGGCAGCATCTATGTGCACACATGTTAGGCTTATCGTGAAACCTTGGAACAGCAATTCTGGAGACGTATAATGGACATTTATGGATGTATTTTATTGTTGGAAGGAAATTAATGGACCTGAATTTAACTTACTCATATTTCATGCTAAAATGAGGAATGTACATATGTTCTTCTTATGTGCTTCTTTTTCACAGTTTGGCTAACAGTCATGATCATACTAACGGTTCCTTGATAAGGTCAGAACATGCAGGCATTACATGGTTTTATATGGCTCAGAAGTTGTTTGATCAAGGTTAAAGTCAAGGCTTAAGTTATGGCCTCAGTGAAGCTTTAAAAAATGTGGAGGACATTTCCAAATTTGACGCATCAGTGATAAAAATGAAGTCCGATGCTATTCCCTATATTGACTTGTTCCATATGTTCTCGTATGTTTTTTCCAAGTAAACACTTGACTTGCCTGTGCATGTGTTTGTGACAGGTGCTATCGGTGGGGCTGGATATGCAAATCTTTTCGCCAACATCTGGTATCATCACTATTCGATGTATTAACACATACTTATGGTGTAGTCGGAATTGTAAAACAGACTCTGCTCTCAGTGAATATGGAAAGGATTTTGTTGCTTTTATTTACATAAAACTGCCGGCGTATACATTTCCTTATATATTTGAAAATGTTTTATATTTTTAGTTTTCATATGCAAGCCATATCGGAACGGCCAGAGCTGTAATATATTTTGTTAATTTACCTCAAAAAGATTAATTTCTGTGTTAAAGTACTTATGCTTTACTGCATATTTTGAGGGTGATACTTTACTTCTATAATTACAATGTATATATCTTTTAGAGTTTTATCTATGACAGAAAACTGCTGGTAACTGCTGAAAATTCCATGGATAACCATATCCACAGTCACTCATTTAGCAGACATTTGACTTTGTATGCCCAGTTCGTAGCACCATGCATTCGAACGTCTAGTGTCATCGCTGATTTTCTGTTATCTATTTACATAATTTATTCCACTATTTTGAATGAAGTTTTGTTTGACGCCAATCATGGCAACGGCAGCAATGCCATAATGAAGGGCACTATGAATGGGCTTCACAAAATTTCAAACCTGAGTTTTAGGCGTGATTATGAAACGAGTCAAAAGTCCTGACCAGGTAAAAAGAACACCTAACAAAAAAATAAATTTAAAAAGACCTATACGTGATATATTTTAGATTCACGACTAAACAGAAGTGGGGTGAATGGTTGGAGCAAGTAATTGCCCATGGTTTGCAAATCAAGATACACAACAGCTCGATGCCAAGGTAACAAAATAACTTGTCTTGCAATATTCCGAGGAATCAATAGAGAAACTGAGATTGAATTTGTGCGAGATTTCACCATAAAATGGATTCCAAATTTTTTGAGAACATAAAATAAACACAATCGTTTTCATTATCTTCTTCCCAGTACCAACTTCTTCAACATGACAAGGGAATATATGGCCTTCGTGTCCATCAAGCTGTTTATAAGGCAAGCAACGCCAACAATCACATCAAAATACCGTCGTTAGTCATGTTTATATTCCAACTTGCCCATGCATCTCCGCATCAAGGGAATTAATCTTCTGAATGTGTGTTGGTGAAGATGTCAAGTGTTCCTTGACTGCTGATTCTGGAGAACATGTTATTTAATTTTAAAGTTTCAATTAAAACTGTGGAAAGATAAGAAAACCCTCCCGTTTTTACACGTCGTTTAGTTCCCTTGATAAAACTCCCAGTCCATTCCTCAAAGAACAGATAACCTTTGGTTAGAAATATAGTGATGTGCACCCAACTTTCCACTGATGTATGGGACTCCTGCGATTATGAAAGTCTATTTACTTAATCACTTGAAGGCAATATTCCCCTTGTATATTCTTCTGTTGGCGCCACGAAGACTTCCGTCGGCTTGGCCAAAAAACTGTATGTTTTATCACACATTTTTAAATGAGAATAAATCCCTAATTAGGAATATAGGTTTGGTGGGATGAAAGAGAGACTTTTACTCAGTGGATTTGAATAGACCCAATTAAGTGAGTGTATTGCTCGTGATGTGTAACTGGTTCGTAATGGTAGATGCTATCATGGTAATGATGGATGTTTGTTTGATTCATGGAATGACATACAGCGAGAATCAATCAATTAATTGATGCTTGGCATGAGCAGTTTATACAACCATGACAAGTAGACACAAATGATGACTATTCAAAAATAATAAAATAATCGCTAAAATGATATAGTTTATGCAAACGACAGAAATCAACAGCTGTGGTTGCTGGTTATACAGGGAAACAGACCTAATCAGCAAAGTTACCGTTACACTGGAATCGTCCAGATGATCGAATCACTTTTTACCAAAATAATAACTTAAATGTTATCATACACATGGAACTGTTGTTACACATGAATCAGTGTTCGTTTTAGGTTAAAGAATTTGTAACCTTTCTAACATTTTTGATTTTTATATCATATTTTACACAATAAAAGAATGAACGCTGCAGTTAACTATATCATGGTATAAATATCGTGTTTATCACTTTATTTAAATTCGATTAAAATCTAAAATTTATTCGTAAGTTTCTAGCATTCGTGTATTCGTAAATATTTTACAGTAACAAGGTAATTACATATACACATTACATTTTAAATTGAAATGGTATAATATATTCTTGTTACTTTGTAATTTACACCAATTGGGTAACATCACCAACATTACCAAATGATCTTAATTAGATATCAAATGGAAATGGAATTTTTCAAGAACTCGATAATATAAAAGAATCAATTATGTACATATTTAAAAATGTAATTTAAAGGGATTTGTGTTAACTGTATTGTTCTCAGGGTTCACTAACCTAGCATATTCTTTTCTTTTATACCATTCTGTTCATGCATAACACATAATGTAAATCACTGGTGTAAATATTTCGGAGAAGGTGTTATAAGTTGGAGAACTGGCACCTAATAATTAATACCCAATGTTAGTGAAATATGCTAAAACCAAAGTTACACAGACCCGAGCATCCTTTTGCTTATCTTTGTCGGTGAAGTTGTTTCATGTCGTTTGTATATCGTGAGGACAGCTAGAGGTTATAGAAATGCTGTTACACAGTCTAAGTGATGCCTGAGAAAGAAATGCGTGTCTGTGAGTGTTATGTCTCGGCCTTCGACACTGTCTCGACTCAGAGCAATGAACTTCTTTCCATTGTGAACACACTCGCTTGTCTGATTAGGGAGGGCAAGTGCGCATGCTGAGTCCACTCATTGATGAAGGGTGTCGCCCCTGCATCCATTGGCATATATACGGAGAGGATACATAAAGGAAGAGGCTACACATCTGGCATATCATGACAACAATTTGACATGGTGTTGACAATAGAGATGATCCAATTTTCAAGTGTATACATTCTTTTGCACGTCAGTTTAGTAAACCTCTAGGACCTCCGATACCTAGAATAAGCTTTCACACCACATTAAGTTGCCACGCTTAGAGATCACTGAAATACAGTATTACCAACTCACAAGCTCATTGATCTCATCATGTATTTGATTTTGATAGCCAACTTTACAATCTGTGTATACATCAGCAATGCTCTTTCGTATTTGTGCCTATTAACTTCCACTGATATAACAATCTTCCTTCCACTTCCAACTCGCCAATCTTATATTCCCTATAGGGGAACATTATTCTTATTTTCAAAGAAGAGCAAAACATATAGTTTTTTTCCAAGTCGACGGAAGTCGTCTTGGCTCCATCAAAATAATACGCAAGGAGAATATTATCTGCAAGTGATTAAGTAAAAAGACTTTCATAATCGCAAGAGCCCCTCAAGTCGGATAAAAGATCGCCACATTTCTTACAAATGGTTATCGTTTCTTTGAAGATGAGCTATGTGTTTTATTAAGAGGAATAAACGAAGTATAAAGACTGGAGGTTTTCTTATCTTTTCACAGCTTTAATTGAAACTTTGAAATTAAATAACATGTTCTCCAGAATCATCAGGCATGGTAAACTTGACATCTTCACGAACACACATTCAGGTAATTAATTCCCTTGACACGGAGATGCACGGGCAGGGTGGAATATAAACATGACTATCGACGGTGTTTGATGTGACGTTGCTTGCCTTATGAACGTCTTGATGGACACGAAGGCCATGCATTTCCTTGTTATTATGAAGTTGTTGGTAGTGTAAGCCATAGGAGAGGTGGAGATACAAAGGCAAGATGGAGTATTTAAATAAGTTTGTCTATTTGAAAAATAAGTTATCGGTTGCCGAATTTGTTGGAAATAAATATATTGTCCTCAGATAAAAAAAGAAGATATATATACTTCACTTGGCATTGGTGGATGTTCTGAAAAAGATGTGTTGTGGCTCTCCAAAATCGGTTTTGAGAACACAATGGTTGATGTCTTCAAGGCTGTTGAAAAACATAAATTTGCTTCACATGGTACCCCTGCGTGACCAGTAAATGAGAACTTCCCAACTGTCTCCTATGAAAAGGTCATTCATCTAAAGGTATACTTCATTAAATGTTTGTCTAATCTGTATTAGAGTGTTTATTTTCCTAAGTCTTAATGACGCATACATAAAATAGGTGCTTTGTTTGTTTTGACGATGCGAGTGATGCTGGGAGCAATAGTCATCCGATGCCCATGGTCATGTTCAGTCGCTACGGGTGGTGTAGTAAGGGACTCATTTTACCTGGACGTGTGAAGACGACCAACATGTCACTACCACCTCTCATTTATGTCCAGCCAGTTTGTATTTCCAGAGAATTAAACGAATCATGGTTTACTTGAAATACACGCTCTGGACCACGCAGGTCAGGGCTATCTAACTTCCTGTTAGTTTTACATGCCTAAAGAGTTATAGAATCAATGATAAAAAGTAGGTATAGAGATCATGAAAATCCCATCCTCATTAAAACAGGGAGATGTGACACCATATGCCATTTTCAGCCAGATTACCACTTTACCTGACATCAAATGTGAGCACGCCATAAACAAACAATTACGTTTTTCCCTTGAACTCTTCTGGAAGAAATATGCCAAGTTACCTCCCCTGAAAAGAAAATGCGATCCTTTTCTATTCATACCAAAACACAAAGCAAGCCCCTCACATAAACAACCAGAAGAACAATTTCAATAAACATTGTCAGTGGTCGTACTTGATGCTGAACGTCTGTGTAAGAAGACATCTTTCTCTTTTCCTGCATGCTTTTTGTACAAGAATAAATTCTTGGGGAGTGAAAATGTGCACCCACTTCATCAGGAAACACATGAAGTGGCTTCCAACAGATGCTAGATTTATATTAAACCCATTTTTGTTTACTTTTTAAAAAAATACTAGGTGTGCAAAGTGTTATGGAAGTTTAAACTGATAATAAACCATTGAATAGGTAAAGTAATGAGGAAACTTGAGAGCATCAACAACATTAATTTTTATCAAGTGCACTGCATGGTATGAAATGTCTTTAAGGGTGTGTAAGAATGCCCATAAATGTCACAACATCATAGATCCTTAACTAAAATGTTCTCTTCAACATGTGGCCAGTAAAGTTTTCAATCTACTTTTAAAATAAGATGCACCAAGATACATTAGATGTTACTGTTAACCTACCTGATAGAACAGTGAGTGTTAACATCAAAGAGGTTCATATTTGATTTTTAAATGTTCTGGTAAAACGATTATTGAAAATGTATGTTTTCATTTATATTTTATTTCACTTATATTTTTCCACTGGGAGTGGTAAAATGGTGACCTTAGAAAAAATACTACTTTTTACTTTATTACGCTGGCAATCAAAAGCTGTAAAGAGTGCCCTGTGTGAAGAACAGTAGGATTCATTTTAAAAGAATGACATTCAGTTCATACCATGAAAATAGTTCTTTGACAATGAGTTAAAAGAAAAAGGTATTTTCATTTCAATAATGATGACACCAATTCTAAATGCCGTCATGCCTTGTATCACGTGTATATAGTCATCTTTGGTATGTGGTTCTTTCAATATAATATTATGTTTTGGGATTCGTTTAATTAAAGCAAATGTTATTTGAAGTTTACTGACAATACACTGTCCACAAAACTGTATGACAAGAGAGATGACTTCAACTTTCCAATGGTCAGCTTTCCCTTTATGTGCAGCAATATTCCCTCAGCTCTAGCCCTTGATCAACTCCTGCTCAGAAGTTGTTTGATTTAAGTATTCAAGGCATCAGTTAATCTTTCAAAATGTTTTATGGTAGACATTTGGAGGACATTACCAAATTTGACGATTAGTGACAAAAATTATGTCCGATGCAATTTGCTATTTTTACTTTTACAATATGTTCACGTGTTTTTTCAGGTGCTCTTGCACGTGTTTGTGACGGGTGCCGCCGGTGGTGCAGAATATTCTCACTTTGTCACGAACCTCTTGTAATATCACCATTTGATAGTGATTCATAAACACATGCTCATAATACCGTCGGAACCGAACATTCGACGAAAAGAATTTGAAAGGGTTTTGACGCTTTTATTCAGCTTTCCAATAGTCAACTTTCCCTTTATGTCGAACAAGAAGGAAATGTCCAAATTCGACGCATCAGTGACCAAATGCAATGTCATTGTCTGATGCACCATGTCATTCTACTTGTCATTCTTTTTATGTTATTCGTTATAAAATGTACACTGTTTGTAGAATGAAAATTGTTGAGTGTGAATGCTTGCATGTCACAATATGATTGCCTATATGTGCTCTCCTCAAATGCAAGTATACTAGCCACATAAAGAAACTGTGCACAGAGAAAATACATTCTAGATTGAAATACAACACAGCAAGAACAAAATGATGCAGACGCTGTAGCAGCTGAATGATCGGACCATAAGAAAACGTCAATGGGGCCTGAACAACATCTGTTACGATGACGTCAGAAGATCAAAATGGAGTAGGGGGTCAAACGACAAAGTCACAAAGTCAATAACGGGTGTGACCACCCTGTGCGTGAATCACAGCAGTGCATCGGCGACGCATGGAGTCCACCAAATGGGCATGGAAGGCCTGGGGAATGGCCTGCCATATCCTCCTCAAATCCTGTGCCAAGTCACGGACGTTATCTGGAGAATGTGGAAGACGACGCAAACGGCGCTCCATTTCATCCCACACATGCTCTATTTGGGAGAGATCTGGAGAAATTGCAGGCCATGGCATAAACATGACATTGTTATGGTGAAGGAAATCCATTGTGACCCTAGCCGTGTGAGGACGAGCGTTGTCCTGTTGAAATGACAATCCCGGGCCATGACGTTGCAGGAAAGGAATGACCACAGGCCTCAGAATCTGATCTCTGTAGCCAACACCGGTGAGATTGCCCTGAACAACCACCAAAGGGGTTCGGTGCCGTGCTGTTATCCCACCCCAAATCATCACAGAGCCACCTCCAAAACGATTCCTCTCCACAATACAGTTGCGTGCATAACGTTCTCCCAAACGCCGGTAGACACGTTGGCGCCCGTCACTGTGGGAAATGTTGAACCTCTATACATCTGTAAAGACAACATTTCTCCACCATATTCGAGGTTGGCGAACATGATTTCGACACCATCTTAGACGGTTGACTCGATGACAGTGTGTCAGGATGGGACGTATGGCGGGGCGTCGTGGTCGAATCCCGTACTGACGTTAACGATTCCTGACAGTGTTGGGATGGATACGGCGCAGTCCAGGAATTGTCTGGGACGTCTTTACTGCCGTTTGGAACCTGTGTCAGAGATGTGTAACTCGAATCCATCTCTCCTGTCTTGGCGTCGTTACTCGGGGACGTCCTGAACGTGGGTGGTCGGCAACGTCATTTGTGTTCTGATAACGCCTCACCAGTGCCGATATCGTGTTACGATGGCATTGGAAATGAGTTGCCACCTGTTGTTGCCTCATTCCCGCTCGGATCATTCCAATGGCTTCATGACGCTGTGCAGCTGTCAATCTTGGCATGATTTGCTTGTGATATGCTTGTGTCTGCGCCTGAGAAGTTTTGAATTTTTTAATGACCACAGATCATGCTTTCCAAAGTGACAGCGAATTTTGAGTTGCACATGCTGTGTACAGCTGCACAGGATGCACGTGCAGTAACACATTGCACGTCCATAGGCCCCCATCAATGACGTCATATCGCATGGCACGTGCATGAGCGTTTGAATGCGTCCAATCATTGCTGTGTTCAAACCTATATTTCATATATGGACGGTGTGCCCTTATATCTATATCTTCTCCGTGCACAGTTTCTTTATGTGGCTAGTATATATGACATCATGAACTGAACGCCTCACTACAGCATAGAATGCCATTCAGACAAACACAGTCCTAATACTAAACGTCGACATCTTGGCTGAGTGTCATAGAAGTACATGTCTCAGCCCCAGGACTATAAGTGTATGTCTGAAAGCACAGACGCTGTAATCGTACAATCGGTAAAGATTAAATGTCGTCCTACTCAAGTCCCTGCTAAAATATCCCTCTGAGAAAATCCGATTGCCTCGTTCCTGCTCTCGGCAGCTCACACGAGGTCCCTCATTCGTCAATATTTCCAGCAGCGCATGATCTTCACTCTTAAAATGCCATTCGGAGCACGTGCAAATCGAGTAAATGTGATGGGAACTCAATACTCCTCACATCGTTTTTCAGTGCTTGTAATGATAAGTGAGAGATTAGGAAAGGCGGCCGATGACACTGTGAGGATTAATACTAATATTATGTCATTGATTAGGGAATGATTGAACGGAAAAGTGGTCTTGAGGCAAGACCCTCTAACATGCTTCATTACGTCGTGTCGTGTTGACGTGGAGATTGAGGCAGATATACTGTGCAATGCCGTATTATTTTCGGTGCAGGGGCCTTGCACGGCGTCTCATCCTCAAAGGAAAAGAGGAAAACTGCATTTTGGATTTTTGGTCTTTGGCTCAATGGTTGTTCGAGTAGTAAAATGACAGTAAAATAAATGGCAGCAAATTTGTCATTGTTCAGGGCATGGCATATTTATGATTCTTGTTTCAGATGAATGGTCTTCATGGAAACTGTGACCTTTCTTACAAACGTCATGAGACATCGTCAGGAAAGATCCAGGATGAGAGGATACTGATGAGATGTTGCACTGTGCAGTCATCCGCTGAGGTGTCGCTTGGTTTATTTGTACGAATTTATTGGATGGTATGAAGTTTTTGTTTTCTTTTCGTCCAGAAACTAGGACTTATGATTTATATATTGAGTTAGTTAAAATAGCGTTCAAGGTTTCAAGCAAAAATGATAAATACATGCACACGACTTTTATCCGTATTAGTGGAGCTCCTGTGGTTATGCAAGCTTATGTACTTACTGTCGCAGAAATTTCTTTGTAAAGTAAAAATCCATGAACACACAAGATAATCGCGAAAAAGGAAAGCGTGTCCTGCCGTGCCGTGCCGTGCTGCCCCACCGGTAGCACCAGCAACTGACACAATTTGTGTAAGTGTTTGTTGCTTGACCCAGAACAGCAGTACTCGGCGGACTAACCCATAGAAATGGAGGTTTGTATTCGGCTGAAAGACTGTTAATTTGTCGTTCCCTTTCACAAATAGTTCTTTGCTCAGTGTGAAATACAATGTAACGGACTAGATGATCAAATAGTTGGTCTGAAACTTTGTTAGTTCTCGGCCTGTCCTTTAAGACAACATATCGGTGTCACTTCACGACACACACAAGATAAATATTCTCATTAGATTTATTTCAATTCTAACTTAATGTTAGATCTGCTGCAGTGCAAGATATTTAGCATGTATTCTTTCGTGGTTTGTGCCAAGTTGTATTTATTTCTGAGATCACTGGCTGCAAGTCGAACAGAACAGCAAGGATCTATACTATTTTTGTGAAATTTATGTACATTCTTAAACACCCCAAAAGACATTTCATACCATGGAGTGAACATGGTAACATATTAACTTTGTCGATGCACTCAAGATTCATGCATTACTTCATGCATTTATTATCAGGGTAAACTTCTTTTCCATCACGCGTGCAATTTCTATACATAAGTAAGTGCTTGTTGCCTGACGCTGCACAGCAGTACTCCTGGCATACGACGGAGGACTAGCGAAAAGAAATGGAGGTTTGTACTTGGCTGAACGAATATCCGTTTGTCTTTTTCTAAAACTAATAGTTCTTTGCTTGGAAGGAAATATAAAGTAACGGGTAATACAAGCTCGTTCTCATCTTGTCATTTAACACAACATTAAAATGCTGTTTCATGACACACAAAAGATAAATTTTCTGATTAGTTTCATTTCAATTCAAACTTAATATAACATCTGCTGTAGTGGTAGAGATTAAGTATATATGATAACTTGGACCGTGGCAAGTTTTATTTGTTTCTGGAAGATGTGGCCTGACAAGGTGTCAATACATAAAACACAATCTGTGTCAAACGATGAGATAAAACGAACAATGAAAACAGAGTATTTGATCATTTATTTCCCACTTCAAAGCTCTGTTGTAATGCTTTCACAAAAAGCGACATCATTTTATCCAGGGGAACTGCTTGGCAGCATCTATGTGAACAAATGTTAGGCTTATCGTGAAACCTTCAAACTGCAATTCTGAAGACGTATAATGGACATTTATGGATGTATTTTATTGTTGGAAAGAAATTAATGGACCTGAATTTAACTTACTCATATTTCATGCTAAAAATGAGGAATGTACATAAGTTCTTGTTATGTGCTTCTTTTTCACAGTCTGGCTAACAGTCAGGATCATACTAACGGTTCCTTGATAAGGTCAGAACATGCAGGCATTACATGGTTTTATATGGCTCAGAAGTTGTTTGATCAAGGTAAAAGTCAAGGCCTCAGTTACGACCTCATTGAAGCTTTAAAAAATGTGGAGGACATTTCCAAATTTGACGCATTAGTGATAAAAATGAAGTCCGATGCTATTCCCTATATTGACTTGTTCCATATGTTCTCGTGTGTTTTTTCCAGGTAAACACTTGACTTGCCTTTGCATGTGTTTGTGACAGGTGCCATCGGTGGGGCTGGATATGCAATCTTTTTCGCCAACATCTGGTATAATCACTATTCGATGTATTAACACATACTTATGATGTACTCGGAATTGTAAAACAGACTCTGCTCTCAGTTGAGATTTTGTATGAATATGGAAAGGATTTTGTTGCTTTTATTTACATAAAACTGCCGGCGTATACATTTCCTTATATATTTGAAAATGTTTTATATTTTTAGTTTTCATAAAGTCTATGGATGCCATATCGGAACGGCCAGAGCTGTCATATATTTTGTTAATTTACCTCAAAAAGATTAATTTCTGTATAAAGTACTTATGCTCTACTGCATATTTTGAGGGTGATACTTTACTTCTAAAATTACAATGTATATATCTTTTAGAGTTTTATCTATGATAGAAAACAGATGGTACTCTGAAAATTCCATGGATAACCATATCCACACTCATTTAGCAGACATTTGACTTTGTATGCCCAGTTCGTAGCACCATGCATGCGAACGACTGGTGCCATCGCTGATTTTACATAATTTGCTCCACTATGTTGAATGAAGTTTTGTTTGACGCCGATCATGGCAACGTCAGCAATGCCATAATGAAGGACACTACGAATGGGCTTCACAAAATTTCAAACCTGAGTTTTCGGCGTGATTATGAACCGAGTCAATAGTCCTGACCAGCTAAAAAGAACACCTAACAAAAAAGATAAATTTAAAAAGACCTATACGTGATATATTTTAGATTCACGACTAAACAGAAGTGGGATATATAGATGAATGGTTGGAGCAAGTAATTGCCCATGTTTTGCAAATCTAGATACACAACAGCTCAATGCCAAGGTAACAAAATAACTTGTCTTGTAATATTCCGAGGAATCAATAGAGAAACTGAGATTGAATTTGTGCGAGATTTCACCATAAAATGGATTCCAAATTTTTTGAAAACATAAAATAAACACAATCGTTTTCATTATCTTCTTCCGAGTAGCAACTTCTTCAACATGACAAGGAAATATATGGGCTTCGTGTCCATCAAGCCGTTTATAAGGCAAGCAACGCTAACAATCACATCAAAATACCGTCGTTAGTCATGTTTATATTCCAACTTGCCCATGCATCTCCGCGTCAAGGGAATTAATCTTCTGAATGTGTGTTGGTGAAGATGTCAAGTGTTCCTTGACTGCTGATTCTGGAGAACATGTTATTTAATTTTAAAGTTTCAATTAAAACTGTGGAAGATAAGAAAACCCTCCCGTTTTTACACTTCGTTTAGTTCCCTTGATAAAACACATAGTCCATTCCCCAAAGAACCGATAAACCTTTAGTAAGAAATGTAGTGATATGCACCCAACTTTCCACTGACTTATGGGGCGCCTGCGATTATGAAAGTTATTCAATTAATCACTTGAAACTAAAATTCCCCTTGTATATTCTTCTATTGGCGCCATGAAGACTTTCGTCGGCTTGGCAAAAAACTGTATGTTTTATCACACATCTTTAAATGAAATACATTCCTGATTAGGAATATAGTTTTGGTGGGATGAAAGAGAGACTTTTACTCAGTGGATTTGAATAGACCCAATTAAGTGAGTGTATTGCTCATGATGTGTAACTGGTTTGTAATGGTAGATGTTATCATGGTAATGATGGATGTTTGTTTTATTCATGAAATGACATTCAATGAGAATCAAGTTAATTGAATGGTGCTTTGCATGAGCAGTTCATACATCCATGACAAGTATACACAAACATAGACTTTTTAAAATTAATAACATAAGCGCTGATTGAAATCATGATATAATGTATGCAAACGACAGAAATCAACAGCTGTGGTTGCTGGTTATAAAAGGAAGCAGACCTAATTAGCAGAGTTACAGTTACACTTGAATCGTCCAGATCATCGATTCACTTTTTACCAAAACAATGACTTGAATGATATCATACACTTTGAACTATTTTGACACAGGAATCAGAGATTGTTTTAGGTTAAAGAGTTAGAAACTTTTCTAACATGTATGATTTTCATATTTTAAACAATACAAGAATGAACGCTGCAGTAAACCATATCATGGTATAAAGATCATGTTTATCAAATATTCTAAAAGTCCTTTTTCAAATTTGATTTAAATCTAAGATGTATTCGTAAGCATTCATGTATTCGTAAATATTATACAGTAACAAGGTAATTACATGTACACATTACATTTTAAATTGAAATGGTACAATATATTCTTGTTACTTTGTAATTTACACCAATTGGGTAACATCGTGGTTAAAAGCTTTCGATTGTTAGGCTGAAGGTGGCTACCGACATGGTTTCAATGTGTACAGACCATTTCTAGCGTCTCCTGCTTCTATATTGCTCGAATATGTCTACAAGCGGCATACAATAATACTCACTCACTCGAATTGACTTGGAAATTAAATCCATGTGGAATAAAGAACAGCGATTAACTTCAAACATATAATTATCATATAGAAATATGTACTAGCTGTTTGTATCCCTTGTCCTGATAGATGGCAAAATATTTTTCTGTCATTACCACGGAAAAGACCAGCAATCTAATATTTCGTTTGATGATAAGAAAACAGTTGCAGTTGCATTAACAAAAACCTAGAAACTAACTATCCAAAGCAACTATCACAAATAAGCCATACAATGACCTGTGCAAATTAGCTACCTTTCGTTTTACTGTGATTTCACTTCACGGACAACCATCGAGCCAAAGACCAAAAAATCCATTACATAATGTTCCCCTTTTCTCTTTGAGAATGAAATGCAGTGCAAAGTCCCGAGACCGCCTATATCTGCCTCAATCTAAACGTAAACACGACACGACGTAATGAAGCATGTTTGAAGGTCTTATCTCAAGACCACTTTTCCCTTGAATAATTCCCTAATCAATGACTTAATATTAGTATTAATCCTCGAAGTTTCATCGGTCACCTTTCCTTATATCTTATTTATCATCAGTGTATAGAAGAACACTGAGAGGAGTGTATAGTCAGCTCCAGCACGTCCCTCGGAATGGCATTTAGAGTGTACAGAACATGCAATCATAAAATTGATTACGCGTGAGGGAGAGCAATCCGAAATGAAATATAGCAAATTAAATGTGTTTTTTCATTGCACAATGTGTTTAATTTGGACGTCGAAATATTTGAAGTGTAACATTCTTCTTTTATACATGAACTCTGCTGTCATGTTTCGAACTAGAACAGAAGCGAAAGGCTGTGAACATATGTTGTTCAGACACTCAGCTTGTGTCAGCCAGGACATACTCACTCACCATCTCTTGGTTTACATGTAACGTTAACAGTTTAAATTATGGATAAAATGAGGTGATGTTAGTATCCTATTGGTTACAACTTAAGCTGACGTGAATAAAAACACAAAACATATATAATTCCTCAGTCCCAGTTCAGATCATTAAAGTTAAGACATAAGGTTTGTCAGTCATGATTTATACAGACAAGGAATTAAAGGCACAGCAGGATGTTTGTGTTGTTGTAAATGTGTAAACGCTTATTTTTCTTTGAATGTGACTTGCTAATTGAAAAAAGAGACACTTTACTCAACAAATGTTTCAATTAGATATCAAATGGAAATGGCATTTTACAAGAACTCGATAACATAAAAGAATCAATTATGTACATATCTATATATGTAATTTAGAGGGATTTGTGTAAACTGTATTGTTCTCAGGGTTCACTAACCTAGCATATTGTTTTATACTATTCTGTTCATGTATAACACATAATGTAAATCACTGGTGTAAATATTTGGATGAAGGTGTTCTAAGTTTACGAACTGGTACCCATTACGTAACACCCAATGTTAGTGAAATATGCTTAAACCAAAGTTAGAAAGATCTACAGGGACCCGAGCATCCTTTTGCTTATCTTTGTCGGTGAAGTTGTTTCATGTCGGTGTGTACTTGAAGCGATAAACCCGGATATTGCTCCCTAGAAGGTTGGTCCTAGCTGTAGCATATTTAGTAGCATGTATATCGTGAGGACAGCTAGAGGTTATAGGAATTCTGTTACACAGTCTAGGGGGCACGGATTGCCCAGTCGTCTAAGGCGCCGCAATTCGCTGTGCAGGTTTGCTTCCCTTGGGCACGCAAGAAACCTATGATTGTGGGTTCGAATCCCGGTTCGCCCCGATTATGTTTATAGGTTTGTCAGCACCATATCCGTGCTCGTGGGTTTCAACGAAGTGGTAAACGTCCGAGACCTGCATCACTTCGGGCTTTCCTCCCACATTAAGCTGACACGCCGTGATATAACTGGAATAATGCTGAAAGCGGCGTTAAACTCAACTCACTCACTGTTACACAGTCTAAGTGATGTCTGAGAAGGAAATGCGTGTCTGTGAGTGTTATGTCTCGGCCTTCAACACTGTTTCGACTCAGAGCCATGAACTGCCTTCCACAGTGGGACACACTCGCTTGTCTAAACAGGGAGGGCAAGTGCTGTGTCCGCCCATTGATGAAGGGTGTCTCCCCTGCATCCATTGGCATATATACGGAGAGGATACATAATGGAAGAGGCTACACATCTGTCATATCATGACAACCATTTGACATGGTGTTGACCATACAGATGATCCAATTTTGAAGTGTATACTTTCTTGTGCACGTCAGTTTAGTAAACCTCTACGACCTTCGATACCTAGAATAAGCTTTCACGCCACATTAAGTTGCCACGCTTAGAGATCACTGAAATACAGTGAAGCCCATTTCTGTTGTCCCCCGCTGGATATTGCTGGAATATTGCTAAAAGCAGCGTAAAACCAAATTCACTCACTCACTTTCTTCATTTTGCCTATTAACTTCCACTGATACACCAGTCTTCCTTCCATTTCTAACTCGCCAATCTTATATTCCCTGTATGGGAACATTATTCTTATTTTCAATTAAAGATTGACTGGGTATTTGTTTCGGTTCATTGAGGTATGAATCGAAAAACCGATGTGCAAACTACATGAACTGGTTTTTCCATTCATACCTCAATGAACAAAAAAAAATATATACAGTCAATGCTTATAATTAAATTCGACAACGTAAAACGTGTTTTATCTACAATAGTTTAACCAAAAACAGTTGTATATATAAAAACAGACAAAAATGACGAGATTGATAAACATTTCAGGTGTAGGGATACATACTGTGGCGTGACAGGAATCATGTGATCGTTTATGCACATAACTTGACGCGCCTACACAGTCAGTAGCCAATCAACGGAGAGTAGGATCAAAATAACGTTCATTGGACCTGTCAATTACGGCAAGAGGCGAAAAGAACTGCAACAGTCCGTCTGTAACGAACCGGAAGAAATATGTCTGTTAGACATAACTTGGTCAGTTACCGCCAAATTCAAACATTACTTCACTGATAACAGTAACACACAGTTGGAAAAATGCTAGTTAGAAATGAAACCCGGAGACATGAAAGTTGAACCGAGGCGAGCGGGAAAAAACAGGCGTGCGAGCCTGCACGCTTGCCTTTTCATTCATTCTCAGCCTTCGGTTTCAAAGTCGCTAAATGTCCTGTGCATGACGATACACGTGAGCGGAAAGGGAATTCCCTCGACAGTAATGTTTGGATTCTCCGACATTCCGCAGTAATAAAAGTAGTGCGCCTCGGTGGGCGTGGCTTAATTTTTTAAATTCAATGGGAAATGAATGCAATAACACGTGGCCAATTCAGCTAATCAGAATGCAGGAATTTCAATGAACACAACGAAAATTTAATTATAGAAGAGTAAAACATATACGACGGAAGTCGTCTTGGCGCCATCAGAAGAATATGCAAGGAGAATATTATCTGCAAATGATTAAGTAAAAAGACTTTCATAATCGCAGGAGCCCCTCATGTCGGACAAAAAATCACCACATTTCTTACAAATGGTTATCGTTTCTTTGAGGGATGAGCTATGTGTTTTATTAAGAGGAATAAACGAAGTGTAAATACATTTTTCTTATCTTTCCACAGCTTTAATTGAAACTTTCAAATGAAATAACATGTTCTCCAGAATCATCAGGTATGGTAGACTTGACATCTTCACGAACAAACATTCAGGCAATGAAATCCCTTGACTCGGAGATGCACGGGCAGGATGGAATATTAACATTACTGACGACCGTGTTTGATGTTTTATGAACGTCTTGATGGACACGAAGGCCAGGTATTTCCTGGTCATTATGAAGGACATTGTTGGTTGTGTAAGCCACAGATGTGGTGGAGATGTAAGATGGAGTATTTAAATAAGCGGGTCCATTTTCAAAAATACGTTATCGGTTGCTGAAGAAGAAATATATAGTTCCCTGGGCATTGGTGGATGCTCTGACAAAGATGCGTTGTGGCCCAGCCAAAATCGGTTTTGAGAACAAAATGGTTGATGTCTTCAAGGGCTGTCTTGAGAAAGGTAATCTGTCTCAACGTAAAATGGTGTTGAAGAACCTGAATTCGCTTCGCAGGGTACCCATGCTTGACGAGTGAATGACGATTTCTCAACTGACTCATGTGCAAAGGGGATTCATCGAAAGCTATACTTCATTAAATATCTGTCTAGTCTGTATTCGAGTGTTGATTTTCTTAAGTCTTAATGACGCATTCATAATATAGGTGTTTTGTTTGTTTTTGATGATGCGAGTGATGCTGGGAGCAATAGTCATCCGAAGCCCATGGCCATGTTCAGTCGCTACGGGTGGTGTAGTAAGGGACTCATTTTACCTGGACGTGTGAATACGACCAACATGTCACTACCACCTTTATATGCACCCAGCTGTTTCTCCAGAAAATTAAATGACTTATGTTTTACTTGAAATACACGCTCTGGACCACGCAGGTCAGGGCGATCTAACTTCCTGTTAGTGTTACATGCCTGAAGAATTAAAGAGTCCATTATAAATAAGTAGGTATAGAGATAATGGAATCCCATACTCATTCAAACAGGGAAATGTGACACCATAAAACGACCGCCCACCAACGCCATCTTCTGACAGATTACCACTTTACCTGACATCAAATGTGAGCACGCCGCCATAAACAAACAATTACGTTCTTCCCTTGAACTCTCCTGGCGGAAATATGCCAAGTTACCTCCCCTGAAGAGTAAATGCGACCCTTTTCTATTCATACCAAATCACAAAGCAAGCCCCACACATAAACAGCCAGAAGAACAATTTCAATAAACATTGTCTGGTGTCGTACTTGATGCTGAACGTCTGTGTAAGAAGACATCTTTCTCCTTTCCTGCATGCTCTTTGTACAAGAATAAATTCTTGGGGAGTGAAAATGTGCACTCACTTCATCGGGAAAAACATGAAGTGGCTTGACACAGAGGCCAGATGTATAGAAAACCCATTTTTTGTTCACTTTCTTAAAAAAATACTAGGTGTGCAAAGTGTTATGGAAGTTTAAGCTGATAATAAACCATTGAAAGCTGTATTCAGTAAAGTAATGATGAAACTTGAGAGCATCGACAACATTAATCTTTTATCAAGTGCACTCCATGGTATGAAATGAAATGTCTTTAAGGGTGTGTAAGAATGCACATAAATGTCACAACATCATAGATCCTTAACTGAAATGTTCTTTTCGACAAGTGGACAGTAAAGTTTACATTTAAAATAAGATGCATTAGATTTTACTGTTAACCTAGCTGAAAGAACATTGATCGTTAACATCAAAGAGGTTCATATTTGATTTATAAATGTTCTGGTTAAACGATTATTGAAAATGTATGTTTTCATTTATGTTTGTCTTGGGAGTGGTAAAATGGTGACCTTAGAAAAATTACTACTTTTTACTTTATATCCGCTGGCAATCAAAAGCTGTAAAAAGTGTCCTGTGTGAAGAACAGTTGGATTCATTTGAAAAGAATGACATTCAGTTCAGACCATGAAAATAGTTCTTTGACAATGAGTTAAACGAAAAAGGTATTTTCATTTCAATAATAATGACACACACATGCCCTCATGTCTTGCATCACGTGTATATAGTCATCTTTAGTTTGTGGTTCTTTCTACTGATAATATGTAGTTTTGTTTAATTTAAGCAAATGTTATTTGAAGTTTACTGAAAATAATGTGTGAAATGCTTGATACCATCTTTGTTAAATTTCAGGATAATGCGTTTAGGCAACTGAAATATTTCTTATGGATGTGAATAGGAATTTCTGCTCGGATTGTCCCAATCAAAGCAAGGGAATTTGGATAAGAAATTGAAACTTCTGTGTCTGTTTCATATTTAGATATATGCATTCAGAGTGACAATACACTGTCCACAAGACTGTATCACAAGAGAGATGACTTAAACTTTCCAATGGTCAACTTTCCCTTTATTTTAAGCAATAATCCTGCCGCTCCAGCCCTTGATGTGTACAGTTCACAGCTTTTGAAGTACAATCGAGCATGCTCTTTCTACTAAGAGTTCAAAGAGCGCAATGCAACTCCTGCGTAGAAGTTGTTTGATTTCAGCATTCAAGCCCCCAGTAAAGCTTTCAAAACGTTTTATGGCAGACATTTGGAGGACATTACCAAATTTGACGCATTAGTGACAAACATGATGTCCGATGCAATTTGGTATTTTTACTTGTACAATTTGTGTCCCGTGTTTTTGCATGTGTTTGTGGCGGGTGCCACTGGTGGGGCAGGAAATACTCACTTTATCAAGAACCCCTTGTATCATCACTATTTGATAGTGATTCGTAAACAGATGCTCATAATAACGTCGGATTCGAACATTCAACTCTGTTTTGGGCAGAGATTTCTTATGAATTTGAAAGGGTTTTGACGCTTTTATTCGGCTTTTCAATAATTAACTTTCCCTTTATGTCGAGCAAGAAGGAAACTTCAAACTTCGTCGCATCAGTGACCAAATGCCGCGTCATTGTCTGATGCACCATGTGTTCCCGTGTTTGTTCAGGTGAACAACTGACTTGCCAGTTGGGTTCCACATTCGCCCCTTAAAATAGTCATCAATAGTGAGTGAGTATGGTTTTAAGCCGCTTTTAGCAATATTCCAGCAATGTCACGGCGGGGGACACCAGAAATTGGCTTCACACATTGTACCCATGTCGGGAATCGAACCCGGGTCTTCGGCGTGACGAGCGAACGCTTTAACCACTAGGCTACCCGACCGCCCCTATTCATCAATAAACTGAATTGAAATACATCTGTAATTAAACATAAACGTGAAGCAAAAGAGCATTTTACAAAGGACTGTCACTTTTTCATGTTATTCGTTATAAAATATACACTATTTGCGGAATTAAAATTGTTTGGCGTGAATACTTGTATATCACTTTATGATTGCACATATGTGCTCTCCTCAAATGCGGGGGCACAGGTGGCCCAGTCGTCTAAGGCGCCGCGATTCGCTGTGCAGAGTTGCTTCCCTTGGGCACGCCAGAAACCTGTGATTGTGGGTTCGAATCCCGGTTCGTCCCGATTATGTTTCTAGGTTTGTTAGCCCTATACGCGTCATAGACCTGCATCACTTCGGGCTTTCTTCCCTCATTAAGTTGACATGCCGTCATATAGCTGGAATAATGTTAAAAGCGGCGTTAAACCCAACTCACTCACTCTCCTCAAATGCACATCATGAACTGAACGCCTTACTATAGCATAGAATTCCATACAGACAAACAGTCCTAATACTAAACTCACAATTACAACGTCGACATCTTGGCTGGGTGTAACAGAAGTACATGTCTCAGCCCCAGGACTATAAGTGTATGTCTGAAAGCACATAGGCTGTAAGCGTACAATCGGTAAAGATTAAATTTCCTCTGAGAAGATCCGATTGCCTCGTTCCTCCTCTCGGCAGCTCACACGAAATCTCTCATTCGTCAATATTTCCAGCAGAGCATGATCTTCACTCTTAAAATGCCATTCCGAGCACGTGCAAATCGAGTAAATGTGATGGGAACTCAATACTCCTCACATCGTTTTTTCTGTGCTTGTAATGATAAGTGAGAGATTAGGAAAGGCGGCCGATGACACTGTGAGGATTAATACTAATATCATGTCATTGATTAGTGAATGATTGAACGAAAAGTGGCCTTGAGGCAAGACCCTCTAACATGCTTCATTACGTCGTGTCGTGTTGACGTGGAGATTGAGGCAGATATAGTGTGCAAAGTGGCATTATTCGCGGTCCACGGACCTTGCACGGCGTCTCATCCTCAAAGGGAAAAGAGGAACATTGCATTATGGATTTTAAATGTTTGGCTTGATGGTTGTTCGAGCCGTAAAATGACAGTAAAACAAATGATAGCTAATTTGTCATTGTTCAAAGGATGGCATATTTATGGTTCTTGTTTCAGAGGGATAGTTTTCAAGGAAACTGTGACGTTTCTTACAAACATCATGCGACATCATCTGAACAGACCCAAAATGAGAGGATACTGACGAGCTGTTGCACTGTGCATTCGTCTATTGGGGTGTCGCTTGGTTTACTCGTTTGAATGTACTGCGTGAAATGCAGTTTTGATTACTATTCGTCCAATAAGGACTTATGATTTTTTATATTGAGTGAGTGTTTTGTCATTAGATTCCATCGGGCGTAAAAGGCAAAGTAGTGATGACAAATGTATGATTGGATCACTGAACAATCATTGATGACACCAGGTTTTCGTGAAAGGGGAAAGCAGGGTATGTCATATTTGAAGATTACGAAAAAAACATCTAACACTGCTGCGATTCAAAATGCATATCCACTTACAGAATAAATTCTTCTTGCATTTTCTTTTGATGGTTTCCCCATCGATTTATAATATCATTTGCTTTCCTTTTTGCGTAAGAGATTCAGAGCTATTGTGAATATTATCTCAGTTGTGAGACGGCATGTCAGTTTGTTGTCGATGTACTACTGGTTGAAGACGTTTGTCGCAGGCATGTTCACAGACCAAGGACACTCATCTGAGATTCAAAATCACGTCCAGTGGATTCTGGCAAGAGTAGGGGCGGTGGGGTAGTCCTTAAAGCGTTCGCTCGTCACGCGCGCCGATGGCCCAGGTTCGTTCCACGGGCCACATGGTACATTTCTGAAAAAGAAAATTGTTCCAGAAAATTCATTGAAAATTCCTAAGTAAAAATCCACTATGACACCGGGTAATCGTGAAAATGTTAAGCGTGTCCTGCCACACTGGTAGCATCCGCCACTCACAAACTTTCATACATAAGTAAGTGTGTGTTGCCTGAAGCTCCACAGCAGTACTCCATGACATACGATGGCGGACGAACAAATAGAAAAGGAGGTTTGTACTCGGCGGAAAGACTATTACTTTGTCGTCCCATCAAACAAATAGATCTTTGCTCCGAAGAAAATACAAAGTAACGAGAAAGAAGATCAAACAGTCGGTCTGTAACTTTGCTAGTTCGCAGCTCGTCAATTAAGACAACATTTAAGTACCACTTCATGCCAAACACATGATAAATATTCTCATTAACTTTATTTCAGATCAAACTTGATATTGGATCTGCAGCAGAAGAAGAGATTTAGCATATAGTTTTTACTTGGACTGTGCCAAGTTGTATTTGTTTCAGGAAGATGTATCCTGACAAAATGTCGTTACACAAAACACAATCCGCTTCAAACCATGAGGTAAAACGAACAATGAAAACAGAGTGTTTGATCATTTATTTCCCACTTCAAAGCTCTTCCGTAATGCTTTCACGTGTTCCATGCTCGAGCCTCCATAATATGAAACAAAAAAGCGACATCGTTTAGTACAGGGAAACTACTTGGCAGAGTCTATGTGAACAGAATTGTTAGGCTTATTAGGAAACCGTCAAACAACTATCCCGGAGTCGTACAACGGACATTATAGGATTTCATGCTGAAACTGAAGCAAGTGCACATGTGCTCGTTAGGTGCTTGTATTTCACAATGTAGCTGCCAACGATCATACGAACTGTCCTTTGCCAAGTCAAAACAGGCAGCTTTTGCATGGACTTTACTAAATAAGTGATTGCAATGTTGAGAGTATTTTGCACCAAATAATTTGTTCACGAAAATGTAAGCCAAACAAATTTTTCCTCAAGGTTTACAAAGAAAGTTTTCACTGTGTGTCTTGTAAAAATAAATTCCGTCTCTAACGCAATTCCCAGGCAACCTTTTGAATATAAGTGAGCAGTCCGTAATGGTACTGAGAACAGTTTCCGAGAATGATCGAAACTGAATGGTTCGCTGTGCAGGATCTTTAGATCATGGATTCGAGTCCCCAGATTCGCATATGATCCTTGATATTATAGAAATATTCTTAGAAGCGGCAATAACCCAATTCACTCACTTACTTGTGTAGTGTATGCAAATTTTATATATGTTTGTTGTTGGGGCACTGCTGCATGGTGACACACGATGAAATCATTCAGGTGACTCAGTTGTTTGAAGGCCGACGTCGTATGGCAGGAGTATTGCTGGGTGTGGGGTTGAATTTTTTTTACTTATTTATGCAAATTTTGAGAGAAGTAGATTCTTCTGGTAGAGCAGGAAATGCCTGGTGCGATCACTAATTTTCAGTTATCCGTCCATATAATTTTCATCCCTATGATGCTTTTAACGCCCAATGGAATCTCTTTTCACAGATATTCGAAACTGATTATTTTCAGGCGGTGTCACCGTGATAACACATCTCCCATTCCGTAAGAATGTTCATTTTCAAGACGATACATAGTTCGGATATAGATCGTAGAAAATGTTTTATTCAGAAAAATACACTCCCGAATCATATCATCTTAAAGTGTTTAGTGACGCCAGGTGTTCCACTTGTTGCATCATGGTTGTAGGCCACGATCATTGAAACAAACCAAAGATGCCATGACCAGAACCTAGTGCAGAAAGCGAAACTGATAGGACACTTTAGATCCTAGCCTAGGACACCGAGTCCACACAATTAGTTATTGTATATATACCTGATCGAGTAAGAGCCAATGCTTATTCTAGATAATTATTGTTCAGCTTGGAAGGTTAAATGTTAACCTTTCGAAAACTAAAATAATTGATTTTTGTTTTGTTAAACGATGTGAAAAATGCTGTTTTCTTGACCTTGCAAGCTAAATTGAAAGATATGTCCAGCCAACAAAGGACAAATATATACTATCATCTTGTACTAGACATGAATATTATACACGTTGTATAAGTCTGGAAGCAGATTGTGTAATAGATTCGACCTTCCATACATTATGCGACCGATTTTGTACAAGGCTTGATATTATTACAAAATTACAAAATTTGAAGATTTCTATCATTTTACCTTTATATGTCTATCCTTAAAAGATGTCCTCGGATATTGGACACAAGGTTTCTATTGTCCGCGACCTTGAGTTTGTACGAGTGTTGCATCTTCGACTTGGAAGCCGGATCCCAAATGTACTAACACCAAAAACGGCGAACCAGACTGTAAGAGAGAGGCCAGAGTTTTTTTCCTTTCATGCTTCGTGTTTCATGCTTTGTGTTTGTTAAGTCATATTTAACTGAATTACACAAATGTGAGTTTACTGCATCGACCCCAGGAGACCGATATTGTGTCTACCAGACATGCTCTAAAAAGTACACTATGGTCTTGAGTAAATGATATTTTTTGTATTATTAATCGAATTCCTGCAAGATTGCCTTTGGCTCTATGTGTTATCAGGACACAAGCTGGTTGCTGAGCTGACCATGATTCGTCCACATATCTCTATCTGTGAGTAAATTAAAGGTTTGGGGCCTTTAGACGCGTGTATAATTGGATTGTTCTTTAAAATTGCCCTTCAATATTCTGCCTCTGGGATCATGTTGTGAGAGCCTATGTGTAATCATGCAATATCTGGGTCACGTCTTATGCTTGTGGCTATAATGCGGATCGGGAACTGCTGGTTATGATTACAGGATGTCTCTAAATAAAGATTGTTTTAAGTCAACGTAAACTCTATAGGCCTATTCTGGTCTGGAACATCTTGCCAGTAAATCGATATATTCCAACTCACGTGTATTTCCAACACATTTTGACAGACGTTGGTTAAAGGTGACAGCTCAAAACCAATGAAACTTACAGCTGAACAAAGTTAAATGCGTTTTGTCAGTCCCGAACTTTGAAAATCCTTTGAAAACTGTACAGAGTATTGTCCATCTATACTAACGACTTCCAAAAACTAATTCGAAAAGGTTTCCGTTTTGATATACACATTAGCATATTATATTGACATTTGTTGTACCTAGTTATAAAGCCTCCAAAATTACACTTCAGATTATTAATAAACGTGTGGTGTCACCCTGGGCAAGTGACTTTGTTCAGATGTGCCTCTGTTCACCCAGTAGGGAATGGGAACCCGATATGTGAGGTGGATGCAAAAACCTTCCAGCGGCCCTGGGCAGCTTGGGTTATATACTCCTCAGGGAGTTGAGAATGATAACTGTAATGCAAACGTATTTGAGCAGATACTAGTACCTGGATACCTGTGGTATATAAATGTATGGTTATTAAAAAAAACATATGATGATCGCGGTCCCCAAACCCATATTACCCCGATAACGATTCTTGGTGTGTCTGCATCATATATCTGGTGGTAGACATTTAGAACCTGCATCAAAATGAGTTTGCCTCCAAACTAATCTCGCAATGATGTTTTGATATGACGAATGACTAAAGGAAGGATTTATAGCAAGCTTGTTAGGGCACTGACCTACAGTACAGATGATTTTCAAAGCCGTTTACTTTTCTTAAACACATGGTGTTATCTGTGATTTTCAGTGATTCATTCATATACTTTTCACCGCTTGTGTGCCTTTAACTCTCAATAGATTCTGTAATGGCAGATAATTGAGACTTGACGTTGACGATTTATATTATAGTGTTAACTTAAAAAGTTACTTCAAAGCAACAATGCATTATATATCAAACATACACACACTTCGTATACAACTATTGTTGAGAGAAAACATAAATGTAAATTTATATTAAAGATAATTCTCATCTATTTGGGACTTCCTTAAAAGTAACGTTTGTGTGAAATTTGGGGACACGATTTGGGACGAAGGCATTCCCGTGGAGCACCTTGCTGATCTGTTTCCTTATCCATATGAATTGGAATTTTTTCTCGGATTGGTTAAATAAAAACAAGGGCATTTAGCCAAGACGTTTCACTAACTACGCTTAAGGTATATGGATGACTATTTAATTATGGTCAAATGGCCAACTCCCATACACTGATTAACCCACCTGGGCCCACTTGCACAAAGCGATCTTAGCGCTACGACTATTGTAAGCCTATGTTAAAGTATGGGAGTTAAGATCATCTTAGCGCTAAGATCGCTTTGTGCAAGTGGGCCCTGATCTAGAGTTAAACGAGACCAGTGAGACCACCCCATCCGCTTATATTTAGATCTATGCATAAAGAGTCAGTGTGACAAATCTCACTGCAAGAGGGATGACTAACCAATAGTGAAGTTTCCTGTCGAGCAATATCCCGGCAGCTCAAACTTTGGTGTCTACATTTCACAACCGTAGAGGAACAACTGAGGATCACTTTCTACGACGTTTTCGTAGATTTACAAATGATTTGATCAGGGTTACAACTTCCAAGATCTAAGTAAAGCTTTCAAACGTTTTTTGGTCGACATGTGGAGGACATTTCCAAATTTGAGTGAACTGTGAAATAAATTAAGTCCGATGCAATTCCCTATTTGGATTTACCAAATGTTCCCGCGTTTTTTTCCCAGGTAAACAATTGGGTTGTTTTTGCATGTGTTTGTGACAGGCGCTACCAATGGGGCTGGAAATGCAAATATTTTCTCTACCATCTGGTATCATCACTATTTGATTCATTAACACATGCTTATGATGCAGTCGAAATTTTACAATAGACTCTTTTCTTAGTAGAGATTTTGAATATTGAAAGAGTTTTGTAGCTTGTATTTACCTAAAACTGCCGACGTCTACATTGCCTTCTATATGTGAAAAGGGTGTTTGTTTGTGTTTTGTCTCGCAACTTCAATCAATAATCGGTGTAAGCTACATCGAAACTGACAGAGCTTTTATATAGTTTATCAAATTTACCTCAAAAGATAAATTTCTGGGTTAATATGAGAATTAAAGTGCTTATATTTTAATGCCTTTTTAGGGGATACCTTACTTCTATAATTACAATGTATATATCTTAACGAGTTTTATCTATAGCAGAAAAGGGATGGTACACTCTGAAAATTCCATATGTGACCATATCCACAGTCATTTAGCAGACATTTGACGTTGGACGCCCGGTTCTTAGCATCATGCAATCGAACACATGATGTCATCGCTGATTTTCTATTATTATCCATTAATATTAGTTGCTCTACTGTTTTGAATTGAGTATTGTTTGATCCGGATCACTTTAGATATACTACTGAAAAGAAGAACAAGAATAGCCGATGTTGTCCATATCATGACAGATTAACTATAGTCATATCAAATACTTGGATGTTCTTCTTTGGAGTGGTATATTTATTCATAAATGGTTGGAGCAAGTAATTGCCCGTGTTTGCGAATTCGGAGGATACACAACAGGTCAATGTCGTGGTAGCAAAATACTTTGTCTTGTAATATTCTAAGGAATCAATAAAGAAACTGAGATTGAATTTGTGCGAGATACACCATAAAATGTATTCCAATTTTTTTCGAGAACATAAAATAAACACAATCGTTTTCCTCATCTTCATCCCAGTACCAACTTCTTCAACATGACAAGGAAATATATGGGCTCCGTGTCCATCAAGCCGTTTAAAAGGCAAGCAAAGCCAATAATTACCGTCGTTAGTCATGTTTATATTCCAACTTGCCCTTCCATGTCCCCGTGTTAAGGGAACTAATCATCTGAACGTTGTTGGTGAAGATGTCAAGTTTACCTTTCTTGCTGATTCTGGAGAACATGCTATTTTAATTTCAAAGTTTCAATAAAAAATGTGGAAAGATAAGAAAACCCTCCCGTTTTTACACCTCGTTTATTCCCCTTGATAAAACACATAGTCCATTCCCCAAAGAACCGATAAACCTTTAGTAAGAAATGTAGTGATATGCACCCAACTTTCCACTGACTTATGGGGCGCCTGCGATTATGAAAGTCTATTTACTTAATCACTTGAAGATAATTTTCCCCTTGTATTTTTTCTGCTGGCGCCATGAAGACTTCCGTCGGCTTGGCAAAAAGCTGTTTGTTTTATCACACATTTTTAAATGAGAATAAATCCCCCGATTGGGAATATAGGCTCAGTGGGATGAAAGAGTGACTTTTACTCAGTGGATTTGAATAGACCCAATTAAGTGAGTGTATTGCTCGTGATGTGTAACTGGTTCGTAATGGTAGATGTTATCATGGTAATGATGGATGTTTGTTTGATTCATGAAATGACATACAGCTACAATCAAGTTAATTGAATGGTGCTTTGCATGAGCAGTTTATACAACCATGACAAGTATACACAAATGAAGACTATTTGAAGTGAATTAAATAAACCATGATTGAAATCAAGATATAACGTATGCTAACGACAGAAATCAACAGCTGTGGTTGCTGGTTATACAGGGAAGCAGACCTAATCAGCAAAGTTACCGTTACACTGGAATCGTCCAGATTATCCAATCACATTTTACCAAGATAACAAATTTAATGTTGTAATAAACATTGAACTATATATATTTTGACACATGAATAAGTATTTTAGGTATCAGATTACTTTGCAACATTTCTAATATGTTTGTTGTACACTGAGTTTTATGTTTTATACACTACAAGAATGCACGCTGCCATAATCTATTTCAGGGTAGAAATATTATCTCTTTACTAAAAATTCTGAAAGTCTATATTAAAATTTAAATTTAAAACTAAAATGCGTTTGTTCCTTCTAGCATTCGTATGTTCGGAAATGTATTCGTAAATATTATACAGTAGCAAGGTAATATACATATACATATTACGTATTTGAATACATTGGTAAACCATATTCTTGTTAATGTCTAATTTACTCCATTTGTGTCGCATCGTGGCTAAAAGGCTTGGATCGGTAGGCCGAAGGTCTGGGTTCGATTCCCCACGTCAGTACAATTTCTACAGACCATTTCAACTGTCTTCTGCTGTAATAATTGCTGGAATATGGCTACAAGCGACGTACAACAATACTCACTCATTTACTCTCAAGTCATGACCAATGGCAAGATAGTGGTATTATCATTAAAGCGAAAACAAACCCAGCAATCTGAGTTCATTTTTCTTTTGAAGATAAGAAAACAGTAAACGGTTGCATTTCAAAAACCCATGAAAACTAACCTTCCACAGGAACGATCACAAATATGCCATACCTGACCTGTGCGATTAGGTGGCATTCGTTGTAGTGTGATGTTACTGCACGTACAATCATCGAGCCAAACATCCAAAATCCATAATACAATTTTCGTCTTTTCCCTTTGAAGATGAAACGTAGTACAAAGTCCGTGGACCGCGAATAATGCCACTTTGCACAGTATATCTGCCTCAATCTCCACGTCAACACGACACGACGTAATGAAGCATGTTAGAAGGTCTTGCCTCAAGACCACTTTTCCCTAATCAATGACATAATATTAGTATTAATCTTCACAGTGTCATCGGCCGCCTTTCCTTATATCAGATTTATCATCGGTGTATAGGAGAAGGCTTCTAGGAGTATTAAATCGCCTCTGCTCTGGCTCTTCCTCGGAATGGCATTTAGAGAGAACAGAACATGCAATCATGAAGTCAATTACGCGTGAGGGAGAGCAATGCGAAATGAAATATGTCAAAATAAATGAGAGTTTTTCATTGCACAATGTGTTTTATTTTGACGTTAATGGCATTGTTATTTGAAGTGTAACTTTCTTGTTTTCTACATGAACTTTGTGTTCATGTTTCAAACTAAAGCAGAACTTCAAGCGAAAAGCTGTGAACATATGTTGTTCAGACACTTAGCTTATGTCAGCCAGGACATATTGGCTCACGATCTTGTGGTTTACCTACACATACACAAATTGCATAGGGGTTGGTAATTGAAACCACGTGAGAACAAGGCGCAAAAAAAACATAACACTTTCCAGAAAAAAATTGAAATCAATAATATATCTTCTGGTTTTGCCAAAATAATAAATCATTCGATGGACATGTCTCATAGGCTGATACACAACGTGTTGTAATGTCGTTTTAAAGCATACTGAGCGGTGGGTCCCTCATTTGGAAAGAAACGCGTTCGTGGAGCAGCATTGGTAAGATAACATTTACAATACTAGTCGCTAGTGACAGCACCAAACAGATGGCCGTTATGCAATATATTGTAAGTCTTATATATGGTTACATTGTATTACAACAAAGTTGTCCAAATGTACACAAATGAAAAGTACATTAGATTGCACTGTTGATTACCATCTTGCAAAAATAGGAGATAAATATTGCGAAGTGAAATATGAAACGAAGGCAAAGTAACAAGATCATACCCACAAGAACAAGACAATAAATAAAAATCAATTATGTACAGATCTATATATGTAATACAAAGGTATTTGGGTAACTTGTATTGTCCTCACGGTTCACTTTCGCCACGAATAGCTGCAAAGTTGCTGATGCGACGTCAAGCAATATTCACTCACTCACTGTTCACTTACCTTTCTTTCCTTTCTGTTCATGTATAGTATAGAATGCGAATCAATGGTGTAAATATCTGTGAGGAGGTGTCCAAAGCCTGAAGACGTGTACCTAATCCCCATTCAAGATTTGCGAATAAAATCAATGTACTCACCGCCAAAAGAAACGCGAATACCACACATGTAAATATAAGAAGACTAACTCATATTCAAGAGATTGTTATTAGATTGGCTAGATGTACAAACGAATGTTATGTTGTGTGGACAGATGCTTATGAACGCATCACATGTGACGTCATAGACACATGACTCGAGATGCACCATTTGTCTCGAGCAGGATTAGCCAGTAAAGTTTTGAAATCATGTGCAGCATATCGTGATAAGAATAACGTCACTCTGTGATAATACTTGACAGGGCGTTAGTTTTGTCATTAATTGGTACACGTTGGAAAATGTCTTCTTAAGGTCTTAAGGTACATGCTTCTCTATACGTTCTATGGTTCGCGCTTCTTTTGGCACTGAGTTTATATTCAAACGATCTAAGGAGGAACGATCTAAAGAGACCCGAGCATCCTTAAGCTTATCTTTATCGGTGATGATGTTTCATGTCGGTGTGTACTTGAAGCGATGAACCCGGATATTGCTCCCTAGAGTGTCGGTCATAGCTGTAGCATATATAGTAGTATGTATATCGCGAGGACAGCTAGAGGTTACAGGAATACTGTTACATCGTCTGAGTGATGTCTGAGAAGGAAATGCGTGTCTGTGAGTGTTCATGTCTCGGCCTTCAGCACTGTCACGACTCAGAGCAATGAACTGCTTGCCTCTGTGGACATACTCGCTTGTCTAATCAGGGAGGGCAAGTGCTGTGTCCACTCCTTGATAACCAAGGATCACATTATTGTAATTAGTTTGCAAAATCTTCCGTGGATCTATAAGGGCATCTCCCCTGCATCCATTGGCATATATACGGAGAGGATACATTAGAGAAGGGGTTACACATTGCATATCTTATATCATGACCACCATGTAACATAGTGTTGATCATAGAGATGATCAAAAGGTATGCTTCATCACATCTTGCCAGGAAAACCAAAGAATCAAATGGTTTGCCGTGGCCGAGCCGCATCACATCTACTTGTACTTACATACAAATATTTATACTTATACCATACCTCAGTGCGACTGCAAAATCAAATAGATTAGAAATAACTGCTAGCTCATGCATCGCAACCATCTTCTTGACTGGAACGGTTCGCAACATCAACTACACTTGGCCTCCTCACTTCCTCCAATTCCTCTGCCATGATTTCATGCTGCTGTTGATACCGTACAACGCTCATACATTTTCCTTTATGATATTTTGTGAAAGGTAAAACATTGTCTGGTCATGTAATGAAGGACGATTGACAGAACAGGTAAACGAGATGTATCGAGCACAGTTCGTGAAAAGCTAAAAGTCTGTTACAGGAATACATAAGGGTTATATAAAGGTTCGATGACAGGCATGAGGTGTGTCTACAAAATATTTTGCGGGATTTTGTTGTCCCTCATTTCGAGGTTACTGGTGAGTAATAATTTAAGAGTTGAAAGCTTTCAAACATGCTTATGTCAATACTAAATAAGCGACAAATCTTTTTTGCCATAATAAAAGGAACAAATCCCTCAAATTCATTATAACAATAAGATGGCTATACTGTGGTGTAAAAAGTATTTTCTGCACGCCCTAAATAAAAAAACAAAAATACATTCGATTTGAAAACCCAAAAGTATGGTATATGTTGACGAAAGAGCTAAATCGTATACATGTACATTGCTTTATATCATATACACATAAATAGTAGATGGGTGCTGTAACAATCAGTCGGAAACTCAAAAACGTGTGTACATCATTCATTTCGATGAAACTGGCGATTAATTGAAAGTATACACCCACGTCTGATGGTGGCCACCAATGAAACAAACAATGGCTATTTGATGATGATGTAATAAGCAGAGGGAAGAAGGTAATTTTGTTTTGAGCTCACAGATACCAGACATAAAGCCTGGTAACGTGTTAATAACGTTTGAATTTTATTTGGGCAAATCCACTTTTCAAGTGTATACTTTCTTTTGCTAGGCAGTTCAGTAGACCTCTACGACCTCCGACATCGAGATTAATCTTTCAGGCCACGTTAAGTTGCCACGCCTTGAGATCATTGGAATACTGTAAACCAACTCACTTGCTCAATGATCTCATGAAACAGTTCATTTTGATAGCCAACTTTACAAACTGTGCATACATCAGCAATGCTCTTCTTAATTGTGCCTATTAACTTCCACTGATATACCAATCTTCCTTCCACTTCCAACTCGCCAATCTTATATTCCCTGTAGGGGAACATTATTCTTATTTTCAAAGAAGACAAAAACATTTATTTTTTTGGCCCAACCGACGGAAGTCGTCTCGGCGCCATCAGAAGAATAGCAAGTAGAATATTATCTGCAAGTGATTAAGTAAATAGACTTTCATAATCGCAGGAGCCCCTCAAGTCGGATAAAAGATGGGAGCGTATCCCCACATTTCTTACTAAAGGTTATCGTTTCTTTGAGGGATGAGCTATGTCGTTTATTAAGAGGAATAAACGAAGTGTAAAGACTGGAGGTTTTTCTTATCTTTCCACAGCTTTAATTGAAACTTTGAAATGAAATAACATGTTCTCCAGAATCATCAGGCATGGTAGACTTGACATCTTCACGAACACACATTCAGGTAATTAATTCCTTTGACTCGGAGATGCACGGGCAGGATGGAATATAAACATGACTAACGACGATATTTCGATGTGACGTTGGTTGCTTTATGGACGCCTTGGTGGACAGGAAGTCCATGTATTTCCTCGTTATTATGAAGGAGATGTTCGTGGGACTGACAGGAGAGGTGGAGAGAGCGGGGAGCTGGTTTATTTGAAAAAAAGACGTGAGCGGTTCCCGAAATTGACGGAAATATATATTGTAATCCGGTTAAATATAAAAATATATAGTTCACCGAGCATGCTGGGTGTTCTGGAAGAATATGTGTTCTTAGAACAAAACGGCTGATGTCTTCTAGAGTTTACTGAAAAATGCATTCTGTCTCGAACGAAAGTGACATGCAACAACACGAGTACGGTTTGAGGGTCAACGGGAATTGGCATGTCGATGTACCCATGCTGGAACCCCGGTCTTCTGTATCAGTAAATGACGACTAAACAAAGGCTCCTGTCAAAGGCGCCGTCATCTAAAGCTACACTTCATTAACTGTTTGTCCATTCTGCATCCCAGTGATTATTTTCGTATGTCTTCATGACGCGTCCCAAAAAAATCTGTACGTTTTGTTTGTTTGTTTGCTTGGTTGTTGTTTAACGCCGCACTCAGCAATATTCCAGCTATATGACGGCGGTCTGTAAATAATCGAGTCTGGACTAGACAATCCAGTGATTGATGTCACGACAAGCATGGGTTGCGTAAGACATATTCTACCCCTGATCTTCACGAAAAGTTGGTGCTAAGCTTTTTTTAAGTTAATATGTCTGTGTGTTTGCTGTTTGCGTGTTTCATTAACATCTTTCTTAAAAGAGTTTCAATCAGTCAATCTGTACTAATTCGTTTTACTGAAGCAAGGAGATTGTATTCAAAAGTGATAGCCCTAACATATATATGCACGTTCTTTTAGACTTGATTACGATGTAATTGTAATAAATATATCAAAAGTTTATAAATGTAAACTGTTTTGAAATATGTAAACATCACAGAAGAAAACCGGATCTTTACACGTCAATTACAGGTTCAATAATTATGGTTACATTTATGTGTTTTTGTTTTATATATATTGATAGGAACGTATTAAATCAATATTTAACTCGAGCGGAGGAATACGATCAGTAAGAAGTAAATAGATCATTTGCTTTGGGCTACATCACTCATGAAACTATCAACATGTGTTTGGACAAGAAATGTTAGATAGCTTCTGTTGTATAGTTTGTACTAATGTTTTATATCAGCGATATATTCGATTTGGTTATCCGGGTTAGAAATGGTCTTAAGTAAACAATGCTTGTTGTAAGAGGAGGTGAGGTGAAATTGGGTTTCACGTCGCGTCCAAGATTATTGCACTTATATATAGCATGCACGTGTGTGTGGCTGCTTGTACTAGTCCGGACTGATGCCGTTTTATAATGCTTGCCCACTGAGATACCATGCCGCAGTTTAACCCCACTCAGACACAGTATACTGACTCCAAGCCGACAGTCCTTGTTTTAGACCCTTAATGCCGAGCGCTAGACAGGGAAATAACAAGTACCATCTTTTAACGTCTTTTGGTATGTCGCGGCCGGGGATCGAACCCTGGACCTTCCGCTCTTCAGGCGGACGCTCTACCACTAGACCACGGAGGTGGTCTGTTGAGAGAGGAGATTAAATAGATCGGGTGGTAAGGCTCGGAGACGTGGTTGCTACCGTGTTTACGTATCTGTGAGTGAGTGAGTGAGTGAGTTCATGCTTTACGTCACATCGGCAATGTTTAGCCATATCGTGACGATCACGTATCTGCAGGACGTGGTCCATTGTTTGTAATATGAGCCACGGGTTGTGTGACCAAGACTCAATTAACAGACCGCAGAGATATAGCTGGACCATTGCTGATCTTTGCTAAACAACAAACATGCCTTCAAACAACATGTAATATTTGACCGAAATAAAGAAGAATTGAGCTGTTCTGTGAACAGTTGTTTTAACCCACATACCTTGATTTCCTTGTCAGAGTCAAGAGGCCCCGAATGACTCACTCATGCAGCAGTTATTTCATATTTATAGAATAATAGTCGCTCACAACATGATTCCCGACATGTAGCTCTGATCTCTGCCCTTACGGAAACAGGATGAAAATCAATCCCGATGTTTCCCACCGTCCAGTGCCCATACAGCCTCTAGTTCACTCACAGCAACATCTATTTGGACGAATAATCACCCTCCGAGTTCAAACAGACGCCTTCTGTTAATGTCGGTGTCTCGAATTTACCTAATAATAACAAAATTTGCCTAGAGGAAGCCGTGCACTTCAAGTCGATTAATTTGCTTAAAGAATCTATTAGCGACTCCACAGCAAAGCTTAGTATCAAGAACCCACTACTGACATATGGAGAGTAGGGTCCCTCGATACACGCGTTTTTTTTAGGTATTTTGATGTTTTCGAATGAAATTGGTTGTCTAATGCGCACGGTTTTAGTTTATGTATTAGTAAGCATAATTGCTGTGAAATCAAATACTGTATCAAACAGCTCCTTGCGTTAAAGTTTCGGTTTTCGAACTGTCGGTACTTGTTTAGCTTATGTCGAATGTGGTTCTCGGACATCACAGATTCATGTCAATCATGTCGGGCGGTTGAGTGGTTAAAACATTTGCTCGCCGCGCACAGGACTCGGGTTCCATTTTTAACGTGGGTACAATTAGGCGAGACCAATTATGTGACCCACATTCCCATACAAATCACCCACCCGCCCACTCACTCCCTCACCTTCCCACCCAACCAGAAACACTCACTCGCTCACCCACTCATCCACCCACCCAATCAGTTCATCACTCACTCGCTCACCCACTCATCCACCCACCCAATCAGTTCATCACTCACTCGCTCACCGAATCATCCACCCACCCAATCAGTTCATCACTCACTCGCTCACCCACTCATCCATCCACCCAATCAGTTCATCACTCACTCGCTCACCCACTCATCCACCCACCCAATCAGTTCATCACTCACTCGCTCACCCACTCATCCACCCACCCAATCAGTTCATCACTCACTCGCTCACCGAATCATCCACCCACCCAATCAGTTCATCACTCACTCGCTCACCCACTCATCCATCCACCCAATCAGTTCATCACTCACTCGCTCACCCACTCATCCACCCACCCAATCAGTTCATCACTCACTCGCTCACCCACTCATCCACCCACCCAATCAGTTCATCACTCACTCGCTCACCCACTCATCCACCCACCCAATCAGTTCATCACTCACTCGCTCAACGAATCATCCACCCACCCAATCAGTTCATCACTCACTCGCTCACCCACTCATCCATCCACCCAATCAGTTCATCACTCACTCGCTCACCCACTCATCCACTCACCCAATCAGTTCATCACTCACTCGCTCACCCACTCATCCACCCGCCCAATCAGTTCATCACTCACTCGCTCACCCACTCATCCACCCACCCAATCAGTTCATCACTCACTCGCTCACCCACTCATCCACCCACCCAATCAGTTCATCACTCACTCGCTCACCGAATCATCCACCCACCCAATCAGTTCATCACTCACTCGCTCACCCACTCATCCACCCACCCAATCAGTTCATCACTCACTCGCTCACCCACTCATCCACCCACCCAATCAGTTCATCACTCACTCGCTCACCCACTCATCCATCCACCCAATCAGTTCATCACTCACTCGCTCACCCACTCATCCACCCACCCAATCAGTTCATCACTCACTCGCTCACCCACTCATCCACCCACCCAATCAGTACATCACTCACTCGCTCACCAACTCATCCACCCACCCAATCAGTTCATCACTCACTCGCTCACCCACTCATCCACCCACCCAATCAGTTCATCACTCACTCGCTCACCCACTCATCCACCCACCCAATCAGTTCATCACTCACTCGCTCACCCACTCATGATCATCCACCCACCCAATCAGTTCATCACTCACTCGCTCACCCACTCATCCACCCACCCAATCAGTTCATCACTCACTCGCTCACCCACTCATCCACCCACCCAATCAGTTCATCACTCACTCGCTCACCCACTCATCCACCCACCCAATCAGTTCATCACTCACTCACTCACCCACTCATCCACCCACCCAATCAGTTCATCACTCACTCACTCACTCATGCCCAATGAAGATGACAATCCCAGATGTAAATATCACGACCTTTCAAATAATCTGCGAGTGCCAAGGAAACGAACGAAAACACGCACATCACTCGGAAAACGAAAGTAATTTTATTCTGCTTCATCTCCGACAGAGCGGCCAACACAAATATTGAACTAACGACTATGAAGTTGGCAGAGGTAGGCATTTGTCCTGAGGACATTTAGGTAATAGAAACCGAAGAGCTGGTAATATGATTATCAATACAAGTAAACAAGAATATACACACTTACCGAACACCTGCTGAGTAGGACATACACTTTGGAGGGGGCACGGCTAGCTCAGGCGTCAAAGGCGTCGCCGTTCGCTGTGCAGAGTTGCGGCATATATACACCTTTGGTCGTGGGTTCGAATCCCAGACTTGTTTATGTTTCTAGGTTTGTCAACATCAATGCGTGTGAATTTCATCTAAAACCATCACATTGGAATTTCCTCCCTAATCAAGCTGACACGCAGTAACATAACAGAAATGTAATGAGGCGTTTAACATACTCACCCACTCTTAATCTGGAAATATGACATTCAAAGCATGTATAAACATATTCAAGCTATCATTGAAACCTAGCGATTATTGTCAATAAACTTGTTTCGCTGTTATACTAGCGTTTACATTAATTTAATTAACTTTAAGTAAATGGCATAGTTTAAAGTGTTTAAATATTATTAAGCCTTTTCCTCTCATGTGATGGGCTGTTCCATGTAATGCTCCCTGACAGGTTGGAGTGATTTGTTTTCTGGTTTTGACGTCACAATGACGTCATACTGCTGACGTTTTATCGCACGAAATCCAAGTTGTAAAAAAATGCGTCAGGATTCAGATTTAATTGAGATAGCAAACTTCATTACAAAGCAGATTAAAATGAAATTCCCACGTGAATACATTTATAATTACAAATTTAAATCACTCGGAGAATATAATACTTAATTCGTCATAGATCCAAGGACATGAACATATCTATTAACCTCTCAGGCGACGGGGCAACAATGTTAAACCTCGGGAGATGTGTCCCCATTAACTCTGTAATTAGCAGGTACCAGTGCCACGTGTAAATCTCTCACAAATCAATAAACATCAACATAGTCTTAACTTGTTACGTTCTCCCTACCCAGGAACTGTAGTGATGATGTTACCGTCATCGGAGACGTGCAGACGCCAATCGTGTAGAGAAATAGATGCTTCATCACCCACACGGCGATCATTTTATTTCGTCAGTTTCAACACACTGGTGATACCAGATGGTCCATCACAGGATGCGGTTTGTTGCCGTGTTGGCCTCTTCCGCTGTTAAAACAGCCGCCGTGTTACTTATATTTTGCCATTTATTTGATATAGCTTGTTGCTGTCAAAAGTGATTATCCCAACCGTCACTGTTCTAATTGCTAAGGCCAAGGTTAAACACAACCCGTAACTGTTCTTGACAGCTGTGATACCTGGTGAAGATGTCGATGCATGATCTTTCAACTTGTTCTTACTTACTTCCGTGTGCATGATTTTATACATTTACACGCGTTGAATTTATGTTAAAAACAGGTTTTCCTTCTGTGATGTTTACATATTTCAAAACTGTTTACATTTATAAACTTTTGATATATTTGTAACAATAACAATGACATCGTGATCAAGTCTAAAAGAACCTGCATAAAAATCGTGAAGATCCGATTTTCTTCTGTGATGTTTACATATTTCAAAACAGTTTACATTTATAAACTTTTGATATATTTATTACAATTACATCGTAATCAAGTCTAAAAGAATGTGCATATATATGTTAGGGCTATCACTTTTGCATACAATTTCCTTTCATAAGTAAAACGAATTAGTACAGATTGACTGATTGAAACCCTTTTAAGAAAGATATTGATAAAACATGCAAACCGAAAACACACATCTAAGCAGCAACCTTTCTTTATAAATATGTTCTCGTCTTCGATGAATCACAGGAATTGTTTAGATATGGCGTTGATCGTATATTACAATATGTCTGCCATACCACCATAACCTGAAGAAAGGTCTGTTTAATTTGTTTGATGTTTAACGCCGAACTCAGCAATTTTCAAGCTATTTGACGGCGGTCTATAAATATTCGAGTATGGACCAGACAATCCAGTGATTGACATCATGAGCATCGATCCACGCAATTGGGATACGATGATATGCATCAGCCAAGTCAGCGAGCCTGACCACCCGATCCCGTTAGTCACCTCTTACGACAAACATAGTCGCATGGGTTGCTGAAGACCTACTCTAACCCGGGTCTTCGCGGGTTGCAGAAAGGTCTGTACAAGAATGGTGTATGTTCCTTCACATGATTGCGTGAAGTGGGTTGCATTATATGTTGCAATGAAGCAATGTTAGCAGTTCAAATAAAATTGCAACGAGGTGAAATGGGGTTTAACTTCGCGTCCAAGATTACTGCACTTAGATAGCGACGTGCATGCATGTGTGTGTTCTTGAGTGTGGCTGCTTAGTCCGAGCTAATGCCGATTTTATAGTGCAAGCTCACTGAGATACCATGCCGCAGTTTAACATGAATACCCAACTCAGACACAGTATACTGACTCCGAGCCGACCAGTCCTTGTTTTAGCCCCTTAATGCCGGGCACTATACAGGGTAACAACAAGTACCATCTTTAAACGTCGTTTTGAACCCCTTCCGCACTCAGTTGTTAAACATGTCATTAAATAACCGGTTTGGGTTCCTGTTTCTCGAAATGATTATGTCACTTTGTGGTTTATTCGTCAGTATAGGAATAAATGATACGAGTTTTACAAATGGCTACGTTACATGAAACTACGCAGTTAGCGGTACTCAACCTCGTTAAAGGTGTATATACGTCTCTTGACTTGTTCTCACGTTAGTTCTTGAAACATGGGCGATGAAGTGAAGATCTTAATCTGAATCTCGTAATCTACTAAGTGAATAGTTTGTGCTTCACCTGTGTGTCAGGAACCAGTGGTCGGTCTGGTTGGGTATGTGGAAACAGTATTCAAACAACTCACGATATGAAGACAATAGTTACCTTTCACGGAAAAAATCCCACCATACCACAATTAAAGTTGACGATGACAGACATTGTCATGTTTAAGCTCACAACACCAGACAATGACGTCAACGAGGTCTTGTGATAGCCATTTAGACGTTGTCAGAACATGAAGGTCTTGTGATAGCCATTTAGACGTTGGAAGAACATGAAGGTCTTGTTATAGCCATTTAGACGTTGTCAGAACATGAAGGTCTTGTGATCGCCATTTAGACGTTGTCAGAACATGAAGGTCTTGTGATAGCCAATTAGACTTTGGAAATACATGAAGGTCTTGTGATAGCCATTTAGACGTTGTCAGAACATGAAGGTCTTGTGATAGCCATTTAGACGTTGTCAGAACATGAAGGTCTTGTGATAGCCATTTAGACGTTGGAAGAACATGAAAAGTTTAAGATTATATGGATAACAACTTCCTATTTGTTTCTAGTGACGATTCCGATGCACCTTCGTGCACCTCCATTGGGTGCAGTATTTACCTCAAAAGGGACAAGATTTTGCCATGAAACGCCGCTGTTACACATAAACGTTTCATGTCTTGACGTCGGTGGACTTACAAGTGACAAAACGTACAGGCTGCTATTAGGTACTGGTCCAGAAATGGATCTTAATGCCAATACTTTGGAGTGTTATGTCCTGTAATATTAAAAGCGACTAAAATCATGTCCTTAAGAAATCTCTACTAAACGTCCAGTGTGCGATTCCGATTGTATCATAAGTAATATGATGATATGACGGTCAATAAACGGTGTCACCTCCTACCAAACCCACCACGAACTGCAACAGAAATGATTTCTCCGGTTTCATGCACAGAAGGCATCCACTTACAACATGGTAAAAGTATAGGAAAATCAAAGTTGAGGAAAATTGTTTCTCTTGGTCATGATCTTTTAGGGTTAAACCAATACCCCAAAATGGCTGAAACTTTAATATATCATTTTTTGTTACACCATATCATGTTAGATATCAAACGAAAGCTGCTATCACTAGCTTAAATTTTGTAATTATAGTTGTTTGTATATATGTTGCATAGAAGCAAAATTATCGGCCTTCGCCCTTTGAAACAATTCTTTTCAAAATTGGGGAAAAGCACATATTTCCATAATTCTTCACCTATATAATTCATGTTAGTCATAACTATATTTATTTAATAATGTTAACAGTGTGTTGATTTGTTTGAAAACTTTCATTTTAAATATTCCTTTTTAAAACTTATATACTCAGTGAAGCTCATTTATAAATGCTGACAAATATAAGAATACCGACAAGTCGTATATCGGCGGCCATGTTTACCATGGAGACAGGCGAACAGGGTCAAAATATATTTATAATTAAGGAGTTATAATTGCAATCCATTTTTTTGCAAGCAGCAAAAAGACTGAAATGATATATTCTCATGTTTCGTTAAGAACACGTTCTCAAGAACCTTCTTTCTCTTTCAAAACAAACTTTGTTTTGTGGAAGATCTGCAAAAATTCCCGTAAGAGGAAGAGTGTAGATGTGAGATATATGTGCATACCTGTATCTTGCATTTGTGTCACGCCGTATCGATGACTTGATGGGATGTTTCGGTCAGCATATGACCGTTTCTTGCTTTTTGGAAATCGATAGATAGATTACTAATATTGGAAGCTGAAGACAGATGTTTGCTGATGTCAATAACCAAAACAAGTCATAACATGGAAAGGTATAACATTATTACGCATGTATCCGCAACTTTTATTTGATATGTGACATAGTTGACATTGAATAATTTACAAAAATATGAATGTTTGTATTTTTCTGTTAAAATCCTAGTTATTCACCATAGTAATGATGACTAAATTAGGAAATATTTCCCAATTTAGATTTTTCTAGATTTGTTTATATGATGTTTAAGTGGGCTTGTTAAATATGAATAAACTAAAACACATTTATTTGTGGTTGGTATATCGTTATGTTGAGCGGAGAAGTGCATGGTGTTATGAATCGATGTAAAGAAGCGATGACACCAGGAGTCCTCGAAAAGGTGAGCGGATCCTGCCCCACCAGTAGCACCCGTCACAAACTCATGCAAGGGCATTTTAAGAAAAGTTTAAATGCCCTTGAACAACGACCAATACTCTCATTTAGGTAACTACATTATATGCAGACCACTCAGAATACACTCTCGATTACGATAAGGCAAGTCAGTTGTTCACCCGAAAAATTACACGGAAACTATAAATTAATATGTGCGTGCAGTGTGATATGAAATATGTTGTTGTATGTAAATTATCATAAACTGACGTGTGCAATAACATCTGAGTGATTCAAACAGATGCAACGTGCAATCGGAAAGCAATAGCTGTGTTGTTGTCATGGGAATGTTGTGTTGCACTTGCGAAATTGACAAACGGCCGGTCGAGTCCAACTCTGAATAGGGGACAAATAATTCAAATCTAGGCCAGTCTATGTAGCTCGTGCATTGCATTTGGGCGACGGGTTTTCGTTTACGAAAATGAGTATTTCAAAGTGACAAAGCCAGTTAATAATTTGTATAAAATACTTTCCCTGGTGTTTCTATGATATTTAAAACCACGCATCTCGGTTATATTCCTCAGCTGTGGTTTTATTATATCATGGAAACCCCTTGAATAATGTGTTAGTCTTCACGTATAACTCCCTATATACATTCCCGGGTATAAACCTCTCGTTTGTCCTTTAATGAAATCAACATTTAGGTATGAGAAGTAGCTCAGAACTAAAAGACAACCTTGATGGATCTAGATTACTGTGCGATTTCAACTTTCCCCTTGGATAAAACATTTTTGTACATGTTTAATGAGCAGAAAAAAATGAAGTCATTTCCAAATATGATACATATTAAAGTCTTTTGGTGTTATCGATCTATATACATTTTTGTTCATTGTTCATGTGAATACATTAGATATACATGGGTGGTTGTGGTATTTAGGAAATAGACAAGATGTGCACTTTCTGAGTTTGTTACATTCGTAAAGTTAACGTTTTATTATATCTCATCACATAATACCAATTTGTGTCACCTCAAAGGGTTGGAAACTTTCAAGAGCCCCACCTCCTTATTAAACTTCGCTTTGGAAATCCAAACAAAACGATATCTAATTGTAAAGGCGATTCAAAATCACACCTTTTTGCTTCTTGATCGATGTAATTGTTTTAATATTTTTTACAAATGTTACAAAAACGAACTGGCGCATTGATTGCTGAAATTCTTGTACTCAGGTCATAGCTTCATTAAAAAAATCTATTTGAACCACAGGCTATGCATAGCGTGATAGAATAATTGATGTGTTTTCAAAACCCTGTGTGGAGGTATTCTTGTAAACTGGATAATGAAATAATTTCATCAACTCCTTGCACTCTCCAAAGGGCTCGCTTCTGCTACATCAAAGGCTGTGCAGCCTTATGGTCCCTGACGGTATCCTGCATGTAACATTGAAAGGATATTCCTATTATCTCAACTAACGAATTGATAAATAATGCATGCAGCAGACACCGGCTTTGGCAACGTTGTGCGCACGTGGCTCGAGGACGGGGGAGGGTCAGCTATCGCTAGCGTTACAGATCTTGCAGCCACTTGGCAATGTGGGTTACTATCTACACTTAAAGTGTTATTAACGATAATCGACGTGATAGAACCAAGATAACTGTACCTCCAACTACACCGTTACTTGAAGTATAAATGTTCTTATCGACCGGGTGATTAAACTGATATTTAAATTGGATTGTGATTGATCATTTCTATTTTGAAATTATTATAGCAGTGGATCATGCTACCACCAATCTGAATGATAAACCCTAATCGACTGACGAAATGGTGTTGGTGGGTGATAATTAAAATTTGATTTGATATACAGTGAGTGGGTGGGGAGGTGACGTGGGTGGGATTTAAGTGAGCGAGTGGGTGGATTGAGTGAGTGAGTGAGGTGTTATGTCAACAGTATTTCTTACTATGACAGTTTAAGGTTGGAGAAAATTCCAAAGTTACGCACGTCGGAGATTTTAACAAATTTATTGAAACCTACGTGCAGAATCATAATTAGATTGAAACTGAGATTCGAAATCTTGATTAGCGGGTCCTGGCACCTCGGTCTACTGGACCAGCTGCGCCCCAACATCTGGCGAACCCTTCAATTCGAGATACATGACAAGAAACAACCACTGTCTAGTCTCCCTATATCGAGTATATGGACTACAGAACCATCAGACCACTGAAGATCCGGGTAGAAGGTCTTCAGTAACCCATTCTTACCGTAAAAGGAGGCTATGCTTGTCGTAAGAGGCGACTAATGGGATCAGGTGGTCAGGCTCGCTGACTTGTTTCATGCATGTCATCCTATCCCAATTGCATGGATCGATGCTCATGATGTCAATCACTGGATTGTCTGGTTAAGACTGGATTATTTACATACCGCCGTCATAGAGCTGGAATATTGCTAAGTGCGGCGTTAAACAACAAACGGAACAGTAAGCAGAACCATCACGCTATCAAGCCATGCTGTACATAACACAGTAATACGAGCGCCCTCTGGAGGACACCGCCGGTATCCTTTGTACATGTATGTACGAGAACTGTTCAAGGGTTTGCGTGTACACACCAATCTGTATGCATACGTCCGCTGGAGCTTGAACCATTGACTTACAAGCAGATAAGCAAACAACATATATACAGCACAAGTAAAATCTGAGTGAGTAGGTTTTTACGCCGCTTTTTGTAATATTCCAGCAATATCACGGCGGGGGATACCAGAAATTGTCTTCACACATTGTACCCATGTGGAGAATCAAACCAGGGTCTTCGGTGTGACGAGCGAACTGTTTCTAGGCTACTCCACCGCTCCACTAGTGAAAACAAACACCCCTCGAATACCGCCGTGTGGCGAAACGTTCGCGTTAACGTAACGATTGTGGAGACGTTAAATTCGTTTGTGAAACAAACGTACCATGTTTGCGACCGTGTTTAATCGTCCCTACGCCCCTATATCTGAGGACATGTTTAATCGTCCCTACGCCCCTACAATTGAGGACATGTTTAATCGTCCCTACGCCCCTACAATTGAGGACATGTTTAATCGTCCCTACAATTGAGGACATGTTTAATCGTCCCTACGCCCCTACAATTGAGGACATGTTTAATCGTCCCTACGCCCCTACAATTGAGGACATGTTTAATCGCCCCTACAATTGAGGACATGTTTAATCGTCCCTACAATCGAGGACATGTTTAATCATCCCTACGTCCCTATAATTGAGGACATGTTGAATCGTCTGTACGTCCCTACAATTGAGGACATGTTTAATCGTCCCTACGCCCCTACAATTGAGGACATGTTTAATCGTCCCTACGCCCCTACAATTGAGGACATGTTTAATCGTCCCTACGCCCCTACAATTGAGGACATGTTTAATCGTCCCTACGCCCCTACAATTGAGGACATGTTTAATCGTCCCTACGCCCCTACAATTGAGGACATGTTTAATCGTCCCTACGTCCCTATAATTGAGGACATGTTGAATCGTCTGTACGTCCCTACAATTGAGGACATGTTTAATCGTCCCTACGCCCCTACAATTGAGGACATGTTTAATCGTCCCTACGCCCCTATATCTGAGGACATGTTCAATCGTCCCTACAATTGAGGACATGTTTAATCGTCCCTACGTCCCTACAATTGAGGACATGTTTAGTCGTCCCTACGCCCCTACAATTGAGGACATGTTTAATCGTCCCTACAATTGAGGACATGTTCAATCGTCCCTACGTCCCTACAATTGAGGACATGTTTAGTCGTCCCTACGTCCCTACAATTGAGGACATGTTTAATCGTCCCTACGCCCCTACAATTGAGGACATGTTCAATCGTCCCTACAATTGAGGACATGTTTAATCGTCCCTACGTCCCTACAATTGAGGACATGTTTAGTCGTCCCTACGCCCCTACAATTGAGGACATGTTTAATCGTCCCTACAATTGAGGACATGTTTAGTCGTCCCTACGCCCCTACAATTGAGGACATGTTTAATCGTCCCTACAATTGAGGACATGTTTAATCGTCCCTACGTCCCTACAATTGAGGACATGTTTAATCGTCCCTACAATTGAGGACATGTTTAATCGTCCCTACGTCCCTACAATTGAGGACATGTTTAGTCGTCCCTACGTCCCTACAATTGAGGACATGTTTAATCGTCCCTACGCCCCTACAATTGAGGACATGTTCAATCGTCCCTACAATTGAGGACATGTTTAATCGTCCCTACGTCCCTACAATTGAGGACATGTTTAGTCGTCCCTACGCCCCTACAATTGAGGACATGTTTAATCGTCCCTACAATTGAGGACATGTTTAGTCGTCCCTACGCCCCTACAATTGAGGACATGTTTAATCGTCCCTACGCCCCTACAATTGAGGACATGTTTAATCGTCCCTACAATTGAGGACATGTTTAGTCGTCCCTACGCCCCTACAATTGAGGACATGTTTAATCGTCCCTACAATTGAGCACATGTTTAATCGTCCCTACAATTAAGGACATGTTTAATCGTCCTTACGTCCCTACAGTTGAGGACATGTTTAATCGTCCCTACGCCCCTACAATTGAGGACATGTTTAATCGTCCCTACAATTGAAGACATGTTTAATCGTCCCTACGTCCCTACAATTGAGGACATGTTTAATCGTCCCTACGCCCCTACAATTGAGGACATGTTTAATCGTCCCTACAATTGAGGACATGTTTAATCGTCCCTACAATTAAGGACATGTTTAATCGTCCTTACGTCCCTACAGTTGAGGACATGTTTAATCGTCCCTACGCCCCTACAATTGAGGACATGTTTAATCGTCCCTACAATTGAAGACATGTTTAATCGTCCCTACGTCCCTACAATTGAGGACATGTTTAATCGTCCCTACGCCCCTACAATTGAGGACATGTTTAATCGTCCCTACAATTGAAGACATGTTTAATCGTCCCTACGTCCCTATAATTGAGGACATGTTTAATCGTCTGTACGTCCCTACAATTGAGGACATGTTTAATCGTCTGTACGTCCCTACAATTGAGGACATGTTTAATCGTCCCTACAATTGAGGACATGTTTAATAGTCCCTACAATTGAGGACTTGTCTAATCGTCCTTTCGTCCCTACAGTTGAGGACATGTTTAATCGTCCCTACAATTGAGGACATGTTTAGTCGTCCCTACGCCCCTATAATTGAGGACATGTTGAATCGTCTGTACGTCCCTACAATTGAGGACATGTTTAATCGTCTGTACGTCCCTACAATTGAGGACATGTTTAATCGTCCCTACGCCCCTATAATTGAGGACATTTTTAATCGTCCCTACAATTGAGGACATGTTTAATCGTCCCCACAATTGAGGACATGTTTAATCGTCCCTACAATTGAGGACTTGTTTAATCATCCCTCCAATTGAGGACATGTTTAATAGTCCCTACAATTGAGGACTTGTCTAATCGTCCTTTCGTCCCTACAATTGAGGACATGTTTAGTCGTCCCTACGCCCCTATAATTGAGGACATGTTGAATCGTCCCTACAGTTGAGGACATATTTAATCGTCCCTACAATTGAGGACATGTTTAGTCGTCCCTACGCCCCTATAATTGAGGACATGTTGAATCGTCCCTACAGTTGAGGACATATTTAATCGTCCCTACAATTGAGGACATGTTTAGTCGTCCCTACAATTGAGGACATATTTAATCGTCCCTACAATTGAGGACATGTTTAGTCGTCCCTACAGTTGAGGACATATTTAATCGTCCCTACAATTGAGGACATGTTTAATCGTCCCTACAATTGAGGACATATTTAATCGTCCCTACAATTGAGGACATGTTTAGTCGTCCCTACAATTGAGGACATGTTTAATCGTCCCTACAGTTGAGGACATATTTAATCGTCCCTACGCCCCTATAATTGAGGACATGTTTAATCGTCCCTACAATTGAGGACATGTTTAATCGTCTGTACGTCCCTACAATTGAGGACATGTTTAGTCGTACCCACGTCCCTACAATTGAGGACATGTTGAATCGTCCATACAAAGGAGAACATGTTTAATCGTCCCTACGTCCCTACAATTGAGGACATGTTTGTTTTAAACAGTAGAACAGATGGTTATGTATTTATTAACGACAACCTTTCAGGGGGGCTCGGGAGGGGGAAGGATATGGGTGTGGGGTGGTTTGGGCTGGTGTGTGTGTGTGTGTGTGTGTGTGTGTCTGTGTCTGTGTGTGGAACCTGCAGTCTATGCTACCGCATATGCTTATGAATCACTATCAATTAGTGATGATACCAGGTGTTCGCGAAAAGGTGTATCCTGTCCCACCGGTGGCCCCCGTCATAAACACATGCAAAGGCAAGTAATTTTTTCACCTGACAAAACACGGTATCATATGATACAAGTCAAAAAAGGGTATTGCATCGGACATACTTTTTGTCACTGATGTCCTCACCATAACTGAGGCCTTTGAAACCTTGATCAAACAACTTTTGAGCAAGAGTCATATAACGCTTTTTGAAATCTTTGAGGAAAGAGTAGATGAATGTTCCTCAAACGTTGTGAAATGTAGACACCAAAGGCTGGAGCTGCTTGAATATTGCTCGACATAAAGGGAAAGTTGACTGTTGGAAAGTTAAAGTTTTCCCTCTTGTCTTGTGTAGTGTGTCTCCCTGACACAGCGCCCCCGTCAGGTAACGGCCCCATCAACAACGCAGCATGGTCGTGTGGCAATTAGTGCCACGTAATAGTTAATACTACGCGAAGGGACTATATGTATATGTCTGGTTCGGGTGCAGATGGTACATGCAGATCTGCGAGCTTTAGCGAATTTATTATGAAGAACGTTTGTGTCGTGGTGGATGTTTCACACACGCCTCCTATCCTTGGTTGTGGCCTTATAACAAACACATCAAGCCTGTAGCCCTTATTGTTTTTTACTGATCTAAATTCCAGCTCGTTAGCGCTGTTAGATATAAGTGCGCATTGACGCATCCTTTTCTGTTGGCACCGTGTGCTTTGTAGTGCATCTTATTGAACGTGGCTGGGCGTGGGCCGTGTGGAGCTTCCTGTCGGCAAGGCTACTTGCACGGGGGATTAATAAGAATTATTTCTCTTTGATGAAGGGGAACAGAGTGGAATATAATGGAATAACAGTCGCAGTTAACATGATCATTAACCACTATGTTGGGAATGGTGCCATGTCCTTCATAAAGCACATGTTATAACGTTTTGTTGGTCAATTTAACCTAAACCTGCATATAGCTTTGTCCGTCAGTCTGACTTATATGACGTTTTTAAAAGCAAATGCTCCATCAGTATGAACTTAAACTTCTAACTGATTATGCCATATACTTTTCCCGCCAGTGCGACCTCAAACTACATACCTTAAGCAATAGAGTTTTATCTTTCAGTCTGACCTTAAATTGCATATGGTTTATATTGTAAGAGCGTTTTGTTCGCCAGTCTGACCTTACACTGCACTTGGTTATTGTAAGAGCGTTTTGTTCGCCACTCTGACCTCACACTGCATATGGTTGATGTTATGGCGATTTGTCCGTCAGTCAGACTATATACTGAATATGGCTTTTGTAAGAGCATATTCTCCGTCATTTTGACCTTAAACTGCATAGCGCTTTGCAATAGAGTTTTGTTCGCCAGTCTGACCTTAAAATGCACATGGTTATTGTAAGAACGTTTTATCCTCCAGTCCGACCTTACGCTACATATTGTTGCCCGTCCGCCTGACCTAAAATGCATTAGATTGATGTCACAGCGTTCTGTCCGTCTGCCAGACTAAGAAAAGACTATGGCTTTTGTAAGAGCAAATTCTCTGTCATTGTGACCTCAAACTGCTTATAGATTTATGCCATAACGTTTTCCCACCAGTGCAACCTCAAACTGCATAGCGCTTATGCAATAGAGTTTTGTTCGCCAGTCTGACCTTAATCTGCATAAGGTCATTGCAAGAGCGTTTTGTCCGCCAATCTGACCTTACACCGCCTATGGTTTTTGTGAGATCTTTTTTCAGCCAGTCTTACTGTCGACGCTCATATGAACTTATGTAAAAAGAATTGAATGACCTCTAGCCATATGAAAATGATGTTACTTTCCGTTTGACTTGAAACGTACGGCACCCAACACCTCCTGGCTAATGAGTCCACTGTGGGATGAGGCCACTTCACAGCCAAGTATATTTAACCTTGGATCTTGGGAACACGCCAGGAAACATATGGGAATTAATGACTGATAATCTCCACATATTAAGACCCGCGTAACGATTTCAATGTGAGCGACACCGTCAGTTATTATAATATTTCACCATTGATCTATACTGCAACTTGTTCAATCACGGCGAGCGGCATAATTGACTTCAGATGACATCCCCCCAAACTGTGGCACTCTAGACTAAAGACAACGTGTTATTTCTGTGGAATTGTAGATTTCAATCTCGACTGACATTGACAACACTTGGTGATCGATACGCCCTTATTTTCCCATAATGAAGACAACTACTGAAGGAAATGTATATGTGCATATTTCACGTGCGTGGGTTTTGTATCAGTCCAGCACTAGAGCTGAGGTCACTAAGTGTCGGGATCAAGTAACTTACACATGTCAAGGGTCAAAAGAATGTGGCAAAGGTCAACACTTCGAGCTACAGGACATCACAGCGCATCCATTTCACCAATGTCATTCAAAGTAAGGATTGGTAAAGATTTCAGCCTTTTGAACACCTGGTGTCTTAGTTGGTGTTTAGCAGCATTCAAGACATTCAGCTCAGCTGGTGGATGTAACGTGGTGGAGTTTTGACACGGGGGTTTAAGGTGAGTGATTGGTGATTAACCTCCGTCATCCCTCTCTGGAAGATGTGGTAGACACGCCGGGAGAATGATCATATTTTAACGTGTGTTCAGTTAAAGTGTCATCCATCACCCAGAAGGGTTATTGACATCGTGACATCATTCCCACACACTCTCTGTCAATATGTGGGTCATAATTCATTAGAATAAATCCAGGACTGTGTATCCTGTGTGGGGTCCACATAATGTAGTTACTTCAATGAGTGTGTTGGTAGATTTACGTATGCGTTTAAACGTTTCTCAAAATATGTGCTGCTTGAAGCTTTAAATATAGGAAGATTTAGCCTATTTGTACAGATAAAGGAATTGTTACCATTGAATGTTGCATATGTTTGAAATGGGTGTCACCAGTGGGGCAGGCTACTTTGACCTTTCGCGAACACCTGATATCATTGCTTTTGGTAGTGATTCATAAACACATGCTTATGACATATTCAGAAACTTGCAATGACCTCTGCTTTTAGTAGACATTTTGTATGATCATGAATTTTTCTGCTTTAATATAATTTTGACAGTCCGCTTGTAAGAGTGTCGAGTTAAATGAGGGTGAATTTGTTTATTTATTGCCGCAGCATATTTATATTTTTGTTGTTGTATTATATTCAGGACACATTCAGTTAACATTATACTCTTTTTTGTAAATTGTGCAAACATTTTTAGGAACAATTTGCAGTAAGGGAAGATACTACCGCATGTACTTGTGTCTGCAAAGCGACTATGGTTGTCGTAAGAGGCGACTAACGGGATCGGGTGGTCTGGCTCGCTGACTTGGTTGAAGCATGTCATGCTATCACAGTTGCGTGGATCGATTCTCAATATGTCAATCACTGGATTGTCTCTTCCAGACTGGATTATTTACAGACCGCCGTCATATAGGTGGCATATTGCTGAGTGCAGCGTTAAACAACAAACTAAAAAACTTAAAACAAACGCGTGCCAGCACCACAGTACACGAACGAGTGTATCAACTGACTACTATTCATAAAGCACGTCTGTCTGTTTATGGTTAGTGCGCCATCACCTCTAAGCACTCATCCAACTCCTGTGAAAAACGTGCGTACATAAGGGACTAGAATTATGACCACATTCAAGTTTCTCCCAAAACATTTATCACTAAAAACTCTGTTTGTTACATAAATGTTCAAAACCGGTGATATTTCAATCCCTCATAGGATTCTTAAATTTCCAAAGGTTGAAAGCTGAACAGATTTGTTTTAGCAGGCATTAAATAATGTGTGAAGTGGTTCCGAGCGTGCACAGCGTGCTAACTACGACTAACGAGCATCGGGATACAGTAACGGCGTGAGACATGGGCTGTATCACATGTTTGTGTCAAGTCTGGGCCAGGCAAACAAATGGCAAATAGAGCAATAAAAGTTAGAAACATCTTTCCACAAACAAGGAACTTGCACGATTCCGACCATATTATAAGAATTATGTTTATGAGTAACTAACAATTAGGTATGATACCAGGTGTTCGCGATAAGGAGAGCGTGGCATGCCTCACTATGGCAACCGTCATAAACACATACAACGGCAAGTCAATTGTTCATCTGAAAAGAACAACACGTGAATGTATCCAAAATCGGCCCTGTGCTGCAATCGGATTAGTTTAAAAAAGGATATTCCATCTGGCATTATTTTGGCACTGATGCGTCAAATTTGGAAACGTTCTCACGTGTCTATTAATATCGTTAACTTTCTTACGATTGTTTGCTTATGGTAAACATAATTGTGAATAGAAACATTCAAGTCTTCTAAACATCTGTTCAATTTGACCACTGCAACAAACAAATGGAAATATGGAACTTTGATTACAGTATAAACATCCGAATAATAATCTACCGTTACCGTCTTAACAACAGCAAAACTTCGCTAGCTCGAATATACATCGAGTAATCCGGATTTCGAAACAAGCGTAGTTATATCTTAAAACCATGGTACTATCACGGATTTGCCCGGGACAGCAGAATGTCATTGTGTTAAACATATGTCGAGTTAATAAAGGTTGAGCTAGATTTCATCGTACAGAAAACAATGTTTACCAAGATTGATAAAATCTTCACATTTTACACTTTATAAATCAGTAAAATCGGACAAACACAATATGATTTTGCTTCTTCAATACACAAAGCCATTATTTGGATGTGGGTTAGCGAGCGGTAAAGCTGTTCGTCAGGTCCGGGTTCGATTCCCTACTAGTGTGCATTTCTGTAGTCCTCGCAGAGATATCGATATTGCTGGAAATTGCTAAAAGTTGTTAAAATCCATTCTCTCTCACACACTCCTTAAAGGTGACTAAACGCATAATCACGTGTTGCCGGAGCATGCTTATGTCGTGGTGTTGACTCCAACATTGACTCAAGGAGACCAGAAATAGACACTATCTTTGACGTAAACAACCAATGTTTTTGGATGCACCAAACGCTTGTTGATCTGCTATGGACGATGATATTAACAAGCTTCCATCGTCAAGGCTGTTTATCCCAATGTGCCGTGCACGGACATTTTGCAGCTTTAATAACAATCTACGTTATCCGGAGTGGAGAAGCCATTAAAATGTCAAAGAGCTTTACGGTTTTGAAGCTTGACACTGCACCCCACACGACGTGCAATTTCTGTTGCTGAAATTGATAGCCTGTCGATCACTCTGACTGCAATGCGCACCGATATTGACAACCAGTGTGTTATTACACAGGGGATGCAAAGTGCACGCCAATTCTCCGCTGAAATTATGGGATTTAGTATATGTCTATGCGACCCTGAAGGGGCAACTTGGGGAGCTTGATTGAAGTATTGACTTGCAGGGGTGTATATTACGTATGCTGGCTGTTTTTGTGTGTGTTCATACCCATTCCGTGTGGGTATATATTCAATGCATGTTCTTTACCAAGTGCTTGGGGGAACGTTTTGTCTTCAATTCGTTATGTAATGTGTCCAAGTTTGTCAACAGTATACTCGTTCCCGTGGGTTTCACCCAATTTGTAAACAGCTAAACTGTCTCACATCACATAAATTAAGCTGACTTAGCTTGAAATACTGTTTAAAGCGATGTAAATAACTCATTCATTCACTCACCTGGTTTACCCGGACAAATCGGCAATCGCCGTGCCAGGATTCGCAGATTAAGGGGTCGAATCCCAGATTGGTTAAGACCCTTGATCAGTCACCACTTCTTGGGTGCAAGCTGCCGTTATGTCTAGTCCGTACGTCAACCCGCATCCCCCTCCCCAAACACCACCCCCAACACACCCCGTTCCCCGCCATACACACACACACACACACACACACACACACACACACACACACACACACACACACACACACAGACAGACAGACACAGACACACACACAGACACACAGACACACACACAGACACACGCACACACACACACACACACACACACACACACACACACACACACACACACACACACACCTACAACTACGACAATGACACTGTATACAACGGCTTCAAAACTCATTGCATCATACCGTGTGGGTTTTGCTGGAGCAGATCTTATTTATTCCGTAATCAGTGCTAATCTGGGTAAACCAACCACTAATACATTACGTTGTAACGTTGCTAATAATATCAATCTCTGGTGTGTTTATTATTTACAGCATGTAGCCATTTAGCTAAGATAATATTATAGTGTGGCATTAAAACATCAGACAATGTACACAAAAAAATTCATACTCCTTTAAATTAGTTTTATTTATTTTTGTTGGTGACAGGATATTTTTTCAGTCCCTGCTACAAGACATACAACGTTTTCTATGAATGGATGAGCCATCCAGCATGTTTTGGTCAAATATTTGGCAAAACCTTGAGGCAATATTTGTTGCAGTATTTTCTTTAGTTATGCCAAGACTACCTCCAAGAACTCACCCTCCTCTCAAACGCATAATTCAAATGGTCTGTCCCTTAAAACAATATACGCCCACTTTCTCAATATTTTCTCCATCTAACTTTCTGCAGATACTTCTGACAGCATCGTGGTACGCCATAACAGAAAAAGCCCATAAAATATTAATTGCATCAGGAGTAAAAACAGTCTTGTGAAAATATCAATAATATTTTTATACGGTTTATTCACAGTCTCGTAATAATTACTTATTAAAATTATTTATGAATGAAAGAATAATAGGGTCGATTGATCAAAATACAATCTTTTTAAAAACAAACAGAGAGAGGTTGACTGCCTGGTCGATGCCAAGAGCGCGCTGTCTCGCTCAAAGGCTACATTCATCACTATCTCAGGCTCTGTGCTGGCGTGAGAGGACAGAGAACAAGGTCTAGCGGTGGTGGGCGCTTGGCATGATTTAAAGCTTCGAGACGCCGCGAGGCTTACAATTCCCTGCTCAGGGTTGTGAAACCGCTTCTCTTGTTTTTACAGGGAGAATGAAAGTTTATATTTGATAGATTTTGGCGGTTATGTAAACATGGCATTTCACAAATGAACTAGCAAGTGATTCGTCACTGTTACAGACTTCTGCTCCGCATGCCTGGGTAACTCGTGTTTTTGCACAGTTAACCGGTTGTAAACTATATATGTATATTTACTTTCTTTACATTCTGAAGAGTAAACATCTTGGGGATTCTCTGATAGAATATGTCCCAATCGTAATGTGTGGTGTGAAATCAGTGTTGAATGGTGAGGTGAGGTGAAATTGGGTTTAACGTCGCGTCCAAGATTATTGCACTTATATAGCGACGTGCATGCACGTGTATGTGTGTGTGTGGCTGCTTGTACTAGTCCGGACTGATGCCGATTTATAGTGCTAGCTTACTGAGATACCATGCCGCAGTTTAACATGTATACCCCACTCAGACACAGTATACTGACTCCAAGCCGACCAGTCCTTGTTTTAGCCCCTTAATGCCAAGCGCCAGACAGGGTAACAACAAGTACAATCTTTTAACGTCTTTTTGTATGACGCGGCCCGGGATCGAACCCTGGACCTTCCGCTCTCCGGGCAGAGTTGAATGGACACCATGCGTTTATAATGTGCGACCTGTGGGTCAGCTACTCCGATGGCGTCGATACGTTGTACACGTGACCCGATTTAACTACTTTGAGCGTCGATGGGTGCACTGGTGTCCCAATGTAGCCTACGTAAAGCGTCGAAGGGTGCACGGGTGTCGCAATGTAACCTACGTAAAGCGTCCATGGTTACACAGGTGTCCCAATGTAACCTACGTAAAGCGTCGATGGGTGCACGGGTGTCCCAATGTAACCTACGTAAAGCGTCGATGGGTGCACGGGTGTCAATCAATGTAGCCTACTTACAGCGCCGATGGGTGTACGGGTGTCCCAATGTAACCTACGTAACAGGGGGGTGGGTGCACGGGTGTCCCAATGTTGCCTACTTACAGCGTCGATGGGTGCACGGGTGTCAATCAATTTAACCTACGTAAAGCGTCGATGGGTGCACGGGTGTCCCAATGTAGCCTACTTACAGCGTCGATGGGTGCACGGGTGTCAATCAATGTAGCCTACGTAAAGCGTCGATGGGTGCACGGGTGTCCCAATGTAACCTACGTAAAGCGTCGATGGGTGCACGGGTGTCCCAATGTAGCCTACTTACAGCGTCGATGGGTGCACGGGTGTCAATCAATGTGACCTACTTACAGCGTCGATGGGTGCACGGGTGTCCCAATGTAACCTCTTAAAGCGTCGATGGGTGCACGGGTGTCGACTATGTTACATATTAGATGAATCAATAGGTGCACGGGTGTCCCGATGTAACCTACTTAAAGCGTTGATGGGTGCACGTGTGTCCCAAGTAGGCTCCCAATGTAATCTACTTAAAGCGTGGATGTGTGCACGGCTGTGCCAATGTAACCTACGTAAGGCGTCGATGGTTACACGGGTGTCCCAATGTAACCTACTTAAAGCGTGGATGGTTGCACGAGTGTCCCAATATAACCTACTTAAAACTTCGATGGGTGCACATGTGTTCCAATGTAACCTACATAAAGCAAGAATGGGTGCACGGGTGTCCCAATGTAACCTACTTAAAGCAAGAATGGGTGCACGGGTGTCCCAATGTAACCTACGTAAATCGTCGATCGGTGCACGGGTGTCAATCAATGTAGCCTACTGACAGCGTCGATGGGTGCACGGGTGTCCCTATGTAACCTACGTAAAGTGTCGATGGGTGCACGGGTGTCCCAATTTAACCTACGTAAAGCGTCGATGGGTTCACGGGTGTCCCAATTTAACCTACGTAAAGCGTAGATGGTTGCACGGGTGTCCCAATGTAACCTTCGTAAAGCGTCGATGGGTGCACGGGTGTCAATCAATGTAACCATTGTAAAGCGTCGATGGGTGCACGGGTGTCCGAGTGTAGCCTACTTAAAGCGTAGTTGGTTGCACGGGTGTCCCAGTGTAGCCTACTTGAAGCGTAGATTGGTGCACGGGTTTCCCAATGTAACCTCTTAAAGCGTCGATGGGTGCACGGGTGTCGACTATGTTACATATTAGATGAATCAATAGGTGCACAGGTGTCCCAATGTAACCTACGTTAAGCGTCGATGGGTGCACGGGTGTCCCAATGTAACCTACGTAAAGCGTCGAAGGGCGCACGGATGTCCCAATGAATCTACTTAAAGCGTCCATGGTTGCACGGGTGTCCCAGTGTAGCCTACTTAAAGCGTCGATAGTTGCACGGGTGTCCCGATGTAACCTACTTAAAGCGTTGATGGGTGCACGTGTGTCACAAGTAGGCTTCCAATGTAATCTACTTAAAGCGTGGATGTGTGCACGGCTGTGCCAATGTAACCTACGTAAGGCGTCGATGGGTACACGGGTGTCCCAATGTAACCTACTTAAAGCGTGGATGGTTGCACGAGTGTCCCTATATAACCTACTTAAAGCTTCGATGGGCGCACAGGTGTTCCAATGTAACCTACTTAAAGCAAGAATGGGTGCACGGGTGTCCCAATGTAACCTACTTAAAGCAAGAATGGGTGCACGGGTGTCCCTATGTTATCTACTTAATGAAAGAATCAATAGGTACACGGATGTCCCAGTGTTTTAAGGCGCCGCAATTTCCTGGCAACAGTTCAATTTCTTAATCGTACCAGGGTCATATTATTCAGGAGTCGAACCCCAGAATCTCCGGAGAGCACAGTACAAGCGTCCATGGTACACTGTGTGTTGCCTAAGTCTGGTGCCAGTTTCGAGACATCTTATGGTTAAACTTAGGAGCCTCAACAAAAAAACATCATGTCAACAACAAGAAAACGTAGAATGATCCCGATACAGATTGCGAAGAAATGTAATGATTACCATCTGTTCGAAAAACAATTTCCGTGGTGAGTGTGTTTGTGATTGAATGATATGCTGTTAATGTTAGATAAAATCTGGCATGTTCTAATTCCGGCCTCCGACCTTTGAAAAAACGTTAACAAAGTAAAATAAGAAACAATTTGGACAATTCTTGTAAGCTGGATCGGAATGATTTCTGTCGGGAGTTTCAAACTATTCAAAGTACTTATGTAAAGGAACACATTTTTTTGCACTGCTCTTGTTACTACCTCAGGTAATGTATTGTTTTGATATTCCAGTGGTATTCAAACAACGTGCCATATTTTAATTTAATCAATTTCCTCGGTTACACGGTGTGTCTCTAGTGCAAGGCTGTGATCCTCTTGGTTAACTGAGACCCGTTGCTGTATGAGCCCGTTGTAAAACATGGGTATATTTTACGACGATAATTAGCACAGGGAAAGGAAACGATCACCTATTATTGTACGTATTAAACTAAAACATTACATCAAGCATAAATGTTTGCATACGATTGTAGAGTGGGTATGGGTCTTGTCTCTTGTGTCAGTATTCTAGCGAGTGAGTATTGTTTTACGCAATTTTCCAGTAATATCAAAGCAGAAATGGACTTCACACATTGTGCACATTTGGGGAATCCAACCCGGGTATTCGGCGTGCAGAGCGAACACTTTAACCACTGGGCTACCCCTCCGCCCAATATGCCAGTAATATTACGGGGGGATGTCGAATGATTTGAAGTCTATATTTGCACTAGTGCATGTACGTTAGTACAGGTAACGTCAATTTAACTAGTCGTATCGCTAGCCAAGTGGCCTTTGTCGTCACTCTGCCTTGCTGCGTCTCTTATTCAAGGGTTCGAATCCCAGATTCGTACTGATCACGATCCTTGGTTTACCATCTCCATTCGTGCGTATGATCGTTGGTTCGAATCCTGGTTCGCCCCGATTATGTTTGTAGGTTTGTCAGCACCATACCAGCGTTCTAACCAGCGTTTCACCAAAGTGGTAAACGTCTAAGACCTGCATCACTACGAGCTTTCCTCCCACAGTAAGCTGACACGCCGTGATATAACTGGATTTCTGTTCAAACTCACTCACTCTATTCGTGCTAGTGTGTTTCGACCTGCGTAATTGTGATACACCTCTCAAGATGATACGCCGTGAACCGACGCACTGTTAGTCGCTGTATGGGCGGGAGCGTGGGTTGGGCGTGTTTGTGGACTGTTGATGCGGGGGGTGGGGTGGGGGTGGATGGACGGGTGGCTGGGCGGAGGTATGGGTTGAAGGGTATGGTGTGGGGGTGAGTGGGAGTGGGTGGTTGGACGGGTGGCTGAGTGGTGGTATGGGTTGAAGGGTATGGTGTGGGGGTGAGAGGGGAGTGGTGAGCGGGTAAGGGGGAGTGGTGAGCGGGTGAGAGGGAGTGGTGAGTGGGAGTGTGTGGGCGGACGGGTGGCTGAGCGGAGGTATGGGTTGAAGGGTATGGTGTGGGGGTGAGGGGGAGTGGTGAGCGGGTAAGGGGGAGCGGTGAGCGGGTTAGGGGGAGTGGTGAGCGGGTGAGGGGGAGTGGTGAGTGGGAGTGGGTGGATGGACGGGTGGCTGGGCGGAGGTATGGGTTGAAGGGTATGGTGTGGGGGTGAGGGGGAGTGGTGAGTGGGTGAGGGGGGAGCGGTGAGTGGGTGGATGGACGGGTGGCTGAGCGGAGGTATGGGTTGAAGGGTATGGTGGGGGGGGGGGGGGGGGGGGGGGGTGAGTGGGAGTGGTGCGCGGGTGAGAGGGGAGAGGTGAGTGGGAGTGGGTGGATGGACGGGTGGCTGAGCGGAGGTATGGGTTGAAGGGTATGGTGTGGGGGTGAGGGGGAGTGGTGAGCGGGTAAGGGGGAGTGGTGAGGGGGAGTGGTGATTGGGAGTGGGTGGATGGACGGGTGGCTGGGCGGAGGTATGGGTTGAAGGGTATGGTGTGGGGGCGATGAATGTAGCCTGCCAGAATTGTAAGCAATGTAGCGTCATGTTTTGTGTTGATATGTCATTTTAGGCCATAGGCCATGTTGGCCGGACAGTGTACTGCATTGTATTCTCTATTGCATCGTCGTGATTGTACACTGTACATAAATAAACTGATTCTTCATCTTCTTGTCTGAAACAATGCCGACGCGACGTTAAATTATAACTCACTCACTAACATTGTTCAAAGCGGCGTTAACCCAACACCACCCACTCCTCTCCCGGGACAAACACTGACACAAAAAACTGGTATATGAAAACCTAATCTTTAAAAAACGGAAATGTGTTGATAAAATCAGTCGCTTCCATAACACCAAGCAAAGGTCACAGAGTGACTGAAGTGTCTAAAAACTATGTAACTGAAAAGACACGCCACAGAACTATTGAATTGGGGTCATTCTGTGCATTCAATAGACAGAATTACAACTTATTATTGCAATTCGAACAGCGATGCACCAATCTATGGAACATGTTCACATCAGCACGCAGCACATCTGAGGCAATAAAATCACTGAATCACGCCGACTGGTTAGAACACCTCAGTATCACCTCCTTTACAAATGATTGTAAGGAAGACGGATGTCTGCCATGGTGTGTCTTTTATGGTTAAATAATTTACTGTAATTGTGAAACATCGAATTAGAGCAACAAATTAATTCGTTCATCATCTTCATCATCATCTTCGTCCTCCTCATTTGAAAAAGAGAGAAAACAACTGTTTCATGAATATTATTACATTAAACCTAAGATGTTTCTAATTAATTTGCTATTTAATAATAGCCCAAGATTAGGTCGTTAGGAAAGCTGTCTAGGTTGTGTAAAATAATCAGGATAATGTTCAAATCTTGAAAGAATAGTTCGTAAATGTTTGTACAAAATTCCAAAATTTATCTATTGGAAATGATGTTTATGAGATTGTAATACTGCTTTTACGTACACAAATTTGTGAATAGTCAATACTTGAATGTAAATAAAGCTCAGTTCATTTCAGATAAAGTACAACAAAATAAAAATTCATTTTTGTTAAACGAAAAGAGAGATGCACTTATTGTGCTTAAAACTAAGTGGTGAGATGAAACAGGGTATAAAGATAATTGCACTTACATAATTATATATATCGACTAAAACTAAGTAAATACATTGTAGGCTATCGCGTTTGTTTGCTGACAAAAAAAACCAAACGCAGTACCAGTAACCTGCTTCCGACCCTTCGCAATTACACCTTCGTGATGTACGCACAGCTGATAATGTAATAAAGGCACTTACACTAATGTCCGGATATTTCATTACCTAATCTTCTTAAGTCCTTAGAGGGATTAGTCATGTTATTTTGCCTAATCGTACATTGCCTATGGGACAGCGTGGAGCCTCTTCGATATGCATGACGTGCGTCGTGAAAAGATCCACAAGAATATAAGAACAAGGCTGAAAATGGCTGCCTGGTTTGAACAATTAAATGTCAGCGTTTATAAAACTAACCGAAAGTGCATTGTTTTAATGCTTAGATATTCATAACTATTTATGTATGTTTTTAACTTTGATTTTTTCGAAGAGTTTTAAATTAAATAAAAATGTAAAATTATTTTAAAAGTCTCATTTTAAATGTGTGTTTCTAATGTATAATATATGAAGGATGATGAGTCGGTAAACGATGTGAAATATTAATTATCGATATTTCAGAGTGACGGATAAACAAGACTATTTACAATTCCCCCGTGGACCCATGTAATTTGAATGACATAATTTGTGCACGTACTTAACAGTTTAAGAATGCTGCATGTAGCTTTTGAAAACGGATGCATCATTTCTACTCAAAAGCTAAATAAATTTGCATTTGGTTGGTAAACATGACACAAGGTGAGAATATAAGTTATTTCTGTAAACATACTATTATAACAATTCCTAATGATGAGGAAATGTCTCGTCATGCGATATACATTCAGACATTTATATACATGTATACATGTATTAATTAAGAAAGAACGACCAGGGGAAATTGGGTATAGTACAATAAAACACTGCAGGGAGAATAAACCATGAGGGGCATACAATAAAAGACTGCAGGGAGAATAAACCATGAGGGGAGCACAATAAAACACTGCAGGGAGAATAAACCATGAGGGGCATACAATAAAAGACTGCAGGGAGAATAAACCATGAGAGGAGCACAATAAAACACTGCAGGGAGAATAAACCATGAGGGGCATACAATAAAAGACTGCAGGGAGAATAAACCATGAGGGGAGCACAATAAAACACTGCAGGGAGAATAAACCATGATCTAAAAATTAACACAGGGAGATTTTCATCTATTGAGAAATCGATACGATTATGCCCATTTTGTGACATTGTTGTCGAAGATGAATACCATTTCATGTTTATTTGCCCTATATACGAAAATCTAAGAGACAAGTACTTACCGCAGTGGTCTCTATCTCATTTTAATGTTAAAAGATTGTCTTCATTACTGTCTTGCAAGGATCTTATAACACAACATCAACTGGCTTTGTACATACATAATGCTTTTTTTGTTACGAAGTGAATTGTTATCTTGACTTTGTATTTTATAAAATATGTTATGTAACTCCGTTGTATATGGGCCTGTGGCCTTTCATACAATAAAGAATTGAATTGAATTGAATTGAATAAAACACTGAAGGGAGAATAAACCATGAGGGGAGCACAATAAAACACTGCAGGGAGAATAAACCATGAGGGGCATACAATAAAACACTGCAGGGAGAATAAACCACGTGGGGCGATGAACAAAGACCGCGAGTCGTTTATTTCTTATATGAGATATCAACATTATGTACAGCCTCTTTAAGGATGTTAGTAAAAAGTACACACTTCAAAACTATTTACCCGTATTCAGACGATGATGACTCCCTAAATATAATTCGACTGCGGCAATGTCGGGCAAAACCATTTTATGAACAGGAGGGGTAAATTTGGTCTCTACCGCATATTCTCACAATCTGCACGTCGATCATCTGTACCTTTTCTCCATATACTGATTGTCATATCTCTCCTACTTATGGATGCGATCGTTCGGTCATTGCCTTTATCTACGTTGCCCAGCAACTGTACATCTACAACTCACTAGTCACTTAAATAACGTCGTCGAAACTACAACGTCATCAAGTTGCGAGCGCATTTTCAAATCTCCAGAAATGACGTCATGATAGAACAATGTTTTATCATGAGATAAACCACGCTTAGTTCGTCATTGTTTTCTGTGCCTTACCGCGTAGCTATCTTATATTACATATTAGTCCATGTCGTTGCGTGTTCTTAGATACATGTACATCTGTTGATTCTCCGTTTCCCTACACTATAGTAAGCCGGAGAAAGTAACAGTGCACGCTGTCATACAACAGGATATGACGTCATAATTTACAAGACGCCATGAAGTGGTGGCACAGGCAGGGTTTTCTCCGACTCAATTTCGGGGTTCGATTCCAAAGCGTTTATAATTCACCTCTACCCGTCTGAGCGACGTCCGTTGTAAATTGCTTCCCACGTAGATGATGAGTAAATTGATTAACTATTTGCCGCGGCATCCAATAGGACATCGGGGCATTACGACAAAGACTCAACGTGTTGGTCAGTAAATGAACACACTCAATTTCCTGGTGGTGTGGGACAGAGAGGTGTGCATTTCAGACGAACTTCTCAGACGTGGGATTATTGTTACACGTTGCGAAATCACGTTGTCTAACTGTTCCTGGGAATCTGTGAGGAAAGTGCGTTAAACGATGGTCACGTGTCATCCTTATAGACAAAGACAAAGCGAATGTACACTGAAAGCATAAACCTGCTGGAACCATAATTTGGTTAAACAATGTATGGCCATGATATGTGCAGTGTTGTAATACTTTTTATACTAATAATAGTAGTAGTCCTCATCATCAATAGGCACGTTTTGCGTAGTCGTCTAAAGCGCTGTGCAGAGTTGCGTTCCTTGGGCACGCCAGAAACCTTTGATCTTTCGGTCGAATCCTAGTTCGCCCCGATTATGTGTGTAGGTTTGTCAGCACCATGCCAGTGCTCGTAGATTTCACAAGCGGTAAACGTCTGAGACCTACATCACTTCACACTTTCCTCGAACATTATGCTGACACGACGTGATATACCTGGAATCATATTCAAACCAAACGTACACACTCATTATAATAATTATCATACAAAACACAACTGATGCCACAAATGTACCCATAAGCATATCAAATACAACTTAACAAAAAAATGTCCGCAGATAATGACAGTCAAAATATTCCAAGTGAAAATTCCTAATTCACTTAAAACAGGTTACATTAACCCATTGTCTCTAACCACAGAGATCGGTACGCTTGTACTTAAGTAAGCAAGCACGTAATCGTCACCGAGAGAAGGTGTTTTGGGAGGGTCAAACATAGTCTGACCCCATCCAGCTGATGACGTCGTCTCCCATCGATCTTTGCGTGCACTCACTTCCGCTGTTATCGATGCTGAAGAACCGGGGTAAGGTTACCGAATGTCTGAAAACAAATTGGCTCCTAGTTACAAGGGTGTGCCCTGGCGGCTCCCTAGGCTCCGGTCACGGTGCGCGTGTCCGGGAGAAAGGAGGGGGTCCCTTCACACTAATCCTTTAGTTTCTTTCCATGTTAATTTTATTGAAAATGCAATCCGCTACTCGCGAGCTTACAGGAGTCGGGGTTTGCCGGTTTACGCCAAACACTGGAAATCGCTTAGAGTTGTGATTAACGAAGAGACACAGCGTACGAAGGTGGTGAATGGAAAAGTGTTCTCATGGTTCGGCGTCCAATTCTGCTGGAAAGCAAAGGCGTCTACCGCTTTGCACTTTTGGCAACAAATTCTACTTACATTTTAAATCGAAATTGGAAATTAAAGCCGTTATTTGGCTTAAGAAGTGATTAATTATCTCATATCACGCTTAGATGAACATTTCCAAGTGATTTATGACTGTTGATTTACTCTAAAGAGGGGTTCATGAATTTTACTGACAGCAACAACTGCTGTTTAACAATGAAATATCACTCACAAACATCTCCATTAAAGATCTTTTCATTTATTTAGATTCCGTCCCTTGGGATATTATTGTTTTTTGAAAGTATGTTTGTATATATGTTTGTATATAGTAGTGGCCATCTTGTTTGTGCACATGTTGTGTCCGAACTAATAACATGTGACAGTGTATGAAAATGTATTATAATATAAAACGTCAATTATCTCGATTATTTGTCGAAACAGATTCCATAGGCCTAAAAGGCAAAACGTGGTGAAAATTGTATAAATGGATCATGAAAATCAGTGAAGACACCAGGTGTTTGAGCATTGAGCATGTCCTGCTTTACCGGTATTACTGTCAACTCACACAAGTTGCAGAAACACGTCAGTGTTTGTTGCCTCAAAGAGAGTAAGATTCCCCACATGGGTACGCTTATGTGGTAAGATTCTTGGCGTTAACTGACATATTGCCGGAAGGTTGCTAAAGCGTGGCGTAAATATATACTCACTCACTCATTCAATGACAGATTGACCCTCTCATTCCAACTCAAGTTTCTTAGCGTTTCACACATTGAACCCCCCCCCCCCCCCCCCAACCCCCACCCCCCTTGATGATAAGCGTAAACCGCAATGTAGTGAGTGAGTGAGTTGGTGGGTGTTTGGGTGAGTCAGTGAGTGAATGAGTGAGTGAGTGAGTGAGTGAGTGAGTGAGTGAGTGAGTGAGTGAGTGAGTGAGTAGTTTGTGTCTTTCCACATGATGTGGCTTCAGTATTGCATATTTTGTTGCATTATGAGCGATGCTATGGACCAAGCAGAGCTATCTTGAATCACGCATTTTTCCATAGTTTAGGGGGGTCACGGGTGGCCCAGTCGTCTGTGCAGAGTTGCGTCCCCTGGGCAAACCAGAAACCTATGATTGAGGGTTAAAAAAATCTCGTTTCGCCCCGATTATGTTTCAAGGTTTGTCAGCACCATTCCCATGCTCGTGGGTTACACGCACTTTGTAAACGTCACTCTGGGCTTTCCGCCCATTTGAAGCTACCACGCCGTGATTTAACTCGAATACTGTTAATATCAGTGTTAAAACCAACTCACTCACTCGATAGTCAGTTTCCTCTATATCCAGCCTTTGCAGACATTTTGAGATGATTAAGTTGTGAATGAGTTGAACCCTTCCGTTTAATTTAAAAACAAACAAGTTTCTAACAGTTTTCCTATTTGTCAATAGTTGACCAAATTGGCCCTGATCGAGCCTTATGTGTATCTCTTGATTAACATGGTTCAAAACCTGGTTAAAGTAATTAAGATGAAAGATGTCTGCAGGAGCTAATCCTTCCCGTTCAGTAGACTCTGTAATAAGCACCACAGATAACACTGAAACCCAGCCATTTTATAACTCAATCATGGTCATAAAAATCGCGTTCCAAAATGTGGACACCATTGCTAAACACGGTTCTTAGGATAAATCTGATAATTGACAATAATAGTCTGATCTTTAAAACTTCTACATAAATTTGACGAAGCGGCTCCAGACATGCGTTGAAAAAATCCTTCTTAGACAAACTGTATCGATTTCTTGTGATAAATACATGCAGGTCAGTGCTGATGATTGATAAACTGTCACAGAAACATGGGGGTCAATAGCGACAGTTTGTCAGCTGAGAGGCTCCATATGGGTTCCCACGTTAGACGGCTGAGATATTAAAAGAATATCGAAATATTGTGTAATATTACGAACACCTGGTGTCATGATTGTAAAACAACATGTTTTTCTCTTAGCTTCAAATCTGTTACCTGTCATGTTGCTGGGATACGACTATGACTATGCCCTTGCCCTTGATGTTTTCGGGATTATAGAGTCACGTTTTTATAGCTCACAGACGAAAGAGTCAAATGTCATGTCGATATTTTTCAAATGTCTGAAAGTGATATCTTTTTTAGATAAAGATTTTTTTTCATGTTTACGAGTATTCAGTATTCAGTATTCGACGCATGGATTTGTAATGACAAACCGAGTACGTAGCCAATCATTCTGACCAATTAAAGCAGTAAGTGAGTGAGTGAGTTCCTTTTAGCGCACAGACGCAGCTCTCATGATCAGACGTTTATCACTTTGATGAACCCCACGAGCACGTGGTGCTGACAACCAAAGAAACATAACCAGGACGTACCGGGATTTGAACCCATACTCAACGGTGCCACCGTTTAAAAGCACACACACCCTCATTTCTGTTTTACAATTCATAATTTCAAAACTCTGTCCTTCGAGGTAAACTATCACTGATGAAGGACACCGTGATATATGAAATACTGTTCACAACGGCGTTAAATCAAATTCACGTACTAACAAAAGAGATTTAGGTGATACGTTGTGTTAGAATTAGAATTCAATGTAGATAGACGCCATGACTAACGCCATCTTAATTATTAACTTTCGTTGTGTCAGGTCATCACATCGTCAAACTCGTTCAATTCCAAATATATCGTAATGTATTGTAAAATTATTTAAGTGTATAAGAACAGCCCCGAGTAGCCACCATTGGCGGGTATTTTCAAAGCGTATATAGCAAATAAGCAAAACAGAAATCCCAATACCTACAATTTGTTTATATGTTATTGACTCTTACTGTATGTTGCCAACCTTTCAGCCTTGGAAAACCCAAATGATATTCCTATGACATAAAAGCGACAAAACCATTTCTATAACCATAAGAAACCTCTCCTTAGGTCCGACTATATCATATGCATGTATTTCTGAATCGCTATCAAATAGTCATGAAACAAGGATTTCGCGATAAGGTCAGCGTATCCTGCCCCACTGGTGGCACGCGCACAAACGCATGCAAAGGCAAGCCATTTGTTCACCTACAAAAACACGGGAACATATGGTAATTCAAAATAGGAAATTGTATTGGAAATAGATGAAGCTAACCTCTTTGCACTACTGTATAGGCACTGTTATATAACGTATGATGCTGCACAGTATATGTTATCAAACTGACTATACCCTATGTTAGGTTATCATCAAGCTTTCAACGTTTCAAAACACAAACTTCCTCCAACCACCTACTATCGTTTATTCCGAAGCTCACATCCACTTACCCTTAACTGCAAAGCAAGATATGTTCCGTATGGAGATTACTCTAACAAGATTCTGTGGCAAAGAATCTTTCTAGCCTCGCTTTGCGACATCCAATTTGCTCATCGACCCATTTACGACAGAACTTCCGTTTCACGGAGCCTTGGTGAAAAGCTTTAACGAGTAAGAGTGCTCAGAGCTGAGTCCCGGGCTTCATTTCCGGCGTCTGGGAACCTCAAGAGCAGATTTATTTGGGTTGACAGATTTTGGGGTCAAATTGTCTTTCGACATGCTGGCTGAAAAAACCCGTTGTTAAATTCGGGATACTTTTTCTAAGAAATGGATCGAACTCGTTTTGGTCATTGTGGGCAGAAATATTTGATTCGTGTTGGAGCAAATGGGTTATGAATAAAGGAACCGTTTCGAATAACAGGGGATACTTATATTCAGCGACTTGTCGATATAGAGGGGCGAGAAGTGTTCTTTATTCTTCCACTGTACCCGCTAGCTCACCACCATCACTCGAATGTATTCCTTGTACTGTAGGACGTGTAGAACTGCTAACGTCATAGGCATTTCAAATTAATTGCCGTTTCTACTCCCGAAATCTGAGACTTTCCTGACAAACGCCTAAACTTCTCTGCTAGTGAGGAAGAATTAATAATCTGTCAAAGTTTAATAAAACTGCTCCCCTTGATGCTTCTGTATTTAATATCAAATGTTAAAGGGGAACATGTCTCGGGCAAATTTGCAGTCCAAGCAAGTTCAGTCTACAAACACCGCTTTGTTTGTCTGTTAATGAATATACTTATAATTACTTACAGACAATGTATCAGTGTTACACAGGTTCTAGGCCAAGATTGATAAAGTTCCTCAATCGAAATACGCTCAGGTACCTTAGCTCATGTTGGTTGGATCAAACTGTGCTGAGCTTGATCTGTGACGTGTTTTAGGAAGTAATACAGGTCATCAAAAGTATATCTGGCCACCAAACTTTTGACGATTTCATAAAATGACGAATATCAAAGTTTCTAGCATCCTTGTAGTTCTTCACACGGTTCAATTCTCTGTCAATATAAGTGCAGATGCTACGTACATATTACTTACATGGAGGTGTATATGTGTGTGTGGTGTATATGTGTGTGTGTGACTGTGTGTGGTGTCTGTTATGTATGTGTGTGTATGTGTGTGTATGTCTGTGGGTTCTTGGTGTATATATGTGCGTGTCTGTGATGTGTGTGTATGTGTGCGTGTCTGTGGTGTATATATATATATATATATATGTGTGTGTGAGAGAGAGACTATATGGTGTGTGTGATGTATGTGTGTGGCTGTTGGTGGGTGTAGTATATATGTGTGTGACTATGTGTGGTGTCTGCGATGTATGTGTGTATGTGTGTGTCTGTGGGTGGTGTATATGTGTTTGTGACTGTATGTGGTGTCTATGATGTATGTATATGGGTGTGCTGTGTGTATGTGTGTGTCTGTGGGTGGGTGTAGCATATATATGTGTGTGACTATGTGTGGTGTCTGCGATGTATGTGTGTGTGTGTGTTGTGTGTATGTGTGTCTGTGGGTGGGTGATGTATATGTGTGTGTGACTGTATGTGGTGTCTGTGATGTATGTATGTGTGTGCTATGTGTATGTGTGTGTCTGTGGGTGGGTGGTGTATATATATGTGTGTGTGACTCTATGTGGTGTATGTGATGTATGTGTGTGTGTTGTGTATATGTGTGTGTGACTGTGCGTAATGTATGTGATGTATGTGTGTGGTGTGAACGAGTGTGGGTTTATAATGTTCTTAGTACAAAGTATCCTCTGGTCGGTATACCATGCATGTTACAAGAAAACAGAACCTTGTGTATTGAGAGGGAGTAAACAGTCCATCGATCAACGCAGCGAATAACAAGTTGGAAGGTGGGTAGATCTCGAAGGTGTGAAGCATGGTTGTGACATTTCACCAACACACTTAGCTTTGATCACAGTAAGCCATGCAATTATATGATGTGATCAAATAGAAATGCTTGTGTGCTTATGTACTCTGCCAAAAGAAATGCGGACCAAATGGAGACGTATGTACGTTTAGAATGGGTCCAATGTGGACCACTTAAAGACAAAACTAACAATCAGTCAAGTGTTACCACAGTGTTTTTATTCTTATCACGACATGCTGCACGCGGTATCCAAACTTTACACGCTATTCCTGCACGAGACAAATGGTGCATCTCGAGTCATGGATCTATGACGTCACATGTGATGCGTTCATGAGCGTCGGTTCACGCAACATACCAGGATGTTCATTTGTGCCTCGATCCAATCTAATACCTCTTGATTACGAGTAATTCTTCATATATTAACCAATATGTATGGTATTCGCGTTTCTTTAGTCGGTGAGTACCATAAGTAGTGATATTCACGAAGTCAGCCAATCATATAACAGAAACATCACTGAAACAGTATATAGCAGAGCTATGTATGGCAGGTGAAGGATGACACAGAGTTATATATGGTATGAAAGTGGAGTATGATGCAGAATTATGTATGTTATTAAAGTGAAGGATGATACAGAATTATATGTGGTATTAAAGTGAAGGATGATACAGAATTATATGTGGTATTAAAGTGAAGGATGATACAGAATTATGTATGTTATTAAAGTGAAGGATGATACAGAATTATGTATGTTATTAAAGTAAAGGATGATACAGAATTATATGTGGTATTAAAGTGAAGGATGATACAGAATTATATGTGGTATTAAAGTGAAGGATGATACTGAGCTACATGTGGTATTAAAGTGAAGGTTGATTTAGAATTATGTATGTTATTAAAGTAATGGATGATACAGAATTATATGTGGTACTAAAGTGAAGGATGATACAGAATTATATGTGGTATAAAAGTGAAGGATGATACAGAATTATATGTGGTATTAAAGTGAAGGATGATACTGAGCTATATATGGTATGGAAGTGAAGGTTGATTTAGAATTATGTATGTTATTAAAGTGAAGGATGATACAGAATTATATGTGGTATTAAAGTGAAGGATGATACAGAATTATATGTGGTATTAAAGTGAAGGATGATACAGAATTATGCATGTTATTAAAGTGAAGGATGATACAGAATTATGTATGTTATTAAAGTAAAGGATGATACAGAATTATATGTGGTATTAAAGTGAAGGATGATACAGAATTATATGTGGTATTAAAGTGAAGGATGATACTGAGCTATATGTGGTATGGAAGTGAAGGTTGATTTAGAATTATGTATGTTATTAAAGTGAAGGATGATACAGAATTATATGTGGTATTAAAGTGAAGGATGATACAGAATTATATGTGGTATTAAAGTGAAGGATGATACAGAATTATGTATGTTATTAAAGTGAAGGATGACAGAATTATATGTGGTATTAAAGTGAAGGATAATACTGAGCTATATATGGTATGGAAGTGAAGGTTGATTTAGAATTATGTATGTTATTAAAGTGAAGGATGATACAGAATTATATGTGGTACTAAAGTGAAGGATGATACAGAATTATATATGTTATTAAAGTGAAGGATGATACAGAATTATATGTGGTATTAAAGTGAAGGATGACACAGAGTTATATATGGTTTGAAAGTGAAGGATGATACAGAATTATATGTGGTATTAAAGTGAAGGATGATACAGAATTATGTATGTTATTAAAGTGAAAGATGATACAGAATTATGTATGTTATTAAAGTGAAGATTGCTACAGAATTATATGTGGTATTAAAATGAAGGATCATACAGAATTATATGTGGTATTAAAGTGAAGGATGATACAGAATTATGTATGTTATTAAAGTGAAGGATGATACAGAATTATATGTGGTATTAAATTGAAGGATGATACATAATTATGTATGTTATTAAAGTGAAGGATGATACTGAATTATATATGTTATTAAAGTGAAGGATGATACATAATTATATGTGGTATTAAAGTGAAGGATGATACTGAATTATATATGGTATGTAAGTGAAGGATGATACAGAATTATGTATGTTATTAAAGTGAAGGATGACACAGAATTATATGTGGTATTAAAGTGAAGGATAATACTGAGCTATATATGGTATGGAAGTGAAGGTTGATTTAGAATTATGTATGTTATTAAAGTGAAGGATGATACAGAATTATATGTGGTACTAAAGTGAAGGATGATACAGAATTATATGTGGTATTAAAGTGAAGGATGATACAGAATTATATGTGGTATTAAAGTGAAGGATGATACTGAGCTATATATGGTATGGAAGTGAAGGATGATACATAATTATGTATGTTATTAAAGTGAAGGATGATACTGAATTATATATGGTATGTAAGTGAAGGATGACACAAAGTTATATATGTTACTAAAGTGAAGGATGATACAGAATTATGTATGTTATTAAAGTGAAGGATGATACAGAATTGTGTATGTTATTAAAGTGATGGATGATACAGAATTATGTATGTTATTAAAGTTAAGGATGATGAATTATATGTGGTATTAAATTGAAGGATGATACATAATTATGTATGTTATTAAAGTGAAGGATGATACTGAATTATATATGGTATGAAAGTGAAGGATGATACTGAATTATATATGGTATGAAAGTGAAGGTCGATATAGAATTATGTTTGTTATTAAAGTGAAGGATGATACAGAGTTATATATATTATTAAAGTGAAGGATGACACTGAGTTATATATGGTATGTAAGTGAAGGATGATACAGAATTATGTATGACATTAAAGTGAAGGATGATAAATACTTATATGTGGTATTAAAGTGAAGGATGATACATAATTATATGTGGTATTAAAGTGAAGGATGATACTGAATTATATATGGTATGTAAGTGAAGGATGACACAGAGTTACATATGTTATTAAAGTGAAGGATGATACAGAATGATGTATGTTATTAAAGTGAAGGATGATACTGTGTTACATATGGCATGAAAGTGAAGGTCGATATAGAATTATGTATGTTATTAAAGTGAAGGATGACACAGAGTTATGTATGGTATGTAAGTGAAGGATGACAAAGAGTTATATGTGGTATTAAAGTGAAGGATGATACAGAATTATGTTTGTTATTAAAATGAAGGATGATACAGAGTTATATGTGGTATTAAAGTGAAGGATGATACAGAATTATGTATGTTATTAAAATGAAGGATGATACTGAGCTATATATGGTATGTAAGTGAAGGATGACACAGAGTTATATATGTTATTAAAGTGAAGGATGATACATAATTATGTATGTTATTAAAGTGAAGGTTGACACAGAATTATATGTGGTATTAAAGTGAAGGATAATGCTGAGTTATATATGATATGAAAGTGAAGGTTGACACTGAGTTATATATGGTATGTAAGTGAAGGATGATACAGAATTATGTATGTTATTAAAGTGAAGGATGATACATACTTATATGTGGTATTATAGTGAAGGATGATACATAATTATATGTGGTATTAAAGTGAAGGATGATACTGAATTATATATGGTATGTAAGTGAAGGATGACACAGAGTTATATATGTTATTAAAGTGAAGGATGATACAGAATTATATATGCTATTAAAGTGAAGGATGTCACTGAGTTATATATGGTATGTAAGTGAAGGATGATACAGAATTATGTATGTTATTAAAGTGAAGGATGATACATACTTATATGTGGTATTAAAGTGAAGGATGATACATAATTATATGTGGTATTAAAGTGAAGGATGATACTGAATTATATATGGTATGTAAGTGAAGGATGACACAGAGTTATATATGTTATTAAAGTGAAGGATGATACATAATTATGTATGTTATTAAAGTGAAGGATGACACAGAGTTATATATGTTTTTAAAGTGAAGGACGAAACAGAATTATGTATGTTATTAAAGTGAAGGATGACACAGAGTTATATGTGGTATGAAAGTGAAGGATGACACAGAATTATGTATGTTATTAAAGTGAAGGATGAATCAGAATTATGGATGTTATTAAATTGAAGGATGACACAGAGTTATATATGGTATGAAAGTGAAGGATGATACAGAATTATGTATGTTATTAAAGTGAAGGTTGATACAGAATTATATGTGGTATTTAAGTGAAAGATGATACAGACAGTACCTTTAATCCCCCACCTACCACATATATTTATGCACCATGTTCACATTACTGAGTTTTGTGTAAGAATGGTATACGAATCTATAACGAAATGTCATTACTACAGTATAATAAAGGCGTTGCCATCCATAAAGTTTGTCTACGTTGTGGTTCAAGTTCAGTGAGCATGTTGAAGACAAAATCGAAATTCAAATGCCCTTTTTCTACCTTTTCAAATCGCTTAATCCTAAAACCTCACAACATTCTAACGAAAGTTCCCTCTTAACATCCTCTGAGAAATGTACAGAACATCAAGTAGTGACTGAGGAGAAGAGGATGCACAATACACTAATATGTGCTGCTGGGGCGGCCTTATTCATTATTATTAACTAAAAAAGGTTTACTTTTTGCCATGGACATGAAAATATGAACCATCAACTCCAGGGAATAATCTCGATTATCTACCGAAACATGTTTCATTGGGCGTTAAGGGCAAACTAGCGATGAACATGGTATTAATGTATCCTTAAAACTCAGTGATGACAGTGTTCGCGAAAAAGGTATACATGTCCCGCCCTAGCGCTAACACCCGTCACTCACACGATTTGCATAAAAGTAGGTGTTTCTGTGTTGCCTAATACGGACCCAACCCTTTTTTTGTGAAAACGATATTGATATATTCAGTAGTTGTGGAAGGACAGATTTTAGTGGGGTGACAGATGGAGGATGGTCTAGGACCCATAACATACATTCACAATGATTTTGACTAAAAGTACTGAATAAGAATAACGTGTTTCACATGTCCATGTCTCAAAGTGAAGTGCAAAGCAAATGCGCTTGTATCAATCTATGTCTGATATACACCATATTTTTACATAATCTGCGTATCAAATCAGCAATGATGGAATAGTCTTTCCAGTGAAATCATTGTGGCATTTTTTTAGAGAAATAATAACATCCATTTCTATGTTTTGAACGACTGGATCCATATATCATTCAAAGAATGCATAATGATTGTTGTTTTCTGCAATTCGGCTGTCTTGCCAATGAACTGCCAGTAAGATATATTGGCACGTCTTACCACCCATTCACCTTCATGACCTATTTTACACTATTTGAGAATACAACACGGTATATCATACCCGTGGTATAATGGCAAACGCGATTTCTTCTGACATAAGATTAGTGAGCGAGTATGGGCTTTTTAGAAACACTCCAGCAATATCAGAAATATTCTTCACACATTGTACCCATGTTGGAAACCGAACCTGGGCCTTGGCCTTAAGAAGCAAACGATTTAACCACTGGGCTACCCCACCGCTCCCATAATGTTCAGATAAATCCGTGTTTACAGCATTACCCTGGTCTGTTACAACACATGTCCTAAATAATCCCGTGCAGTAATCGTGTAGAGTAATCGTGACGCCTGACGTCATGAAAGACGGCAAGAGGCATGCGGCAAGAGTAGTAAATAGTTATTTACATTTTCGTAAAATAAAATAAAAAGCAATTACGTTCAAAACAGACACACTTGCGTTTGGTTATTGTGTATACATTTCAAAGTGTATATTCTAATGTTTGATGAGTTTTCATTGGAGGTCTTCTTTCAAATTAAGTGTGAGTGGAATGGTACATATTAACGTAATCGGCTCAGAAATGTCATCCGTAATTACCTTGGAGGTTAAAATACATTTTCTATAATTATAAGATATCTATAACCTTAAGTAACTGTGTCTGCAAAATGTTTGTGGTTACTATATTTTTGATTAATGAAATGGTTTTGTGGCTTGTATTAACGTAGGTTGGTTGGTTGGTCAGGCCCATTCCAGCTTTATGACGTCGGTCTGTAAATAATCGAGTCTGGACCAGACAATCCAGTGATTGACATCATGAGCATCAATCAACGCAATTGGGATACGATGACATGCATCAACCAAGTCAGCGAGCCTGACCACCCGATCCCGTTAGTCACCCCTCACGACAAGCATAGTCGCCTTTTACGGGAAGCATGGTTTGCTGAAGACCTATTCTTCCCCGGGTCTTATATTAACGGTAACGAGAAGGTTCCAAGAAGACCCGTATCGCCACAAATAGTAAACTGGCCTTATTAAAAACCCAACCTGGTTATATTGCCGAAAAGCTATTGGCTAAGGAGAACGTCAACACAAGCATATATCTTCTGTAAAACCAAATCCCTTCAAAAAGGAAACAAAACATAATATACATATTTATCTTGTTTATCATTAAATATAGATAGTGTTCCTATTGTGATGAATCAGCCCAACAAACTGAGTACCACGATTCGATAGATATGCACATGAGGCTACCTAGCAGGAACTGTACATCGATGAAACTCCAAACATCGCTGAAATGTTGGTTTGCTCAATAAGCTATTAACTAACATTCCCAGCATGGTAAGACGGGGTTTCCTGGTATGTGGTGTGTCTAAAAACAAACAGGGACCCATATTAAATAAAAGCGACACAAGTCTTCCGCAGCCATAAGAAATATCTGCTTAAAGCATGATAATGTATGATTCCATTATAAATAATACATACATTGTATGTGACAAACCACGAGATAAGGGACCTTATGGGAGAAAATTCACATTTTGACTTTTCCTTATATTTAAAACTACTGTTACACACAGTAACAGTATCTTCGGAACACAAAAATACTATTCGCATGCTCAAATTCATATTTATTACAGAGACGTATGGCATCAACCATGTAGACTAATTTTTCCGACTTATAATGGTTTATGTAATAACTTCAGTTTTTAGACATGATGTCTGATAAATTGAAATTAGTATGCCGAAATGTTTTGCCGCGATCTTCACTGAAGTAAGTAGACATCAGTTATTACGAGGGGTGTTCATTAAAGATTTCCCCTAAACCACTTAGGGTCATCATATTTCACATGTGTAATGATACATGTATCTATGGGTTATGTTTGAATTTGCAGCACCGAACTATTAATCTTACCACTTTTACAAGTGTTATGATCGAGTAGGGTGTGACAATGGAGCCAGTAGAATACCGAGCAGTGATTAGGTTTTTATATTTGAAAGGTCGCACACCAAAAGAAACTTTCGATGAAATGAAAGCAACTTATGGGGAAGATGCCCCATCATATGACGTTGTTAAACACTGACATCGCCAGTTCAAGTGTGGTCGGACATCTGTGGAAACAGCTGCCATTCCTGGTCGCCCCCATTCAGCCATTGATGAGGACACTATCCATCACGTGGAGACCGCCATTTTGGCAGACCGACGTATAACTGTTCGCCAGTTAGCACAAGATGTCAAGATCAGTGTAGGGTCTGTGGAAAAAATCATCCATGACAGTTTGAACATGCATAAGGTGTCTGCACGATGGATTCCCAGGTTACTCACACCTTTCCAAAAGCAGGAACGAGTCAATTGCTCAAAGGATCTTTTGGACATGTGCCAAAAAAACCAGGCAAACTGTTTTGACAGACTTATCACACAGGATGAAACATGGGTCCAACACTATGATCCTGAGACTAAAGTTCAGTCGATGCAATGGAAGCATGTGGAGTCACCACCCCCAAAGAAGGCACGTGTCCGACCCCCTGCAGTCAAGGTCATGCTCACGGTGTTTTGGGACCAGCAATGGAGTAGTGATGATGGATTTCTTGGCAAAGGGTACCACAATTACAGGAGCTTATTATGCTTCACTGCTGCAGAAATTGCGGGACGCTATCAAGCTTAAGAGGCGTGGCATGCTGACCAAGGGTGTCCGTCTCCTTCAAGACAATGCTCCAGTGCACAACTCTCATGTTGCCCAGACAGAAGCGCGGTCCTGTGGCTATGAAATCCTTCCACATCCTCCTTACTCTCCTGACCTTGCACCATCTGACTTCCACCTCTTTCCAACCATGAAGTCATTTTTGAAGGGAAAACGTTTCACAGATGATGAAACACTGATTTCAGTCAAGTCCTGGTTTTAGACGCAAAATGAGGGCTTTTACAAGCGAGGTCTCCATAGTTGCATAAAACGATGGGAGAAGTGTGTAACTCTTGGTGGTTCCTATGTGGAGAAAGACTAATACCTATGCCAAGTTTCATTCCACTAGGTCCATCGGAAGTGGGTCAGGGGAAATCTTTAATGAACACCCCTCGTACTTCACAGCACAATTGTATACTGGCGCACATCAGGTCCTTGTCTCCAGATGGGTCACATAATATGCTTGACATACATGTACATAAAATGTATGATACAGAAACACTATCTCGGCTATCAAGATGTAACCATTTGTGCGTGTATATCTTGTCAGGCTGCTTGTCAGATAGATATCAATGTTCGTAAAGCAGTTTATGTGTTAGTGGTCCATAACACACATAAATGCAATGTACACCACATCCTTATTACCATCCCGTGCCTTTACTATGGCGATTTTACAACCGTCGTGACATGAACATATTGTCAGGGACATTTATTTCAATCACAGTTAACCCTAACCTAACGTCTTGTTTGCAGGCGATTTGGGTTGGGATCTGTCGTTAATTAGATTCCTAGGGAATGTACATAGCATTTAACATGTCAATTTACATCGAGTATCGAAATTGATTATTTTCATCCGTTATCAGAGCACAGTGTCCCATATTATTGGCCCTGATCGTGCAGAGGCTGTGCCCTGCAAACTGATTACATCTTTGTTTAGCGTGGCTGGACATTTCGCTTCCTGGCATAGGGTTACTGCAAATACAACATGTTGGAACTGGGAAGTTTAATCTTTTAATTTCAAACCATGACGTGTTTCAGGATGCAGTGGAATATGTTTACCGTTTACCATATATAGTTTAGGGGATGATCTCGGACTTGACAATCCTGTCATAAGAAACCCGAGAAACAGAAAATCTGACAAACTTTTAAAAGACACTTAAAACCTGCCTCTTGAAGAGAGCCCTTGACTAGATTAGTCAGGGTCTAAACACATTTAAGCAGTTGTTAAATTGGAAAAATGGAGTTAATGGAAAATGCGCTATACAAGTTCTTAATTATTTTAAAATAAATTTAATAAAACCCTTTCCATGAATATAAGAAATCTCTGCTGAAACCAGAGGCCGTGCTGCGACTGCATCATGATAATGTGTTTATGAATCACTTTCAGAGAGTGTTGACACCAGGTGTTCGCGACAAGGTAAGCATATCCTGCCATGCCGGTGACACCCGTCAACGTAAGACGGGTTCTTGATCGTTACGGAAAGCTTCTGACTTAGAGAGGGACAGGATTTGTTTATTCAATCATCCAAATGTTTCAATGCCATACATGGCAGTGATAGCAACATCTGGAGCTAGGCACCACAGCATGGAGCGGGGTCTCCCTTTAAATCAACTCATGCACGTTACAGACACATGTTGTTAGGATTGGCTGACTGTTGCGTGTAACGCTTTTGATAATACATTGATACCATCTTGTTCCAAGTTTACATGTTGATGTGATCCGAGGCTAAACTATATGACCTCTGTAAAGTGTTGATATGCCAATTTGCGATGTTCTGTGACAAGATCAATATTTTGTCATATACTATATAAACTTTATAAACCAATAATCTTCACTGGCCCAATGCGTGCCAGAATCATGGTTCCATTCCCAGATTCTCTCTGACTATCACACTTGGTTTGTCAGCACTGAGCTCTTTGTTACAGTGCAATGATAATAAAATTGGACATCGTCTACAATATTCATCCCTTCCGGTTTTTCACTTCAACAAAAGGCACTGTCCATGTTTTTGTGTGGAAAATAGCTGCTTTATGATGTTGAATCGAATTAATTTGGAAGATCTGAAATCTATATCATCTGTAATTAAGTATAACGCTAAGGGAAAATATTTATTTATCAAATATCAAATTCAAATGAACAGGATAAGTCTCGAAAATGTTTGCCAGTTTTTCATCACGGTAAGACGGCCGTGGTGTAACCTCCTTGATTCGCTATGGGAATCCTTTATAAGATAATCGGCTCAATATATTTATATATCCCGGTCGACTTGATATTGATATTGAAATATATCTAGGTATTGGACGTGAGGGATTTCGAAGTTATGTGCTTTTTAATCAGAGATGATTGTCTGCAATACTCTGTGGAAGTCGACAGTATTGATCACTGGCATACGTTTGAATTTAGTTATGGTAACACTGTTAAACCGATATATTGCTTGACAGTGCGCTTGATATACACTTGATGAATATGTAACAATGGGTAATTTTCTCCAAGGATAATCAAACAAACGAGTAACAATGGTAATATTAATAATAATGATAAAATAAAGATAATAATAAAATAATAATAATAATAACGTGGAGGCTCTTCATGATAGAATTGTATTGTGCACCTTTTGCACACATTTATCTGTCTGATGATCCTCTTGTGAAGCATGTCAAGACTCATGATGAAAACAAGGCATTCCACAGTTTTCTCACACGAGCCAAGGATGTGAGACATATTCGCAACTTCAATGTTGACTTTGTTGATGGTTTTTTACTGCTGGACGGTACCAAAATGAACGTCAATCGCGCGAAGTGCCATATCAAATTGGCCTAGAGGCTATCTGAACGACCACTGCATCGAATTAATGTGCAGTGTGTTGATAGGGACAGCACCCATGCGGAGGCATTCGTCGCTTGGATTAAGTCGGCTGCCTGAAAAGTGAAACAGAAAGCTTTCTGTTTGCTGCTCAGAGTCAGTCACTTCCAGCGAAACCGTAAATGTTTGATTTTGCAACAAAATGTAAATATGAAATGTAGATTGAACGTAATGAACGAACGACTGTCCAACGACTGTCCAACACATTGTCAGTGGATGCCCAGCTTTGCCACAAGCACAGTATCTTAAACGACATGATGGAGTGGCTCGATAATTATATTACCGTCTTCGGTATACTTGTGGTTTTGAACCAGAATATGAAAAGGGCGTCATGAAAAATGATAATTACAAATATCTTTGGAATAGGCCCGTATACAGACTCAGAACTATCCAGGCCAGCAAACCTGATCTTGTCCTTTTTGATTAATTCAACGAAATCATATATATCATTGGATTTTCTGTCCCTTTTGACAATAATGTAATTGTCAAGATTCAGGAAAATCATATACGGACCTCGCTTACGAAATGTCACGCATGCATCCAAAGTACCAAGTTGTCCGACTCCTCGTTGTACTCGGTGCCTTAATTTTGGTACCTCCCAATCTGTTGACTGACATTGGTAGAGTACCCGGGTTTGCAACCAGGAATACAGCCCTTCTGACAATCTGGGTAATGAAGAAGGCTGCAGTGTTGGGAAGTCTTCACATTCTCCGAAAAGGTCTGGGCGGTTCCACTAGGCAGAGTTTCCTGGGAGAAGTCCCATCATTCGCTGTCTGGGCTGCGTGTAGAGAGGGCAAGGGCCCTGAGCTGATGATAGGCCTAACCAGCCTGACTGTGTCAGGATCACCCAAACCCTCTGTGCTGTATTTATATTTTATTCTGTGCATAATATTGATACTATAGTATAGGGCTGATGTACGAAATTACAGGTTTAAGAATATTTTAGGTAGAATCTTGGTTACATTGTTTAAAACCATGAAAATACATCACAGATTGAGAAAAATGATGTTGCCAGTTTTTCCACGAACCTTTGTGGCAGCCATTTTGGATTTCAAACTGCGATCAATTGCTCGTCCGCTATCTGTCTACTATCGCTACTATTTCTTTCTTTTGCAACTACCGGGAGCTTGGTCGACCCCATCCACTAACTGACTATGCACTGCTGGTTCCCTCAAGCTTGCCAATGTCGTATGATAGTAGGTTCGAATCCTCGATCGCCCTTATCAGGATTCGTGGTTTGTCAGCCATCGAGTCGACCGTCTGAAACGCAAATTTACACGAATGAACTTATCCAAAAGAATATTCACTCCGTAACGATTCTGAATGAAGTTAAGTATTCAATATGCTCGTGATCACACGTAGACAAATTAGCTGTTCTCATCATCGATACTTCAATGGACCAATCTGTGCATTTTGACAGTTTTCTCCAGCCTTCAGAAATTCTACATTGAAATGCTCCCGGTAATGAAATCCCTTGACTCAGACCAAAGAGGCTCCTTCGCAAAATGATGCGACGTAACGATTTCATCTCATCTTTTGGCGTCAATATTTTCAGAATGAAAGGTTTGTGCTTTCTTGGTTTGGTTGCCTGAGAAAATATTTGTATTGCTGTTAGAAGCGCTAACTCTGCGACAAGCAGGGTGGATCAGAGATGAAGATGTTGAGGCGTTTGGAGAGGAATATGCAAGTTGAGTCTTCATCAGTCATGTGTCTTGGCCAATTGTTGGACGTTGACAGCCACTCTGTCAATGTCTTCTTTTATGTATATGGCACCTGATGTTCGTACACATAGGGCACGTATAATTTACCCAGTGCTGTACAAGGTATGCGACAGCCGATGAAAGTTGTTCATCCCTAAATCCTATGCTTACTAAGTACTCCAACTTCTAAATGCCTATCAAAGAAGTTACCCGAAAGATGGATTTGACAAAACATTACAACCTTACTTGGTTGAACTGAGTCGCCTGCTGTGAGATACGAATTTATATAAATGTAGTATAGCCTCTGATACCCGTATCAAATGCATCACAAATGATTAACCATGTCTTTTTTGTTTTTTTTTAAGCCACCATCAAACAACATTCTTTTGTCCGGCAGTTTTGTAAGGGTGTATGAAGCACATTGCTGACTTATTGGAATATTGCAACGTGTGGGTAACACCATACTCACTCAAATATATATTGTTTCACAAACGTATCAAACGCTTGTCCATTGTTCAGTGTGTTTTGCAATAAAATGAATATTTTCAAAATTAATTAACTATATAACAACATGTTTCAGAGGTCGTTATGGTACTTTTGCGTTTAATCGGTAGTTTAACAAAGATGTCGTTTGAAATTAATTTGACATGTTTCTTTGAAGTTTATCTAGTTTATGTGGAAACTAAACGAATTATAGAGTTGTAATTACTTCAGTTGATAATAAATGTTTCGTGAAGTATACAGGAAACTATTGTTTAATTTGGAAAGATAATTAGTGCTCAAAGCTGTTCCGGTTCAACACGTTGCTTGGCAACATGGTACGTTATGCTATCTTCTACTATGAATTTTACTTGGAGAATCACTCCTCCTCCCGCACTGGTTGATTGCGTAGCGTCGTACCCGGACGGCGTGGTCCTGGCTTATAATATCAATCACTGGATTGTCTGCTCCAGACTGGGTTTTTTTACAGGCCGCCGTCATATGGCTGGCGTAGTTCTGGGTGCAGCGTCAGACAACACGCACAACAGAGTGACTGGTTGGTGGTAGAGATAGAGCAACAAGCACAACAGAGTGACTGGTTGGTGGTACAGATAGAGCAACAAGCACAACAGAGTGACTGGTTGGTGGTACAGATAGAGCAACAAGCACAACAGAGTGACTGGTTGGTAGTACAGATAGAGCATCAAGCACAACAGAGTGACTGGTTGGTAGTACAGATAGAGCAACAAGCACAACAGAGTGACTGGTTGGTGGTAGAGATAGAGCAACAAGCACAACAGAGTGACTGGTTGGTGGTACAGATAGAGCAACAAGCACAACAGAGTGACTGGTTGGTGGTACAGATAGAGCAACAAGCACAACAGAGTGACTGGTTGGTAGTACAGATAGAGCATCAAGCACAACAGAGTGACTGGTTGGTAGTACAGATAGAGCAACAAGCACAACAGAGTGACTGGTTGGTAGTAAAGATAGAGCAACAAGCACAACAGAGTGACTGGTTTGTGGTACACGTCACAAACACATGCAAAGGCAAGTCTTTGTTCACCTAAAGATACACGGGAATTTGGAAATGTCCTCCCCATGTCTATCATAAAACTTTTTGACAGCTTTACTGAGGCCTTGAAAGTTGTAACCTTGATCAAACAACTTCTGGACAAGAGTCGTATGACGCTCTTTGAAATCTTGATAGAAAGAGCATGCTCGATTGCATCTCTAAAGTTATGAAATGTAAACACATGTTAAGTCATCACACCAGTCATTGTATGGTAAAATTCAACGAAATTGGAACCGGATTATAGAGTGTCCGGATTAACGAATCATGGTCATATATGGACGTCCTGAAAGATGAAGTTTCACTGTATATCTGCTCCATCACTTTTCGTCATCATGTATATCGTGGGATGCACATGTTTATTCATGATCATACCAGCACGAATTCTTCAGAGAAAGGTTTGAGATCCGAACGAAAGAAGTTTCTCGCGCGTCCGGCACATTGACCCCAAATACTGGATTGACCCTCGTGTCTTTCTATCAAAGTTTATTAAATAGGTTCAGATGCAGATGGGAAATAAATCAATGAGTTCTTTCACAACTGACGGGGAGCCGCGTCGCAGACTTGGACGTTACAGAAGCAATTAAAATGGTCTTTTGAGCGTTCAAAATGCGCATGAATCGGGAGGTAGCTTGAGAATTTTCTCCCAAGGGAAAAGTGGGAGAATTTAACTCTTTAAGTGGTAATGGTTAGTTAGTTACGTCAACGGGAAATTTAGTAAGTTTATGATTATTTTCAATTAACAATGCGCTGTTCTTAACGGTGCTTCTGGCCACTGAGGAGGCCATCTTTGACTCAGGAGATAAACATATGTGTATTCAGATTTGAGTATTCAACGCCCCGGAAGTTTCATGTAAAACCGGCATGTCTCGTTTTCGATTACAGTCATCTACGTTTCTTATAACGAACTGAGGGATATACCGAATTGTATTTTAAGGGATCCCGGCCATGTCCTGCATATTGTATCATACAGCATTGATGGATATAACGAACACGCTTATAGCGTACTCACTTTGTGGTTCCGTTGAGTTTGATTTGAATAGGTCTCCAGCAACCCATCCTTGTCGAAAGAGGCGACTAACGGGATCGGGTCGACAGGCTTGCTGACATGGTTGATGCTTTTGCATCGTATCCCATTTGCGTAGATCGATGCGCTTGATGGCGATCACAAAATTGTCTGGTTCACACTCGATTATTTACAGAACGCTGTCGTATAGCTTGAACAAACAAGAAGCTAAAAATAATACAGTTACTATAATCTCACGGCTACACTGAGTTACGGCAGTCGTTATACTTGAAGACATCCTCCAGATTAGACTCTGATTCCTTCTGTAACAGAACTCTCCGTTTCGGATACATATTGTTTTCAATTTTCCGTTACGAAATTGTAGCGTTTGTGGTTTGGTTAACGTGATCACGTGATCACAGCCTTATACTGGTGTATTCTGTAGTGTGTTGAATTACAGATACGTCTCTGTCAGAATCCATCTTGCCTCAGGCTGCGTGGCCTTCTAAAGGCAGTTGTAAGCTCCGAGAGTTAATTTCCGGTGTTTGCGTAAGAACAGCTCCCAAGTTTACACTGTTTACAAACATACGAAATGTTGTCGTGTCTGTCAGTGTAGTGACTGTGGTTATGTCATGTGAAGGTCAAACACACATCCTAAATACAGGTACACGTGTTAATCCAAAAACCTTTCATCTCGGACATTTGGGTTAAAAATAATATGTGTGCCTCTAATGGACTTCGTGTTTACAATGCCCCCAGTAACCTATAGCTATGGTGTCGTACGAGGAGAGACTCGGTGTTCAAGCTCGATGGATAGCTTGATTTCGTATCAATCACCGGTTCTTCTCATCCAGATTCGATGAATTAAAGATGGCCAACCCTTAACATGTAACTAACAGTTACTTCTTTCAAATGACTTTTAGAGAATTCTGGTATCGACTTACCCTCTCTACCTGTAACAAACGAAATATGTTTGCCCAAATTCTGTGCACCGCCTACTTGTCTCAAACGCGTCGGTTTAACTTATCCTGGATTTCCAGTATGCTTCAAGTATATCGATGATCTGATATAATAATCAGCAAATAGCTAATTATACGATAAATTCAGGAGACTAGTGAGGCCGCCTCATCTGTTTCATATATAGATCTAAACATAAATGTTCAGAGTGACAAACCACTCTCCACAAGACTGCATGACAAGAGGAATGACTCCAATTTGCCAACAGTTAGTTTTCACTACGGTGTCTCCAATGAACAGCTTTTGAAGTACAATCGAGCATGCTCAAAAGTTGCCTCAGTAAAGCGTTCAAAAGATATAGTGGTCGACATGTGGAGGACATTCCCAAATTTGACGCGTCAGTGACAAGAATGATGTCCAATTCAAGTCCCTATGTTCCCGTGTTTTGTTTTCAGGCGAAGAAATTGACTTGCCGTTGCATGTGTTTGTGACGGTGTCACCAGTGGGGCAGTAAACACCTGTTATCATCACTATTTGATGGTGAGTCATATACACATGCTTATGATATTGTCAGAATCGAACAATGAACTCTCCTTTTTATTAGAGATTTCTTTAGATTATGGAAAGTGGTTTGGCGTTTTTATTTCATTGCAGCAGAGACAAAAATACAAATCAGAGCCGATTGAAGGATACCAGTTGTCTCGACTTGTGTTTAAGTGTAGATCTGTTGGAAATGGTTCTTTGTGTGAAAGTAAGACATTGTCTCCGTGTAATCATGTTCTGATAGACTGATCCAGATCATAAAACGTGAGTTCCCAGACGAGTATAGGATTGCAGGAATGAGCTGACAATTGGTTCGGCACTAGAGTCCCCGTAAAGAACGTTAAAGCGGTGAGCTACACGATTGGCGCTAGTCTCGCTAAGCTGGACTCCTGGGACATCGGTGACAGTTTATCAAAATCATCAAATGTAATTAAATGTAGCAATGATAAATTATATAAATTAAATTCCTGCATCGACAATGTACCAATGTACCTGTTTTTATAGGACAATCCCACTTTTGTTTAGATAAGTATACAGGATTTTTTAGTTCATCTGTTCATCTCTAGGTCTGAAATTAAAATATTTGAGGACTCCCATTAACTTACACTCAAGGGCTACCTTGTATAACGCTGTTATTTCAACTTATGATACTTTATTTAATGAACTATATGTAGTAATTTAAGAAAAAGCTTCCAATGATCTTGTTAAGCCCTCACGTTACCCCGGGGGAAAAACGGTTCTCTACCGATTCTCTATTTAATTTCCTGAATACATAGACTATTTCAAATAATCAGCGTTCATGAAAACCGATATTCTAATCTGTTTAATTTTCGTAACAACTGGTTATAATTAGCGAGTGTTACCTCACCATGGCGGTTGTCTGAATGGTTTCACATGATGCACCCATCTTGAAAATAGAACCGCCCCTATGTTATACCGAGCTAACGCTTTCCCCTCTGAGCCAAACATACAGGGTTGGGATTGAAGTCTGTTTGTTTGATTGTTGTTTAACGCCACACTCAGCAACATCCCAGCTATATGAAAGCAGTCTGTAAATAATCGAGTCTGGATCGGATAATCCAGTGATTGACATCATGAGCATCGATCAAAAACGATAACAAACAATTAACCGAGCATGACAACCCGATTAATTCATCCACTTCTTAAAATTACGACTACCAGTTTGCTGAGGACCTATATTCTTGCTTGGAACCTTGAATCCAACACATACAAATACTACCTTGGTACAAGCTAGTGACACGAATATCCGATGTACAAAAGTTCCGTACAAGTTCCGTACATGACTCTGGAGATCCCCCACACATTCAGCGCTAAAAGGGTTAGTGTTAATAATGCATACTACCATGCTTACTGTGAATAATTTGTATTCAAATCTCCTTTCCCACTGACGAGTATCCAGCGGCTTTTAACATACTGTACACAAGGTTGACGGACGAAATAGGCATTCAGTGTTACAAAATGGGCAGTAACGCCGAACAAACAGCGAACATCGCTGTAGCAAGTTTGCCTATTTCCAGAACGATGCATCTGGCTATATTTATAGATACGGATCAGGAAAGCTGGGGTCGGGTTGATGAAGATGGGCAAAATCTGTCTGAAGAGGATGAAAGCATTACCATTGTCGTGGAATTCCTAGATGTCTTATCACCTCTTTGACTGGAATTGGTTTCTATTAAGGTAGGGACGTGCCTCATACGGGGCTTGCTTTCTGTGAGGAGCGTTGTTGCAGAAACTGGTGAGGGCGGTTATTAGCACGACCGTTCTTCAATGGGGATTGAAAACAAGACAAATATGCTGGGATATTTACAATAGTAATGATCCTATGTGGCATCGAAACAATGTTAATATAGCGTAGTAGTAGATTTAACGGTAGCTGTCCATGACGTTGCCGTTCCGTCCTTAGACGTTGTGCGCGTTACGTTACATACATGTGACGTTATTCATGTTTAGTATAATCACTTGAGAACGTATTGGCGACAGTCATTTCCAGGAAGCTTGAGTTGCATTGTAGGTAACTGGTAAAGATGAAAGGGTGTCTTTGGTGTCATTACTAATTATCAGTGATCCATTCATATAATTTCTACCGCTACTTTTCCTTTTATGCCCAATGATATCTGTTTCGGCGGATATTCGAGACAGATTATTGTCTGGCGTTGACGTTTTATATCATAAACTCTGATTTGCAATAGCGCAAATCGATCGTGTGCAGACATCTTTTTCGAGTTTGATATAAATAGAAATGAATATGCTATAAGTTATTCTGAAAGCGCTATGCACGTCTTATAGAGACGTGGTGTGGTTACATGTATATCTATGTATAGAATCCTATATTGCTGAGATTAAATTAGGTTTAACGGGACTCTGTGAGACCCTTTTCACATGTGTACTGATACAGTCACGCATAGTTGCATAAGTAATTTACCGCCTATTACCGCATATTAAAAAGCAGCACACATCGAATTAAGGGGCCGTTTTTAATGCGTTATGTTTCACAGATGAAATTCGTTATACCCGACCTTGGAATAAGTAGAGAAGGTGCCTACGGCGTCATGACATTTACTGTCTCTTAAAGTAATAATATGCACACATAGTTAAACGATCAACATCAATCATACCAGGGGTTGTTCCCCTCCTTAAGGAATCTTGGGGACAAACACTGAAGTGATCGCTTAAGTGACAATATTATGGTTGTTTTTTATGGGACGCTTCACACGTAATTACCCTTGGGTGTCACCTCATTAGGCAGTCAACACAGAAAACCCCTCCAAGAAATAACGTTTGATTAAAGTGAGCATAAAGCCACTTTGCCATCTTGCTTGAGACATTCGCTGGGTCTTAAATTACATTTCATCTCACGAAATACCAAGGGCGACAGTTTCATGACATTTATTCATTGGATATCTCGAAGAGTAAATACAGGTTAAGCTGGAGTGAAGTTAAAATCTGTTTACGCGCCGTTTCGTTCGTATATGCATTACGGTAACAATGTTTAAGGCTTTTTTCAACTCTATATCCTCGTGGTCGAACGTGTTTAAGTCTGAAATTAACCCTTTATCCTCCACAAAAAATAGTGACACACATTTGGGTCTTGACTGGTGAGACCCGTCTCAGAGGTAAGGCAAGTACTAAATGTTGGTCGGTGTTGGATATTCCACCTTCGGTTCTCTGTTATATGAATTTAATTTGCACAGTTGGAAGAGAGATGCTCGATACATCGTTTTACTAATAATGTACTTATGTATTATCCGTTCACTAAATATAATGTGACTCTAGAAAAATGAATATGAAAATTCGAATGCGTGTATAACTGACTGAAAGTGCGTTTCATATTCGGTACCATAATATTAATTATATTAATATTTAATTTACTTTAAATGTAGGTGTATCTACTGAAATCATTAAGTGGCAAGTTAGAGTTGTGTTGAACTTGTATTACAGTTAATTGACTATTGGAAATTTGGCCCTGACAAAACACCAATCGGGCAAAACAAGATATGCACAAATGTTTCATGGTGGCTAAAATAAAACAAACAAGAAATGGTTATTCGGTGGTGTATTTAATACGGGTATCATTTTTGTGTTTTGGAGCTTAAGTTTACAGTGTTGTGTTTTAGGTCGCCTAGCAACGGTTTGATAAAGTTGGTATTTATTTTATCAGATCCAATTTCCAAGTGTAAGCTTTCTTTGGCCCGGCAGTTTACTTGAAAAAAATATGGATATTTAAATATAAAAAAAATATTCACGTAAGTATTTAGAGTATATAGAAGGGGTTGTGTGGTATCCCTGGGGTATGTTCGCTCGTTCAGCAAAATTCCTGGTGTCGATTCCCAACACGGGAGTCTGCGTTGAACCCGTTCGTGGAAGGGTGCGTGCCCACTACAGAACACGTCACAACAAAAACACATGATGGGGTGACTGGCCCGTACGGTGTATGAAATAAAGAGGAATGCACCTCCCCCATCCCCGACCCTTCTGGTGCCGCCAATGTACTACATCACTTTAAATCACTCTCTGTTCTTAAAGCGTATTGTCAGACAACAGAAGTCGTCTTGAAATTCCATCACTCAATTCAGTTCCCTCCCACAACCATTCTGTCTTTTCAGGCTGTGTTCGCGACAACGTTAATCAATACAGAGTTTTACAAGTAGCTTTAGAAAATAACGAAGGACTTTACGCCGCGTAATGTGTTTGAGTATTGTAGCTCCGTACGATGTTGTTCCGTGTAAGAGACAAAAGATGTGTTGTGCTGGCTAAAAAAACCTCTAGACTAAAAAATAACCTGAAATGACCAGACATTTGAATCGCTTATGTAACTCATAGTATTCATTTAAAAAACTAAATTGATTCTATTAATACTATCATAGGAGTATTTAAGTCTATCTACTCAGTCTATGGTGACAATTCCTGCATCAATATCCGTATAATGCTCACATTAATTCAAGAGACATCGATCACGGGACATTTCCCATCGCGCTTCCCCGTCAATGCATTGAAATTCTTAAAGGGGGAACCCACAGTATTAGCAGTCGATGGAATGACTTCTGAATCGATCTGCCATAGAAAACTTTCTACACTCTCCTCTCCGAAAGTTTCAATATTGCTTTTGACTCTTGGACTAGTCTCACCGCGTCGATAGTTGGCGTGAGATGCAATGCCGTCTCGAGATTCATGTTTGAAGTCGTGAAATTGCCGCAATTCTCTCCTGGCCTGGGTGACGAGATCACACGTACGACCGCCATGCCGGCATTATGTCATTGCAAAATTTGGGATTCGGAAACTTCCAACGTCGTTATTCGGGCTTCGGCAAACTGATGTTACTACCCGTCTCCAGCTGTTAATGCTTTGATATAACTGAAATATTAACTTTCAAAGTAGCGTTAAACTCAATTCACTCACTCACTCTAGATCTCTGGCTTGTTCTTCTCCAGCATATTTTTATATTATGTGTTATGGTATTTCTCCTTTGTTGCATATACATATGCTGGGCTGATATTCGGGGCAATTGGGTCCAAAATAATGGATATGTACTAACTTAATTATAACCAGTCGTATGAAATATGAGATGAGTGGACGGATTAATACTGTAAGTAAATGTGATTATAATTAGTGACGAACACCCGTTTATAAGAGCAGTGTAAATTATCTCAATGCTTTATTTCAAGGCGGAATTTTATTTAAAAAATCCACGGTTTTGGGACGGGTGCTAGTGGTGGGGCAGGACACGCTCAACTTTCCGCGAACACCTGGTATCACCACTATTTGATAGTGATTCATAAACACTTGCTCATGATCATCGGAATCGCACAATGGCCTGCTTTAGCCGAGATTTGTTATGAATATGGAAAGGGTTTTGTCGCTTTTATTTACGTACAGAGTAAATGGTTTATTCTCCCTGTACCTGTTCAATGTTCGACTTGACGTTTGATGAGAAATAGCATTTGTTTCTTTCAAAAAGAGGGATTGCGTGCATCTATCTGTTCTTGTAATCCTTCGGGTCGGGGTTAGGGTTAGGGTTAGGGTTAGGTTAGGGTTAGGGTTAGGGTTAGGGTTAGGGTAAGGTTAGGGTTAGGTTAGGGTTAGGGTTAGGGTTAGGGTTAAATAACAGCTTGTTGACAGTAAATGTTTTGTAAATGCGAAATTGAGGTTCGGTCTGTAGCATACACAAAGACGTCTCTGCAACTTTGATTACTTACAGTCACAGAACACTTGATATATATGTCTGAAACAGAACACGGACTACAGGCAGTCGGTTAGACTTACTCTTGCTCAACTAATTGACGTGCCTATTTTCAGCACTGTTCCCGTTTCACGTGCTGTGCTCTTTATGGCATTCTTAGAACCATCCCACGTCTCCATACACTAGTCTCATATTTCTTTGTTTTACCGTTATGAGGGTTTTATCGCCTTAAAGTGTCTCCCGCAATGTATAGATCTGTGAAAACCAGTTATCGTACACCTATAAGCATGGCTTGAACATTAATCGTAAAAACGCAGGATATGTTTTAACAATCAGACGCCATCAGCCGAGCAGGGATGGAGAGCAAAACACGGGTTTTCCTTTAGTGCATATTTACATTTTTCCTGAATGTCAAGACATATTATTTATAGCCATAATCTGCTGAACATGCAATTTTTATAAGATGCGGTTCACAATGGTACATGCCGATAGTACTTTTCTTTCAATGGGCGTAAATTTTATGTTAATTTGTTTTCATTTGATGAACATTAATGACGACAGCTACCCAGACGTTTTTGTTTTAAATATGATCATACGACGCGGATCGTCATCGAGGTCCCTGGTGTTGATTTCAAAGGTCATTATATGGGTGCACATTTGATGAAAGAGATGACCTTTTCAGGATGTTTATGTGAATATGATACTGATGTCTACTCTAAATGTGAAACAGTATTTTTTCTTTTCTTTGGTCATTGTAATTGTAATTATTTTTTGTAATGTACCCGAATTCACAAATACACAAATGGTGACGCTTGCAGCTTATACCCATGCATTTGTTGATATAGAAAGGAATAATGGCGATAACGACCGCTTGACTAAGAACGCACGTAACAGCGTTAAGACTTACAAAGTCAAGTCAGAAAGTACATGTATCTAAGTTTCATGGTTCAAAACACAACAGCTGATTTACACAACACAACACAACATATTCAGTGAACAAGACAATATTCTCACAGTATAATTTCGCTTCACAAAGGTAGAACGAATACTAATGAACTCCTTCTATAGGTACACTAAAGCACATGTGGGTATTTGGAGGAATAGACTTTCTCTGTATCCATCTCTCTCTCTCTCTATATATATATATATCTCATTGTCTCTCTCTCTCTCTCTCTATCTATCTATAGATATCTCTATTACTATAAATCTCTTCTATTCTCTGTTTATCTCTATCTCTCTCTATCTGTCTATCTCTATCTCTCTCTGTCTCTCTCTACCAGAGGTGCTTCACTCTGGCAGTGTAGGTTTCAGTCCCCAAAAGTACGAGAATCTGTACTTTACCGAGAAAGGGTTATCCCAAATATAACATTTGTTACATTTGACCACTTTCTAAATGGCAACGTGTGTTCATATATATATGTAATATATGTAAATAAAAACAAGTGATTTCCTCAGGTGTATAAGTATTAAATATACAAAATAACAATATCTGCATATATCTCAATATATAGCTCTCTCTTTCTTTTCTCTCTCTCTTTCTCTCTCTCTCTCTCTCTATTTATATATATATATATATATATATATATATATCACTCTCTCTCTCTCTCTCTCTCTCTCACACACACACAAGCCAACTCCTAATCTCAATATATAGCTCTCTCTTTCTCTCTCTCTCTCTATATATATATATCACGCTCTCTCTCTCTCTCTCTCTCTCTCACTCTCTCACTCTCTCTCTCTCTCTCACACACAAGCCAACTCCTAACCTCGTGGGGGAATATAATGGCAGCCTGTTCGGTCGTCTCGGGACTAATGATGAACATTGTCCGAAACAGCAGGTCTGCAGTTTGAACATATTTGCCTGGTGATTTTCTCCCTGTAATGAGACGTTTTGCAAGTCCAGCGACGGTAATTTGCGGTTGACTCAGGTTGATAATGTGCCTGGTTAACCACGACTTTCGCTTGAACATACCATAGTTAACCAAAAAAGATGGACACGGAGGGACATTTCATTATATCCTTCGCTATATATGAGTAGTTGTAATTAATTATATTTGAGAGCTGCAATATCACTGGCATATTGTTTAAGGCAGCGTTACACCCACTCACTAATTGTATTATTCCGTAAAGAGTTGTTTTGATTATTATTTAGGTATTAAAGTTTGTTTGTTTTTTGATGCCTCACTCAGCAGTATTCCAGCCATATGACGGCGGTCTGTAAATAATCGAGTCTGAACCAGACAATCCAGTAATTGACATCATGAGCATCGATCCACGCAATTGGAAAACAATGACAAGGATCGACCAAGTCAGGGAGCCTGACCACCCGATCCCGTTAGTCGCCTCTTACGACAAGCATTGTCGCCTTTAACGGCAAGCACGGGTTGCTGAAGACCTGTTCTACCCCGGATCTTCACGGGTCTTAATTATTAAAGAACCATTGTTATTCTGTTTAGTGATCTGCTTTAATGGGTGCAAATGATTAGCGAGTGAGTGTTGTTTAACGCCGAATTCAACTGTTTCTGTCTATCACGACGTTCTTTAAGTACTCGAGGTTTCGCCAGACATCCCAGCGATTGATACAATGAGCAATGAATCAGATCAACGTGGCCAAGATCTCCTGTGACAAGGTGCGAGGAGCATGACCCATGTATAAGATTATGTTCAAGATCAACTTTTTATATTTCACAATTTGCGTCAAAACGTATATTTTCACTGAGTTTGCTGATCCAAAATGTCTTAGCTTAGACCCTGCCATATTGTCTGTTTAACTGTCAGATTCTACTACGTATGGCGACTATATACGATGATCCTACTGTATGGCTGGCTACCCGCTCTATAGCTATACCATTTGGCTTATTTACACCGTACCCCGACAACTGGGATGGTCGACACTCGGACTAACAGCGTCTCCTTGTCTTTTTGCAGCCCTATTCTATGAACGGTCGAGGTACAATACGCGTGCAACTTTGTTGATTGAAGCGTAAAACCCAACCCAACTATGAGTGAGTGAGTGAGTTGGGTTTAACGCCGCTTTTAACAGTATTACAGTTATATCACGGCGTGTCAGCTTAATGAAAGCCCGAAGTGATGCGTCTAAGACGTTTACCACTTCGGTGAAACCCACGAGCACGGGTATGGTGCTGACAAACCTAGAAACATAATCGGGGCGAACCAGGATTCGAACCCACAATCATAGGTTTCTGGCGTGCCCAAGGTACGCAACTCTGCACAGTGAATCGCGGCGCATAAGACGACTGGGCCACTCGTGCCCCCACCCAACTATGAGGGCCTTCTAGATTCTGCTTTGTTAGAAATCATAAAATCCCTTTATCTGCCGCTGTGCGTTTGGCTTCAAGTGCAATATGGAACTATCAAATTTACAGTTAACATAACCCTACAATGAAATTATTAAACGATGTTTTCCTAATCAGCGCACTCACGTTGGTTACGTCCGGCTGAAGAATGAGAGGATCTTGCCTATATATCGCGGTAAAGATAAATAAGAACGACATGAAACCTTTTCAAGGAGAGTCTGTCGTACATGTCCGACCATATCAGGAGCATGTGTTTATGAATCTCTATCAAATAGGGATGATACATGTTATGACACAAACTCAACGTTAACATACCGTGATATTGCTGGAATATTGCTAAACGCGGCGTAAAAGCATACTCACTAACTCATTGGTGAGGTGAAATGGGGTTTAACGTCGCGTTCAAGAATATTGCATTTATATGCGACGTGCTTGCACGTGTGTATGTGTGTAGCTGCTGGTTAATTCCACTTTGCACCGGAAAGTAACACAAATTGCCAAACTCATTCCATCTCTCAATGTACCTAGGTTAATGGGCGTTAAAATGTCCATTCAGGAAAGTATGCTTTTAGATGTTTCATACATCCATATAAATAATTATATTTCTAACATGATTTGCATCTGCATTAAGGTGAGGTGAGGTGAAATTGGGTTTAACGTCGCGTCCAAGATTATTGCACTTATATAACGACGTGCCTGACGTGTGTGTGTTTGTGTGGCTGATTGTACTAGTCCGGACAGATGCCGATTTATAGTGCCAGCCCACTGAGATACCATGCCGCAGTTTAACATGAATACCCCACTCAGACACAGTATACTGACTCCGAGCCGACCAGTCCTTGTTTTAGCCACTTAGTGTCGAACACCAGACAGGGTAACAACATGTACCATCTTTGAACGTCTTATGATATAACGCGGTCTGGTATCGAACCCCGGACCTTCCGCTCTCCGGGCAGACGCTTTATCGCTAGACCACGAAGGCGGTTTTATATGCAAGGGCAGGAGACTCAATTTGAAATGAGGTTTGTTATTTGTAATAAAGCAAATGGACCACGCTGCACCTTGAGGTGTTATTGGTCCATTCGTCAATACTCTGATCATCACAGAGTGTTCTGATGGCGTCCACGTGCACATTTGTGTAGACATTTTTTCCCTTATCATTTAGATTTAAATGCCAACATTTTGCGGTTTGGTAGACTTGTTGTTAAAGTGTCCGCTCTTAACGCCGGAGACCCGGTTTCAATTTCCCACATGGTTACAACTTTTGAAGCCGATTTTGGTGTCCTCCGCCTGATGGAATATTTCCATAAGCGGCGTTAAACCTACTCACGCAACACGAACTCATACTCTCATTTATATCACAACAAATGCAAACATAATTGGATGTGAAGCATTTAATATATGTAGGAATCATTGTATCACACCTGGTGTTCGAGACAGGCAATACTGGCACACGTCATCTTATACCATTCCATAATCAATTCGGAGGATTGGAGTTGCATTAACAAGAATGTTACGATTTGATACCTCTAAATTCAATTTGAAGGCAAACCCATTAAGTATATCATATTCATTCTACGAATTATTGCAAACTCTTTGTTCAATCTAATAGCCCTGGTACGTAGCTTTGCCTTCAGGGTGTTGTGAGGTTTCCCATTCATTCTTTGAACCATATGATATCTTATTCATGCCTCAGGTGAATTATTTTTCCGGTAAAATGTTTTGTCGCATAAAATGAGCATGCGGCAAATAAAAAGTTTGATAATTCATATGCATTGATACAAACAAAAAATAGGTTTTATCAAAATATCCGATATCATTACGTTTGTAGCGGCCGTAAATGAGATAAAGTGAATGGTCAGAATGCAGCCTTCTTGTCATGGCGCAGTTGGAGAGCGTTTATTCTAATGTGTGATTCAACCAATGATGTTCTATGTTCCCAGGATTACAGTGAGAGAGTGACTTGGGATTAACGCCGCTTTTAACAGTATTCCAGTTATATCGCGGCGTGTCAGCTTAATGTGGGAGGAAAGCCCGAAGTGATACAGGTTTACCACTTCGGTGAAACCAACGAGCACGAGTATGGTGCTGACAAACCTAGAAACATAATCGGGGCGAACGGGGTTTCTGGCGTGCCCAAGGGACGCAACTCTGCACGGCGAATCGCTGCGCCTTAGATGACTGGGCCCCCCAGATGACTAGGCCCCCAAGGATTACAATATGGGTTACAACTTCTTTGTTCTTTCTGTGTAAGGTTCCGGTGCAGGAGCTTGTACTTGTCGGATGCAATTTCCTATTTTGACTTGTATACGTACCACATGTTCCTTTGTATTTTCACGTAAAATTAACTTGACTTTGCATGTGTTTGTGACGGGTGTTACTGGTGGGACAGGATACGCTCACTTTTCGCGAACACCTAGTATCATCACTACTGATAGTGATTCATAAACACATGTTTATGATGTTGGCGGAGTCGATAAATGGACTTCGTCTAGCACAGACTTCTTATAATAGTACGTTGTTCCTGCCAGGTGACCATGAAATTATTAAACGATGTTTTCCTAATCAGCGCACTCACGTTGGTTACGTCCGGCTGAAGAATGAGAGGATCTTGCCTATATATCGCGGTAAAGATAAATAAGAACGACATGAAACCTTTTCAAGGAGAGTCTGTCGTACATGTCCGACCATATCAGGAGCATGTGTTTATGAATCTCTATCAAATAGGGATGATACATGTTATGACACAAACTCAACGTTAACATACCGTGATATTGCTGGAATATTGCTAAACGCGGCGTAAAAGCATACTCACTAACTCATTGGTGAGGTGAAATGGGGTTTAACGTCGCGTTCAAGAATATTGCATTTATATGCGACGTGCTTGCACGTGTGTATGTGTGTAGCTGCTGGTTAATTCCACTTTGCACCGGAAAGTAACACAAATTGCCAAACTCATTCCATCTCTCAATGTACCTAGGTTAATGGGCGTTAAAATGTCCATTCAGGAAAGTATGCTTTTAGATGTTTCATACATCCATATAAATAATTATATTTCTAACATGATTTGCATCTGCATTAAGGTGAGGTGAGGTGAAATTGGGTTTAACGTCGCGTCCAAGATTATTGCACTTATATAACGACGTGCCTGACGTGTGTGTGTTTGTGTGGCTGATTGTACTAGTCCGGACAGATGCCGATTTATAGTGCCAGCCCACTGAGATACCATGCCGCAGTTTAACATGAATACCCCACTCAGACACAGTATACTGACTCCGAGCCGACCAGTCCTTGTTTTAGCCACTTAGTGTCGAACACCAGACAGGGTAACAACATGTACCATCTTTGAACGTCTTATGATATAACGCGGTCTGGTATCGAACCCCGGACCTTCCGCTCTCCGGGCAGACGCTTTATCGCTAGACCACGAAGGCGGTTTTATATGCAAGGGCAGGAGACTCAATTTGAAATGAGGTTTGTTATTTGTAATAAAGCAAATGGACCACGCTGCACCTTGAGGTGTTATTGGTCCATTCGTCAATACTCTGATCATCACAGAGTGTTCTGATGGCGTCCACGTGCACATTTGTGTAGACATTTTTTCCCTTATCATTTAGATTTAAATGCCAACATTTTGCGGTTTGGTAGACTTGTTGTTAAAGTGTCCGCTCTTAACGCCGGAGACCCGGTTTCAATTTCCCACATGGTTACAACTTTTGAAGCCGATTTTGGTGTCCTCCGCCTGATGGAATATTTCCATAAGCGGCGTTAAACCTACTCACGCAACACGAACTCATACTCTCATTTATATCACAACAAATGCAAACATAATTGGATGTGAAGCATTTAATATATGTAGGAATCATTGTATCACACCTGGTGTTCGAGACAGGCAATACTGGCACACGTCATCTTATACCATTCCATAATCAATTCGGAGGATTGGAGTTGCATTAACAAGAATGTTACGATTTGATACCTCTAAATTCAATTTGAAGGCAAACCCATTAAGTATATCATATTCATTCTACGAATTATTGCAAACTCTTTGTTCAATCTAATAGCCCTGGTACGTAGCTTTGCCTTCAGGGTGTTGTGAGGTTTCCCATTCATTCTTTGAACCATATGATATCTTATTCATGCCTCAGGTGAATTATTTTTCCGGTAAAATGTTTTGTCGCATAAAATGAGCATGCGGCAAATAAAAAGTTTGATAATTCATATGCATTGATACAAACAAAAAATAGGTTTTATCAAAATATCCGATATCATTACGTTTGTAGCGGCCGTAAATGAGATAAAGTGAATGGTCAGAATGCAGCCTTCTTGTCATGGCGCAGTTGGAGAGCGTTTATTCTAATGTGTGATTCAACCAATGATGTTCTATGTTCCCAGGATTACAGTGAGAGAGTGACTTGGGATTAACGCCGCTTTTAACAGTATTCCAGTTATATCGCGGCGTGTCAGCTTAATGTGGGAGGAAAGCCCGAAGTGATACAGGTTTACCACTTCGGTGAAACCAACGAGCACGAGTATGGTGCTGACAAACCTAGAAACATAATCGGGGCGAACGGGGTTTCTGGCGTGCCCAAGGGACGCAACTCTGCACGGCGAATCGCTGCGCCTTAGATGACTGGGCCCCCCAGATGACTAGGCCCCCAAGGATTACAATATGGGTTACAACTTCTTTGTTCTTTCTGTGTAAGGTTCCGGTGCAGGAGCTTGTACTTGTCGGATGCAATTTCCTATTTTGACTTGTATACGTACCACATGTTCCTTTGTATTTTCACGTAAAATTAACTTGACTTTGCATGTGTTTGTGACGGGTGTTACTGGTGGGACAGGATACGCTCACTTTTCGCGAACACCTAGTATCATCACTACTGATAGTGATTCATAAACACATGTTTATGATGTTGGCGGAGTCGATAAATGGACTTCGTCTAGCACAGACTTCTTATAATAGTACGTTGTTCCTGCCAGGTGACCATGAAAATCGATAACACTTAATGTTTATATTACCAACGAATAAATGCTGATTAAAACAGATGACCTCAACTCAAACATTCACGTGGAATTAAACGTGAGATTCAACTTTAATCGCTAAACTCATCTGTATAAACATTCAATCGACGTGGTGGATTAAGTAGGAATTACGTCCAATTTGGGGCGTGGAGGTCCCATCACCTGAGGGCCTCAATCCGGTGTTATCAGTTGCGTTCCTTACGCGCACCAGAAACCCAGGATCGTGGGTTCGAATCCCAGATTTGCCAGATAGTGGTTTGTCAACACCATATCTGTGCTCGTGGGTTTCTCAACTGTGGTATACATTCAAGACTTGCATTACTTCGGGCCTTCCTCCCACATCAAGTAGAAACAAAGTAAACACAAACATTATTGAAAGCGGCGTTAAACCAAGCTCACCACTTACCACATACTTGGAAGTTTGATGACTCTGAAAAGAATGAAGAGTGAGTGAGTGAGTAAGGTTTTACGCCGCTTTTAGCAATATACCAGCAATATCACGGCGGGGACACCAGAAATGAGCTTCACACATTGTACCCATGTCGGGAATCGAACCCGGGTCTTCGGCGTGAGGAGCGAACGTTTTAACCACAAGGCTACCCGACCGCCCCAAAGAATGAAGACGACTAATTTTTACATGACTAAATACGGTAGGGCGGAGTGTTCCTCCAGCAGTCAATTACATGTTGGACAATAGAAATAACATTTCGCAATATTGTAATTGGGAACTTATTGATTTGAATCCCGTGGTCACGGAAGCCGTACAGGAAAACAGTAGCTACATCCTAGACGCGGAGTCTGAAGGAAGCAGTCCAAATATAAAAGTTACATTAATGTCCCACAGAGCCAAAGCATGTTAAACAACCACAGTAAATGTTCTTATTGTTTATAAGAGGCATGAAGCTGCAGAGAGTGATGACGTTTCCGATTCAGGTTACAAGAAGACTTTACAATGGCGTGAGGTTTGCCCTGCAAATAATATTTCCAGTTAAAAATAATACTTCCTCAAATGTATCGAAAAACATCAAAAGATAGTGCTCGAATTTTAATTTCACTGGAAGACCTATTTCCTTTCTTGCTGAAGACCTACAAGACAGACTCATCTTTGATGTTCCATGAACTATGTTCTGAGACATTTATCAATCAGCATGGGGAAGATTGTGTTATCTGTCCATCTACATTGTATCAATACACCTCGATTACTTTATATATTTATAATCGAACCATTTAAACATCACATGCATCTATGCATTCATTCACCCAAACGTCTAAGAGACCAAGGTTACCAACCATTCATATCATGCCTTCAGACAATACATCTACCAGTAATAACTATTGACTTGGCACGAAACATCTCGATCCTTACTCTGTTGTTTTACAACGGTAAACAATATCAACTTCTTGAAACATTAAAACTGCGAACACTACTTCTTCATACAAGACAATCAAAGGAATTACTGATGTATATATGTCAGTTACGACCCAATAGGTTGTCGAGTCTCGGCATCGTCAACTGCAGAGCATTCTTCCTGCATCCTCGGCAAATCAATATGTGACATCTGGTTATGCTCGGAACAGCCTTACATGGGCTATCACATAACCACAGTAATATCACACATAAGTAAAACAGATTTGCAGTTTTCCGTGCATGGATACATCACATCCCAGTGGATTTCCTAATGTAATTGTTCGGTATTTATATGCTGAGGATCAGGACTGTCCACACTTGGAAAATACATTTCAGTAAGTAAATATTATGTCATGTTTGTGCAGGTGTATATAATATATCATTATCTGTCTGATTACCTGAGCGCTCGTTCAATGATGTGGATATATGCAGGGATAATGTGTTTATATCTGTTGCATGTATGTTAAAATGAAGATGCGCAGTGGGTGTTTGGTTCTGTTGGAACGAAACGAAGCACCAAATGTGTCTGCAGGATTTTCGATGACCTTTCAATATCTTTATGTAAAGGTCTATGAAACATATGATACCGAGACGTATCTAATCAGGTAGAACGTATGAAAGACGGTATAGCAGAAGCATCATTTATATCTCTGGCGTGTTCGTATGACTGTAAATTTTACTTTGTTACATTATGTCTAAGTTTGTTGCTTTTCATATATCTTACAATAACAGAAAC